>NW_010367627.1:672724-738477 GCF_000414095.1 Morus notabilis
ATATATATATGTAGAAAAAAAATTTTACTATTCAATCTTAGGAAATCATTCGATTCGCAGGAAATAAAAATCTAAAAAAAGATTCTTGCTTGTTTCAATCAATCGGACAGACTGACTAATTCCTGAGTTTTTAGATTTCAGTCCAAATGAAATTTATCATGTGTTTTGCCTCTTTGGATTTGCGACGAATGGAAATGAAATGCACAAATTAGATTGGAAAATCGTTTCAATTTTGCAAGATCTGGGAAGCTTCTAGTCCTTTGAATTTTAATTACTAAGACTAGACTAGATAAAGGGGAAAAGTATTAATGTATTGGATAAATCTCCGTCCAACCCCAGACAACAAAAACGTTATTGGAATGGTCGCTCGCTCTGTTATGATTCCAAATATGGTATTCTTTATTTGCCTATTATATTTATGTTGTTCTATATAAATGGAAATACATTATGTGGGTTGTCACTTTTCTTTTCTTTTTTTTTTTTCCTTTTTCTTTTCTTCACGTCTTTAATTAGATTAGAAGATGTTATTCCCTTTTATTTCTTCCACTATAGGCAGGCACTAGCAAAGTAAGTTTCTTTTTTATTCTGTGGTCTTTCTCTTATAGTCGCTGTTGCTGAATTATTCCCATCAACTTGGGAAGAAATTGAATGATCGTATATTTGATTGATTGATTGATTGTAAGGAATATATTCGGATCCTGATTTCTTCATGGCATCATATCTTTTTTTTTCTCCCCCCTTTTCCAGTAACATTGAGCGTGTTCCATTATTATAAATTATAATGCTGTGGAGTGATACAAATAAGAATTGTTAGTTTTTAAACACCAACATGGTACAAATTACATATGTGTTTTCTTTTTAAGGAGATAGATTGTTTGATGGAAAGTAGCAGTTGATCCCATTATATTTATATATAGTTCTATGACTATCTGTATAAGCCGCCTACATTGGAGAAGTAGACTGTTACGGCGTGTATTTATCTTGACTTTTTTCCTTGAAAGTTTCTTTCTCTACTAGAGCATTTATTTCTTTAATTATCAATGTATAGTGTGATAATTGCAATAGCACACATATATATATATATATATATATATTTCCCCTTCTTTAAACAGTAGAAGTTGGAAAAGAGTTAGCAGCTAGTGTAATGGAAAGGCATATATATACTCGTATTCCTTTAGAGAGACAGACAACCAATCAGTTGCAGTTTCAGTTTCAGTTGCAGTTGCAGGAACTAGGAAGGCCCCGTGGGAATGTGGGAGCTGTTTTTTTTTTTTTTCTTTTCTCTTTTTTCTCTTTTCCTTCTTGTTGTAGATGTAATGTTTAATTTGTAAAATATTCATTCCAATTTCCTGATGAGCCGCTGAGGGAGTGAAATTTTGTATCTGCCACAGAGACAGAGGCCTATTATATATAATCAACAAGAGGCTTATTTTGTATGCCAAACAGTTACTCCCCTTGTTTTTATTTTTTTTCTTCCCTAGTTTTCTTCTCTTATCCCACCTCCAAAAGTCAATTCTTGTAGCATGGGTGTGTCGCATTGGTCATGAATGAATGCATACTTTTTCTCGCTTCTTATCCAGATATATCCTTACTTTGGCACAAATTGTCAAACGCAATGTTTGTCTTCTTAATAAGAAAGAAAGAGAGAAAGAAAAAAGGAAAGGTATCTATTAGCATCAATTTCCAACGTAACGTGTGGGGGGTTAGAAAATAACTTAAGAGGCAGGCAGGGTGGCTGTACAACAAACAGTGAGGTGTTTTTGGAAGAGTCAAAGATGTGGGGCTGTTGCACCACATTTGCACAGTTGCACTTGCTGGCTCCAGAGTCTATACATAGGGAATACTTGTCCAACTCTTCTGCTTTTTCTTTTATTTTAGATAACAACACTTCTATTTTAATAGCCTTAAAATTCCGTTAGTCACCGAATGTGGGTTATGTTAGGTTGGTAGGTGGATAAAATTTCACGCACCTACCATTTTTGTGCGCATGGGTTTTATCGGATCGGAATAAGTACTATTTTTGTTTAGATAATAGCAAATTCTGCGTCAACCGTATGCTGCTTTCAGAGGCTAAAAATGGAAGCAACACCGACACGTGACGCCGTCACGGCTATCTAACTAAACACACACGTATATTTGTATTTTAAGGATATTGAAGATTGCATCCTGTGAATCAAACGTCTTTTAAGGATATTTGATTGAGCTGGCATCAGGAAGACCGTCCAATCCCCCCATCTAAATGTAATTGAGTGATAACGTCGTGTGATTTATGGCATAATTCCAACTCTCTGACCAATTCCAATTCTTTTTTTTTTTATAATTTTTTATTTTTATTTTCACATGTATTGTATTTCATATGATGAGAGACATTATTGGTATTCAGCGAGAGAGTAGAAACAACTTTTCCTATTTTATTTTAATTACTTTATAATTTCGTAAATAATATTGTTTTCTTAGAGAAGCTTGTTAAAAGCTAAAAAAAAAAAGGGGGGTTAGCTCTATTGTTGTTTAACGGGCGTGTGAATTGGTTTTCAATATATTGAGTTATGGGTCAAGTCAAGTCATATGGGATTTTTTTTTTTTTTTTTTTTTTTTTAGTAAAGTTAGGAATCGACTCAAATGTTAATTAATATTGTGATGTCAATTAATAATAAGAGATTTCATCTATTAATAAAAAAATAATAATTTACATGTAACACTAATTAATACATAAGAGTTGAGATTTGAGTTAGTATCTCTAATATTACTCTTTTTTTTGTCGCAATGACAATTAGCAAAAATGCCTTTCTCTGTTCTTTTAATTCTTTATTCCAATAAATTCTAGACTATACAACGATGCCATTTTACAAAAAAGTAATAAATTAACAAAAATTAAGGTCTTGTTTAGTTCAACCATTTAAATTGTTGATTTAGTTTTGAGTTGTGGTGATTTGAATTGTGATTCAAATTGGTGTTTGGATATGCAAATAAATTGTAATTCGAATTGGAAATAAATATGAAATGTGTTTGGATAAAGTGTTGAAAATTGTCATTCGAGTTTTGTAACAAATTTATAAAATCTCATTATGAATGACATCTAAAAAAATGCAATATGGATGGGGGATTTGTTCCTCTCTTCATTATGAACACATTAAAAAAAAATCATCTAAATCGAAATTAAAACAAAGAAGTTATGAAATTTTTAAGCTTAAAGTTGAAGAGAAAGAAAAAGTAAAATCAGAATTGTTTTTACTATAGGATTACAATTTTGTGGGGTGGTGAATTCTAAAATCTAAGGGTTTAAACCATTATTAATGGTTTGAATTGTTCTTACAGTGTCATCTACCAAACATCAATTGAATTTTAAACAACAGTTTGAATCCTAAACAACAATTCAGATAGTTAAAACAAACAATGCCTAAATAACTATTGAATCAAAAAGTGAAATCATGTGCTTTATGGCTGAAAACTGAGGCCCGTTTGTTTCATATACTTAAAGTCAAATAGTTTATTCAGTTACAGTGTTTTTCTCTCACAAAAAATTTAAATTTTAAATGTCAGAATTAAAAATTATGATTTAAGTATACTTTCTAAACGGTTCTAGAAGTTTTAAAGACTGGTCAGTTTGACAATCTTTATGTTTTGCTCTAATAATCCGTCCCCAATGTTGATCTTGAGATATTCTATTTTTTTTCTCCTTCAATTTTAGTTGATTTGGATCAATAAAATTTTTACATTTTCCCATGCATTTGGATCAACTAAAATGAAAGGAGAAACAAATCTTAGAATGGCCTCTAATTGAGCAAAATCCAACATAGCATGGAAAGCATGAGAGGCCAATACATGGGCGACTGAATTACCAAGTCTAGATACATGAGCACATTTAAAATTTAGGATATTGAGCATCTCTAATGCATTATTATAAATGATGTGCTAATTATAAATTTAATATTTAAATGTAAAAAAATATTCTTTAAAGTAATACTATTTGTTACGTTAAATTTTCCATATATTATACTTTTTGGTAAATTTCTCACTAAGTATAATATATGAAAAATTTAGTATTTAATTACTATTGGTTGAAATATTTACTTTTTCATATAATAACTGTAATTTTTGTATTTTTAATTATTTTAAAAATAAAAATTTATTTTTACAATTTTTAAAACTTAATATAATTGTGGAAAAAAAAATTAGCATTTCAAATAATGTTATTTATTATTATAAAAGTAAAAATAACATACAATATCGTACTTTTTGACGTTAAATATACGATCGACGTTAGCATTTACATTAGAGATTGTCTTAGATAAGGGTAGCAATTCGTGTTAGTGCGTCGTGTTTGTATCAACCCGTTTATTAATTATGTCAGAAAACATCAATCAAAACATGTATCGAGTTTTAAATTTAAGTTGAGATATGATTTTATATGAGAGTTTTTTATTATAATAAAAAAATTAAATATGACTGTTTTTGATAATATTTTACTATAATAAAATTTAAATTCTAAATTCAAATAGTGAGATGAACGACCAAAACCCCAACTGCGGACAAAGAGGAACCGCAAGATCACGACCAATGCGATAACAAGCAGTGAAATGTTATTATGCAGAATTAAATGAAATGTTATTCTGAAGCAGAATAACATTTCCAATCTTGTCTTGTCGATCCTTTGTATTCCTTTGGCCTAGTACCCCAAGATCACGCATCCGATTCCTGCTATAATGATTCTGTTCAGTTCGGTTTATCTCTTCTGCAATCTCATCACCAAGACTTTCCTTCTTTCTCAGAATAAAACTCCAGCCCTGCCAAGGTATTTTATCATTTCTCTATTGCTGACTCTTCTCTTGCTTTCTTGCGCATTGCCTGTTCGATTTTTTTTTTTTTTTTTTTTTTTTTTATAAAGGGGGAGGAGAATGGCACCAATTTTAAGTGGGGCTCAAGGTGACTCGAACCTTAACTTTTGGTTGGGGTGATTCTTCGCATTGCGCATTACCTGTTTGATGATTTGCTCAAGAGAGATTATATGTGGATGGCTTTGTTTGGTGGCGTTACAACTTCTAATGTCAGGGTAATGAGTGAGAACTTAAAAGATTAAGGATGCTGATGATGAGTGATGACACTAATACTGCTGCTGCTTCTTAATCTTAATCTCGACGGCTGCTGTTAGTTGTTTGTTCTTCCACTTATAAAAGTAAGTAAGAAAGCAGTTTAGTTTTATATTGCCAAAAATATTTGCATTTGCTTTTGTTCTCTTTTTTCCTTTTGCTCTCTCGTCAGATTCAACAACTAAGGATCGGGTGGTTTGTTTGCTGCTTTTCATACCTGTTCATTGATTGTACTGCTCATCAAAGTCATATTTGAAGGGTTAGTTACTTTCAGGAACATTCAAATAGTTTTTGACTATATGCAGTATTTTACAAAGTCTTGTAAGTTTGTCAATCTGCAAATAACGAAATTGCATTGTGTGGGGGTGGAGTTATTATTTAGGAGGATTTTGAAGCTAAGCTGCACACCCCAATAAACAAGAGTATATTTTTTTAAGAAAACAGATAACCACATTGCTTCCCTAGAATCTAGATTTTTTATTTTTCTATTATATGTTAATTCTTTCATATCAAGAATCTCTTTATCCTTACTGGTAGGTGATGGTGATCTGATCTGATCTAATGAGACATCATAACATTCTTAGTGAGAAAGCATCTCCATGTTTCTCTTAAAAACCATGACAAAGCTCAAAACTTTCTTGTCGAGAGGATTAGGGGGCAAGATTTATGATGTAGCTAGATTTACGAAGTTGGGAATTTGCTGCTTTGTGGAAGAAAAGTCTTATGTTCAGCAAATTCATAATTTCCCACATTGAACATTACAATTAGGTTTAGGGACTTGTAGTATCACATTTAGCTGAATTGCAAAGTGCATATGTGGTTTATGTGGAATTCCTTTCACCAGTTTGCAGCTTTAGTACCACTGTATAAGGGTGCGCAACCAAACCAAACTGCTTATTTTAGGTCAGTGTTAACCAAACCAACTAGTGGTTGATTTGGAGATTTTCAAACCGAACCAAACCAGTTAATCGATTAAATCCAAACGTTTTTTTTAATTGGCTTGAACTAATATTTTAGCTGACCCGCACCACATTGCTTAGCGGGGCGGTGCGGGTCAGTAACCAGCGGATATGCAGGGCACCCCCACCCCCTCCCCCCGCCCAGCGCTAACGTCGTTTTTCCTTACATGTTCAAGTACTAAGTTTCTTTTCATTAGGATTTTGATCATTGCACAACGTAAATATTCCTTCCAAAGGCTTGTTAATGAAAAACTTATTATAGAAAGCAATAGATGAGCTAAGTTGGGTAAAAACTACGTGATGTATAAATTTTAAGTAGGGTAAGATGTACAATATAGTAACCATCACTTTTAGTCGCTAATTATTAGTTTTCAAGAAACATGGAACTTCTAAATTTTCCTCTTTTATAAATAGGAGACTAATTAAGCTCAATAGTAACGGTTTGTGTTACTTCTAACAAATACAAATTAAGTGCGGTAGGACACAAAATAACTAACAAAAGATTCCAAACTTTGTCAAGATCCTCATGACTCAAAGTAATTTTAGTTGAAGCTGCAAAATACACCAAGATAAGAATGTCATTTACCTTTTCAACTTTAAAATTGTAAATCAAAATATAATTAACTGGAGAAGGTGAGGAGAGAGAGTTAGTGTTAGGGTTAGGATTTTTGAGAATTTGAATTTGGGAATTCGAGGGAGAAGAGGAGGAATGAAAGTCTGAAGGATTCGATTAAATTTAACCTTCAAGCTTGGGTTTCTTTTTTTCTTTTTTAATGTAAATGGGGCGGGTTTGGTTCGCCCCGTCCAGCCTAGAACCGACCACCACTTAACGGATCGTGACCTGCACTGTGCCATAAACCATTATGTGCGGGTCATACCTGCCCATTAGGGGAGGGGCGGGGCGGGGCACCATTTTTCCCGCCGCATTGACATCCTTATTCACACTCCTTCAGTCATCGTGAATATTTTCCTCCTTTTTGTTTTTTTAAATAATAGAAATGGAGCAGGTTGTGTTTCGACCCACACCGCCCTGCAACCCATATGTGCAGGTCAGGCACCATTTGCCCCGCCCCGTTGACATCCCTATTTATCAGGCTATTGTTAACCATAGTTAGAACTAAATTATTTCCCAATTGTAAACATCCATAACTCAAGAAGTAAGTATGCCATTTATAGCAGAAAAGTCAGAAATTAACCGTCCGTAGCAAAAATAAAATATTCAAATCCATGAGACAAAATACTTTTACAAGCAAGTCCATCATAAATTCATAATATTGAGGATCTTTTTTGTGGTGAAGATTTTGAAATCTTTTGTGTTGTGGCCTGGCCTATCTGGTTTAATAGGAATCTTAAGTTCACGATCAGAAGTGTTGTAGTTCACTGAAAGTTCCAGAGAGTGCTGGGCGATCTTTAGCCGATTACCAAAATTGTCGAACCACGGATAGTGTGGCTACTCCTGCACCTCCTTCTAGAATTGCTCGCTGGACTGATCCTCATGTTGGGTCCTTTAAATTGAATTGATGCAGGCAGCAGAGCGGTAAAACGCAACCCCGAATTTTATAGGGTATTGGAGCAGTGATATGTGATTGTGATGTTTCTGAAGTTGTTCATAATCAAGGGTGCTTAGCCACTCGTTTTGTCATGTCCTTCTCGGCTCGTGTAGCATAGTGTGTTTGCCCTTGGAGAAAGAAGGGTTGGTTTTTGCTCCAACCCTTGGGATCTCTGTGACTGTATCTGAAACTGATGCTTGAAACGTGGTTCTGGCTATTAATGGAAGCTTCTCATTTGCCGTTGAAGAGCCTGTAATTGACGACATTTGGAGTCTTCTCTCTTATGTTGAGGGTGGTCGTTGCGACTCTGCTCCTAGAATGGGGAATAGAGTTGCCCACACTGCCAAATTCAGTCGTTTTGTTTGCTTTTGCGGTCTGACTGTTTTAAATCAATAAGGGGATGTTTGTTTCATGTATCTGTCATTGTTTTTGAATTATGGTTCATGGTTCTCTACAGTGTTTTTCTCTTATAAAAAATTTGAATTTTAAAAATCAGAATTATAAATTATAATTTTGAATCCATGAACCAAACATTACCTAAAATGGGACCTTGAGTTTTGACTTCCTTCTCAAAATAAATAAATATAAATATATATGCAGTGAAACATAATCAATTATAATAAGGGAGATTCTTTGGTACACTTGGCGTAAGTCAGGTTTTTTTAACCGTTGGATCTGCGTACTTTTTAACTTTGACGTGATTTTATGCAGATCTAACAGATAAAAAACCTGACTTACCGATATGTTAGAGTACCGGAGAATGTCTCTTATAATAAACTAGTTGATTATATTTTGGTAACTGTGTGGGATATAAATAGTTTTGCAGAACATATAAAAAAAAGGTTAATTTGGTTTATTTTTTATTTTTTATTTTATTTTAGGAGTAAAACCAGAAACCAAATTAACTTAATTGTTTTTAATTTTTTTTTAAAATTCAAACCAAATAAAAACAATTGATTGGGTAGGGTATTATTGTCCTCTAAAAAAAGAAATATTGAATGAGTTGATCGTAAATTTTGGATGTGGAGAAAAAGTGCGTATTTATTTGTCAATGTGATGAAGTTGATTTTGATTTAGTAGTGGGGGTTCTAAAAGTTGTTGAAATTTGGGGATAAGAAGACCTGTGTGTTAAAATTGTTTTTGGTTTTTGGTTTTTTTTTTTTTTTTTTTTTTTTTTTTTTTTTTAATTTTTTGTCTCTGCCCTCTAAATGTTTGATTAAATTCCATAGAAAACAAACTGTTGGCTATTGGTTAAAGCATTAATCATTCTTGATACATCAGCTCATTAAACAATCTTACTTCTATGTCAGTCTGTTAGTTACTATTAGGTACCTGGAATTCCACAGCCAAACAGCCCAAAACACACACACGCACTCTAACTAGAGAATTGACTAGAAATTGGAAGGAAATCATAGAAACTTTTATTAATCAACTTCAACACCAGCTCTTACAAACCAAAACCAAGAACAGCCAAGAGGATAGGCTAGAGTATTCGAAGACTCTGGAGAACTCCTAACTCGGTGGTATTTGAGAGACCATCAGCTCTCTCAAAGTGTTTTCCCAAATCCCAAATGATCTCCCCTCCCCTCTAACTCTTAATTCCGCCTCTTTTTTTTCCTTTTTTTTTTTTTTTACTATTAACTCTCATCTAAGCACTACTAACACACTACTAACTAAACTCTAACAGCCCACTAATCAAACTAACTTACCAAATTATTAAAGGATCCTAACAGTTACAAAACTGTAACTGTGTGTTTCAAGTTAGTCTCTGGCAGTTTATGTCCACTGGTATATGTGTTATATAAAAGTGCATTAATAAGCGAGTAATTGGGTGTTGGGGAGAGATCTAAGTTGTGAGTTTGAGTGACTTCTGTCCCCGTGGATGTAGGATCTGTCTTGATCCGTGCCACGTAAAAGATTTGGTGATTGTGTGCTCGTGTTTTCAATTGCTGTTTTTCTTTGTTCTTTATTGCTGGTTTTCGATCAAAAGTCGGAAGAGATTGGTTTTGAGTTTTAACACAAACTTTCTTTGTTTTCAATTCTTTTTACAGTTTCATAGATTCTAAGTCAATCGCTCGAGTGAAAGGAACTTGAAAGGGCTGAGATTTAACAAGAACAGTCCCAACCGTTGGGACAATGAAATGAAAGGAGTTTTTATTGGGTGGGGAAGGAATGGACCCAATGTTTAAACTCACATTTGTTGGACTTAGGATCCTTTGCTTATTTAACTGGAAGCTTTCTTTTCTAGTAACTAGCACTATTTTTATTATTTCAGAAGCAAGGGAAGAAATTTGTGCTTTGATGCAAACTATTGTTCATAAAATAAGAGGCATTTTGATCTACTTTTGCTACTGCCTGGTACATGAAATAAGAGGCATTTTAATCTACTTTGTACTCACATAGGTCAACGATAAAAGTCCTGGCAGGTATTTGTTTTTGGCCGCGGGTGGGTTCATGGACAATGTGACAAGTGAGGAAGCAAAATTTTAGAATAATTTTCCTTCAACTGCTATGATTTTATTTGTTACGAGGCTATACCATGTGTTGTAAGGCCAAGACTAAACGTTGTCAGACTCAGAGCCGAGTTGTAAAACACAAAAAAGTGTCTGCTCCGAAGCTTCTTCCATTCCCCAACCCACATGGATGCTATATCATTATTTGTATTATTATCATTATTCCAAGCCTCCTTCCATGACAAAGAAATGGGAACAACACGTTGTGGAGGCATATCGAATTGGAGTCTTGCACTTTTTTCCGTAGGACTGTATTTTGCTTATTAAATTAAATCTAATGATACGTGATATAACATGAAAATTTATGTGACATATTAAATATAAATAATGTGAATTTTAATATTAATATTTAAAATTTATTTATTTTTAAAAAAAAAATATAAATCGATGAATAAACATATCATCCTTCATTATTTAGTAATGACAGAACTTACTCTTGAAATTACCAGTTAAAGGAGCACACGCAACCCCTTTGTACTTTTTACCAAAAGTATGATGGGTAATGCGTCAATAGTAAATGAATAGCAGTCCTCTCTGTAATGATGGTTTTAATTAGAAGGGAGCGGCCAGACAAAGGTTGAATGAATATACAAGGCGCGGGGTTCCAAGTGGAAGCTCCACATCCATAAATAATTTTCAAGTTTTACAAGTAAAGACCACCAAACTAGAAAAACAAAAAATCATTTTAATTTTGGAAAGCGAAAGCAAAACGACGAGACATTTGGACAAAACCCCTCTCCACCGGCGACTTTCTTGGTGCCAAATAGGTCTCCCTCATGCCCCACACTACAAGTCTCTATCAATTCAATCCCAATACAAAACAACAAATTTATCTTCAATTTTCTTTTTCTCTTAGTGGGATACTCTCTTCTTCCCATAATTTTCTTTTGTGCTTCGGCTTTGTTTGTTATTAGTTAACCTTTTTTTTTAAAAAATTATTATTTTAACATATATATATATATATATAGCTATATATGTTCACTCACTAGGTGATAGGTTACTATTTTACTGAAGCTTTGAGATTTTGGGCAACTAATTAATTAGAAATGCATTCTAAATTGAGGGTTATAAGAGAGCGAGGCCAATCCCGATGCTAAAAGTTAATATACTTCAATGGTGGTTGTTGGCTTATACTTAAGATGATATTTTATTGTTTATTATTAATTATTCTTTTGGTTTTTATCTTATAACTTATTATTTAAGAACCTTGTTATTTATTTTTCAAAGATGATTGCTACTAGACATTTACAATATTAACATTTATGTTTATTGATTATCGTCTTAAGTTTTTTTGCTTCTATATGTTGCGTTTTTGGGATGATAGAAAAAAAGCATATCTAGATATGTGTATTATTTTTACAAATCAAGTGTAATACTATTACCATTGCTAGGTATTTGCTTAATTTCTGTTGGAAATTGCAGAACTTTGATGGCTCTCCGTATACCTTAATTTAATGGAGAATTGACATTCGGCTCCGGCAATTTCAACTCCGCATGACGTGGATTATCCACTTCCACAATTAAACGGTGGCATAGTCTAAACAGAAAGCTGCGAAAGGTTATTGTCTCATTTATTTTACCGATTTAATTTTAGAATTCAAGTTTTGTTATAGTAAAGAACTCTCAGAAACAGTCACATTTAACTTTTTTACTACAGTAAAAAGTTTTCACATAAAGCCACATCTAAATTCAAATTAAAAATTTAAATCAACGAACTAAACGAACTTATATATATACATGTATGTATTTAACCAACACTTCTCGAGGAAGGATAGCATATATATATATAGGAAATATTTATTTAATATGCGCAATTAAAGGATTGTGTTAAATATATATTAGATGTTAAGTGTGCCCAGTCCACACCCCACTTGGTTAGGTGAAACTCTACTATCCGTAGATGCAAATAAAAATGCAATTTATATAAATTGTGAAATGTGAGAGTAGAAACACTGTAGAAGATAGGTCTGAATAACGGAATTAAAGAGAGAGATAAACTCAGAATTAAGCCGTTTAGTTTAAAACGAATTGTCCATTCAGTTCTAATTAAATGTCTCATTAAACGTAGACTTATTCGGATTAAGCTAAACTCGGCTAAACTACTTAACTAAACATGCGTGACTACTAATGGTGTGTTGCAAAGGTTAATTAAGATGTTTTTTTCTTACTCTCAGCATGAGTTTAAAATTATAATTATTTTTTTTTTTAGCTTTAGTACTACATATATAATCTCACATAGAATTGTGTAACGTTGTTGGATTTGTGGTTTTTTATGCTATGTTAGGTAAATACTATACATAATAATGTAATAGAGTTGAATATTGTATGTATGAATCTAATGTCACTCAAATAGACTTGAATTGAATAATATGATGTAAATCGGAATTTTCGGATCTGATTAGAAAATAGACACTACAGACAGACACACACAATATATATATATAGCAAGTATTTGAAATTAGAAATTATCGGCGCTAGTGGGTACTCGTCCCCACACCCTCCCAACAATTTCCAATCACGAGGTATTCTTGCGTTGTTCTCTGATCATCATGAAATGGATCAACGATGGCGAGTAAGAAAGAGAATTATGTAGAGAAGAGAGTAGGACCCACCTAGTTATAATGATAAGTGGAGCGCAGCTTGAAATGGTTTCAATGTCCCCATCTCTTTCTCTCTGTTATAAATATAAATAAATACCTTCCATTTCTCCATATTTCTTTTTAATATTATTATTGTTAGAGTTATCTCCCTCTCTCTTTCTTCTCCATTGTACGAATGAAGACGAAGATCATCTATTCAGCTTTGAAGCTTCAGTACTTTAGTATTCATGTGTGCTCCAAGCATGTTCAGCAGGTGATATATATATATATATATATGTATATTATTCATGTAATGTGTGTATATATAGTGCGAGTACTGTTCTTAATGGTTTTCTGATCGATGCTCATGTATATATAAATTTATACTTGCATGTATATATGCTCCAAATGAATATATATATATATATTTATATATAATTGCGGCTGTATCTGAATCTGATGATCACGAATATAATTACAATATTGATTTAAGCAGAAACCATGTTGATGCGGTTGGCAATAATAAGCGTACTTGGCAAGACTGATCAGCTCTAATTTTTAGAAGATATATATATATATATATATGTATATTATTCATGTAATGTGTGTATATATAGTGCGAGTACTGTTCTTAATGGTTTTCTGATCGATGCTCATGTATATATAAATTTATACTTGCATGTATATATGCTCCAAATGAATATATATATATATATTTATATATAATTGCGGCTGTATCTGAATCTGATGATCACGAATATAATTACAATATTGATTTAAGCAGAAACCATGTTGATGCGGTTGGCAATAATAAGCGTACTTGGCAAGACTGATCAGCTCTAATTTTTAGAAGAGACCTCGTTCAAGGTTTGTACCCTCATCAGTTTTTTTTTTTTCCCCCACTGATTTCATGCCTAATTTCTGTTCCATACTTAAATAATGATTTGGCCGATTACAGGTACCCCTTCTTCTTCTTCTTTTTTTTTTTTTTTTTTTTTTTTTTTTTTTTTTTTTTTTGCTGGCTACTGAAGATACCCATCTTTTTGTTTCTCATCAACATTCTCTCCCTTTTAGAATTTGTAAAAAATTTGACCATCATGATAAACCAAAAGTGAGATTATATGTTTTTTTTTTTTGGAAAAGAAAAGTTTGCTGTGTAGGATTTCATTTTGTCAAAATGTAACAAATATGTGATAGGCAAAGTAACTACGGCATTTTATAATGTGGAATTTAATTTTGGTACTCCGTACAGTCCATATTTACTCTTTGAATTAACTTCAAATTGGCATTAATGACATATTCCGACCGACATATATAGCATTCTACTTCTTTTTTTTTTTTTTTTCCTTATTAATTCTTTTTTAAGTTCGTCCCTTTTTGCTTATCTAATTTATTCTCATATGATATAATACCCAAAAAGAGTTTCGAGTTCCACGATGGTGTTTCGATAAAGTTCACCACTCTTCCTACTTTCTACTACTTTCTTTTTTAAAAAAAAAAAAAAAGAAAAAGAGTTGAGGATCTTTTAACCCATTTCAGTTAGAAGATGCGTTTTCTTTTTGTCCTTTTCTTTACTCTTTACTCTTTTCTCTTTGTTTGGTCATAGTAGGTAGAGTTGGAACTCATTAGACCTGTTAAAACGTTTCAACTCTGAAGAACTTTTCTTTATCTGCACACACTTACAAGAGTGAGTTTTTGTTTTTCCTTTTTTTTTTTCCCCCTTTTTCTATCTATTTTTTGAAAATACATATTAATTTCAGATAAAATAAGACATGAGTAACGGACTCTTGATGGAAACACAACCGTCAAATTAGTCTGACTGATATAGGCAGCACCATATTATTCTAAAGATGGTTGTTTAATAGTTGCTCTCGTCGCTTGAAACTTCTTGCTGGTAGCTTTAACCGTTAGCGCACGTGCCATAATATACACATACATATGTATTTTAAAAATAATATATATATATATTTTTATATATTTCGACACATAATTATGTACACATGGACAGAACATATTTAAGTGCGTATAATAATACAAATAATAAATTAAGAAGAATGCTTTGACTTTTGGTGACTAGGCTTTTAGTATTATTAATATTATTATTAATTAGCCCTGCCTATTAGTATTTGGTGATTTTGGAGTTCCCCCTTTTTCTATCTATTTTTTGAAAATACATATTAATTTCAGATAAAATAAGACATGAGTAACGGACTCTTGATGGAAACACAACCGTCAAATTAGTCTGACTGATATAGGCAGCACCATATTATTCTAAAGATGGTTGTTTAATAGTTGCTCTCGTCGCTTGAAACTTCTTGCTGGTAGCTTTAACCGTTAGCGCACGTGCCATAATATACACATACATATGTATTTTAAAAATAATATATATATATATTTTTATATATTTCGACACATAATTATGTACACATGGACAGAACATATTTAAGTGCGTATAATAATACAAATAATAAATTAAGAAGAATGCTTTGACTTTTGGTGACTAGGCTTTTAGTATTATTAATATTATTATTAATTAGCCCTGCCTATTAGTATTTGGTGATTTTGGAGTGCATTTGAAAAACAATGGGCCGCTGTCTCTCCATCCATCACAGGACACGGGAAACACAAACCCCATTAATCATATTTATCATTTTTCTTTTATTTTTTAAATTAGAAAAAAAATTGATCAATGTCGTTGTCAAAATTCAGAACTACGCAATGTTAATATAGTAACAACGATTTACATAAATATGGGTATGTTAGATGCAACGTTTGTATAAATTGAGAAACTAGAAATAATATTACTATTTTTACGTGTAATTTGGCGTATAAGTAGGGAAATATATATATTGGTGCCCGAGCTTTTATTGCTTTTGGGAGCTTTCTAAAGTGAGAAAAGAAAAGAAAAAAAAAAAGATGATGATGAGGAGGAGACTTGCATGTTGCACACGGGACAGAGAAATCAGCCTCGACTTTGACGAGCATGATAGTAAGTCTCTCTTTCATTATTACACTTAATAATTTTGTATTACATATATATCCTCTTTATTTTATTTTAACTAATATATACAATCAAATAACTATTATATTTATATCCATCCTAATGTGATGTTAATATATAGTTAAATCCAATATGTTTGACCGACTAGCTAGCTAGCTCATGGGACACGTACAAATGAATTATGAAGCCAACGAGATAAACAAGTTTTAGACTATGCGGGCATAGGCAGGCATTGTTTTTTGCATTTGAAGGTTGAAAAGCTGAAAATTTAAGAAAGAATACGTAATGATGGGGTCCATATTACAAATTAACAAGCTATTCTTAACATAAAAATGCAAATGCAATGCACACAAGGCACAACGAGAACGAACAATCAAGTGATGCTTAATAGAGAAAACAACAATTCACTGCCAAATGCAAACAGCAAATATAGAGAGAGAATAAGACAGATCTACATATATGTGTGTGTATATATATGTGTATATATATATGTATCAATATGAAAGCATCGAAACTAGCGTTTCTCCATTTATTATTTTTCAGAGCACGACATTAATGCTTCCTTGCCCTTTCACCATGTTCACCACCAAACCCCACAATTTTAAACTTTTTTTTTTTTTTTTTCATTTCAAAGTCATATTTCTTTTTTTTTCCCCCCTTTTTGCTCCATAAACATTGGTTGATTTTTTATTTTTATTTTTTTTTGTGGGGCTACTCTAGGTTATCTTAATACGTGAAACCCACATGGGGCTATATGACTAACCCATAATTTCAACTTTTCTGTATTGCTTTTTACCATTGGGTAGATGTCAAAAAATCTTTTAGGAAACGTTTAGTTTATAGATTAGAATTATGAGATTAAAATTATTTTTAATTTATGTGTATTTTTTATGAGAGAAAATATTATAGTAAATCATGAATTATGATTCGAATCAGGATATGAATCACCATACCAAACACATTCTTAATTTATTAATTTATTATTTTATTTTTGAGTGTGGAGCCAGAAAATAAAAATAGTAAAAATACAAAGATACGATCAAAATGTTAAAGAAAAAGTGAGTGTGATTTGTCAATACCACCCTCCCTTTAGGCTTTAGAGGTCCCCACAAAATGCCTGTCATGTCTTCCTCAGTAATTGTCTTGTTTTGGTTGAATTTTCCTTTCCCATTTGGTGGGTCCTAATTATTACTTCCATCACGTTTAATCCGCCATTTCCTAACTGATTGAATCTGAATGAGACAATCAACAACTCACTGCAAAACTGTCTTTTCTCATGAATGGGTTCTGAAAATTCAAAACCAATACAAATATTTTTTCCATTTTGTACATCATTTCATTTCTACTGCAGCAGGGATTCTCATGCTCTGATCAATCTCCTCCAAATTTCCAATCTTGTGCTTCTCTCATTATATATATATATATATATATATATCTCTGCTATGAACAGATTTTTTTTCCCTTTTTTAAGTCCAATATATCCATCCATGATCCAACACCACCAAATTTCAAGCGCTATTATTAGTTCCGGACAAAATTAGAGTGATTGTGTTTTTTTATAAAAATTTAAATTTAATTTTGTTAATACAGTATTTTTTTCTCACATACACAACTCAAAATTATTCTCAATTTACATGTATTTTTTGTAAAAAAAATACTGTAGCAGTGAGCTACGAACCATAGCACAAATTTTCATACCAAACATCCTCTAATTTGTTTATGAACTTGGGCAATTGCTGTGAGTGGAATGTAGTGACGAATCTTAATTAAGCCAGATTCCCTAATTGTTGTGTTGATTTTTGATTGGTTGCTTCGAGTTTTCAGTTCTAAGTTTCTTCAGTTAAAAGCGCTTAAAAAATGTCACATTTAACTTTTTCTGATACAGTGAAAAACTCTCAGAAAATGTCACATCTCAGCTCGAATTGAAAACTCAGAATTCACGAAGTGAATGAGGTCTCATTTTTTTTTTCTTTTTTTTTGTGTGGGTTTTTCTGATTCTGTTGAGTGTCACAGTTTACTATTAGAGGGGTGGCTTAGAAGTCATAGTCATGGTATCAGAAAGAGACCCCAAAGACCAAAAAATAAGATTGAAGACATGCCCAAGTCGAATTAAGACAATTAATATAATAACAAAATTATTTCCCTTTACATTTTGCTTGCTTGTGGATATTACGTACACCTACAATTTCTAAAAAATCAATGCGGAGATCGTGTCCAATTCGCATTTGTCGGACTTCCAATTTCAAAATTCCTTCTTGATCTGAAATTTGTCATATGTCGGCATGACTTTAGTGTCAAATAATTGACTCATCACTAAAAGAAGTTTTTTGTCTAAACACACAGATCGACAAAGATCACATGGCAGTGATCTAAAATCTAACTTGGCTGCTAAATCTATATTAGAAGAACTAGTATAAGAAGTAGTAGTTATGGAATTGAAACTAATCTATCGGGATCACAAAATATGACAGGAATCATGACATATGATGGCCTTGAGAATTGCATTCTCAACAGCCGAGGATACGGAAACGAAACAAGGACAAGGCGAGGAACTGATCACTCGTTGGATGACGACGATGCTTTGAGCTGTTGTTCCTCAAGCAAAGACGCGTTCGGATCATTCTCTTCAAAATGGAAGAGGGATCATGAGCAGGAGTTGGAATTGGATTTGGATGAATCGGATTTCTGTGTCAAAGAAAAACCTGCTTACTCCCTTCAGTTCTCGGACGTGGAGACCATGAAAGAGAAATTCGCCAATCTCTTGTTGGGTGAAGACGTTACTGGAGGCTGTAAGGGCCTCACCTCTGCTTTGGCCTTGTCTAATGCTATCACAACTCTGGCAGGTCTTTTGAACAATTCCTTCATCCGGTCTTTTTGCTAACATCATCGAAAACAAGCAGTCCAATTGTCGGTTTTTCTCCAACAACGACCGCAATAATAAGAATAATAAAAATGTATGGTGATTGGTGCAGGCACAGTTTTTGGAGAGTTGTGGAAACTGGAACCTCTGCCTGAAGAAAGGAAGAGCAAGTGGATAAGAGAAATGGACTGGCTGCTCTCCCCTACAAACTTTATGGTTGAGTTGGTTCCCGCTAAACAAAACGGTGCCAACGGTCGTATGCTTGAGGTATAATCTTAATCTGTTCAGACAAATCACTTTTCCAACATTAAGAAATTCTATCTTTTCTAATGATATAATATTCTCATTGCTGGCAGATAATGACCCCAAAACCCCGTGCGGATATCCACATGAATCTTCCTGCGCTTCAGAAGTTGGATTCCATGCTCATTGTAGGTGATTCTTTACCTTTACCCGCATAATAACAAGTTTATAGACGCTTTTCTTAGCTTGTGTATAAAAACACTCACCATTCGGTTATTCGATAGGAGACCCTTGATTCGATGGTGAGCACTGAGTTCTGGTATGCCGAAGGAGGCAGTCGGGCAGAAGGAAGGAGCAAAACTAGCGGAGCCAAGAGCAGCAAAAGATGGTGGCTCCCAATTCCCCAAGTACCCGAGACTGGGATGTCTGATTCAGCGAGGAACAAGTTGACTAATCAGGGTAGAGTTGTTTATCAAGTGTTCAAAGCCGCCAGATCCATCAACCAAAGTGTTTTGCTCGAAATGCCTGTCCCTACCATTATTAGGGACGCACTTGCCAAGGTATTCAGTTTGTTATTCTTCTTTAATCATTCATAATGTCATCTCATCCTTCACGCGTACCCCTTTGAGTAACTTGGCTCATAGATGAAGACTATATCTGTGTCTACCTGCTGACAGTCTGGAAAGGCAAGCCTAAGCGACGATCTTTTCACGGTCTTGACAGCCGATCAATCAAGCTCAGCAGAGGAAATGCTGAATTCCCTCAACATAAAATCCGAGCACAACGCGCTCGAGACTGTTAACGGGTTAGAAGCTGCAGCGTTTTCGTGGAGAGAGAGAATCCGCCAAACACAGCAAGTGAGTGGTAACTCCCCTGTTCGAACTTCATGGTCGACCTTCATGATCAAGGATCCAGTGTCTGAGCATGATGAGATGGAGCTATTATTGGACCGAGCAGAAGTTCTTGCACAGCAGCTCAAGACTAGATACCCCAACCTACCTCAGTCATTTCTCGACGCCACGAAAATTCAGTATGGCAAGGTGAGTTTCATACTAGGCTAAAGCAGGTTGCTATCCATCGTTGTACTTGTGTTAATGATAAATTAAAGACAACAGTCACATGACAAAAAGTACAACAAGAATGAACTGACTGCACGTGACATGATTTATTGTACTATATAATAAGCTTGAATACGCGGTTTTTTGATCGGAAGGTTAAAGCAAAGTGTGTGCGTCGTTCAATTCTAGAAGCTTATTCAAGGGCTCTTGGAAACCTTGCATTCAGCATACTATGCAGAATTGGAGATATCATGAGAGAAGATGCTTCAGTCAATCCAAACGTGTCCTCGGCAATATCAAGCTCTTGTTTTCCCGCTTGGATGTCTATAACTAGTCTCACCAACAACAACTCAGATCGTGATAAGTTGACGACAACAACTGATAATGATCGAGTGGATGGTCGGCGCTCTGAGTCAACTTCATCAAGGGCCAGCAGTAGTTTTGATATGGAATCTAATTCTTGTAGTGACGCAAAAGCAAGCCCCTTTCTGAGTGTGAACTCCACACCAAGTCGGCGGCGAGTATGGTGCATTGGTCGAGAAGCCTGTATCAGTTTGTCCCCTCCAAATTCTCCATAATTTCTTTCTTTCTTTTTAAGTTATTAGGTTCACAACATATCTGGTGTGACCTAAACTAGCCCCGGCCCTGTTATAGATGTTGTCTATGTAATATAGCGTTAATGTAAGATAATTGGACAGTAAATGATTGCTGTCACGTGCTTTTATTTCATGCATTCAGTGAACGAGCAATTTTGTTTATGCCCTCGTTGTCTCTGATTTGAGCTTGTCTACGACCGCATAATGCAAAGTGAAATTTGATGAACCAAAATCATGCATGCATGTTCAACTTGAATTACGTACTTAATTGTTCTTTGTAGGAGTCCCACATCAACAAATTAGAAATCAAAAAATCAACCAAAAAAAGAAAAAAAAAAAAAAAAAAGAAGAAGAAGAAGTCCACGCTTACCCTCTCTAAGCATTCATTTCTATTTACTTAATTAAAGTTGGCTAGGAATAAGTCCTTAATGAGAAAATAAAATGAGAATAAGAAATATGTCCTTTAAATATTGAAAATTGAAAATTTCGACAAACTAAACTGATGCTGAACATTGAAGCCATTGACCCTTAATATCTTTGTTTGTTGCACTTGCATCTTGACAAACAAACGGTCACGCCTCCTCCTCCTCCATTAACTTATGATCCTCTTTCTCCTTCCACGGTAGATACATGGGAGCCTTTTTTGGATGAGCGTTTCCTGTTTCTACAAGAAAAAGGACTCAAAAGAGTGTTTTGAGGTATTCATTCAAGTTTTCTTTGATTTCAAAAACACCGAGCAAACAAGGTTTTTTTTTTAATTTTTTTATTCACCCCTGTTTTTCAAATCATAAATTTAGTTTCGGATGATAAATTTTTTTGTTTTTTCAAATAGGCCCTAAATTTCTTACAAACATTTCAACTTGTGTCGATCCTTTATATAATATATATCTTGCTTACGAGATCCAGAGTTAATAATATGTACATATCTCAACAGTTTAAGTCGTGAGACTGACATTAATCATTAGCAGCAATAAATAACAGAGAGCATTACTCAATTAACTTGTTTGAACCTTATAGCCTAATAAATCCCGGTAAAAGATTTGAAAAAATTGCTTTAGCTCTTCAATGAGCAAAGCCTTTTAACAAACAAGCTTATGAAAATGGATTAGGATACAAGTACAACAACAGGGCTTCCGCTCATCATAATTCACTATTCACAGTATCCCTGACCCTCCTTTCAACAAACTCTCTCTTCCAAATCTGGCTCTGCAGCTGAATTATGTTTCAACCAGTGCAGCCCATTTCCGCTAGCATCAAAACTACAACAAAGCAATCAGAGCAGCAAATTATGGACGACAATGACATGAAAAAGGATTGACCGATACTAATAGAAAAATTGCCGGACTGTAACTCCCAGAGCATCGTATTCAAGACGGACACTTTTCAATGTTTCCGAATTCATTTCCGCCTTCAAAATTCCCGAAAGTTGTTTCGAAGAAAAGAACGAGTACTGTCCAACTTAGTTTTCAGCAGATAATGAGCCAGATCTGCAGATATCTCCTCGGCATAATGGACATACCCTGCCATGCATACAACACTCACTCAAGTAAGCGCTTTTTTTGTCTGTTCCAGTAGCACAATACAAAAGAAGAAATTCTAAAGAAAATGCCCACTAACTGGATGCATGATGCTTGTGCTTTCTTCACAATGATTTTTGCTTCCTAACAGAGAAAAGCCAAAAGTCTACTTCTAGTTTTGTATAAAATTCATTTTGTGCTAGCAATCGAGATTCGAGAGAGCCCGCAAAATGGCTCCACCCTTGACTGCTGTTTTACTATAAAATGTAAAAGGAACACTAATCAGTAAATGAATGGAAAAAAATAATAATAATAACAATAATAAGACAGATGAATGTTTGTATTACGAAACAGAAACAAAAACTTTATTAATTTACCTCCATCACTTATAAATTATAATTAGTGAAAATGAAAATAGACTTGGATACTTACTGTGCCACTTCCTCATTTTGATGTTTTTGCAACTTCGTATATAACTTGACAGGCAAAGATTCCACAACGTCACTAGGTGCAGGAACAGATCCAATAGAAGAAACAGAAGGTCGGGATGATAAAACCACAGATTGCTGGTGAATTTCATCCAGAACCTAATTAAATTAAGTAACAAAAATATTCAACTTATATTAAAGGTAGTGAAAAAAGCTATTGTTACAGAGGTTTACCACATGTTATTGTTAGCATTACCTCAAATAATGCCTCAGCCAGCATAACAATTCTGGATATGCTAGCCCTGGCACTGGTATCATCATTCAAATGGGGGTCCCGGTTACTTGCACGACAAGTACAACGACCTGTTCTGTGTTGACCAGATAAGATGCAGGACCTCTCGTGTCCAGACACGTTTTCAAAACGGCTTCCCAGCCGCTGAAGAGCGCGAACCTACAGCATCCCATTACATCAAATGTTGGAGCCGTTAAGATCGTCAGGTAGTGAATTGTAATAGCTACTTAGCTAGTACTCGTGCAAATGTTCAAAACAACAAAGGTAGTAAATTTCTTAAGCGGAATGCAAAATACCCAGCACGGCAACAACAGATATCCTCTTGGGAGAAAAGTTGTTAGCGATTGGTTTTTAACCTACAAGTTATATGGTCTACCGGTTTTGCAAATAAAATGGATATTTGAAAGCCCTAGAATGTTCCTATCCTCACTCATTGCTAAAATTTCTCACACCAAAAGTGCACAAATACAAACCTGAGATCGTATTCTCCTCCTCCTTTCAAGGAAATTTGATCTATGCTCCAAAAGATCATGATACCGTGTTTCTCTGGATGGAGGCGTTTCGACCTCATAATCTTGGATCCTGAACAATGAGTTTGACATACTGGATGAAGGGTGAGCAGATGAATTTGGGGAGGCTACAGTACTACTTTCAGATGCCAATGTCCCAGTCTGATCCTCCCAGGCGTCGGTATCTCTCACTTCTCCTACTTGTTGCTGCTGTTGAACTAATGAGGGACAAAACGATATGTCGGATAATGATGATCGGCGGAGAACTCTATCACGAAGTCTTCCAACACTTAATGTTCTACTGAAACGAACATTCCGCTCAATCGGTTCTCTAGCTCCAGCAATCCTATCAGAAACTCTAATGCCAACATTTTCCATCTCGGAAAGATTTCTCGGCGAGCACAAATTCCCATCAATCCCTGAACCACTACTACCATTTCTAGCTACATATGAGCCTGCCTGATCATCTCCCGAGCAATAAGAACAACCGCCTCGACTAGTGTTTAACTGCAAGTTAGCGGAAGAATCCTCGCAACAGAGCGCAGGAGTTGGGTTAATCATTGACATCGGAAGCAATTCGGTGCCTTGGTGAGACTCATCCCCACTGACAAAGCCACCAGCGGCGGGCCCTCCGCTAGCATTGTCTTCGTTGTTGAAAAATGTTGGATAAGACCTGGAAGAGCCTAAACTGTTTGCCCTGCTCAGCCTGAAGCTTACATTACCAGGGATGAAGCTAAATCGGGAAAGGAAGCGACCCGATCGAGCTGACGGAGGTCGTTGGCCAGAGGTGGTACCACTGCCACCAATACCATCACTTGAAGTTATGTTACAAGGCATTTCATCGGAGTGTTGTCCATCCTTAACCTTTCTGTTGTTGTAGCATTCGATTTTCGGGTCATGTGATTGACCATTGCTTGCATTTTCTTTGTTGTGATTATCACAAACCTGAAACAATAACATGATTCAGTTAGTTACAGAATATCTCAATTCAACAACAGCTTTGGGTTATCTTTATTTCTTGTAGTGAACAAATGTATGAGCATACTATTATTATTGGGTAATTTATTTTATTATATAAAATAAGATTGGATGAAACATGAGCATTGTCTCAGTTTACTTAAACTAGTTTAATGATTACAAATAAGGAAAGTACTACTCATTAACTGTAATGAAATAGTAGGGGAAAAAAAAAAAGAGAAAAGAATCTTTCGAGACAAATTTTGTAATGAAATTCAAGAAAAGAATATTGGAAGAGAAACGAAAGAACGAACAGGGTGTTGGTGATGATGAGATCTGGTGGTGGTCCCGAGGCAAGAGGATTGCAATACTCTCTGGGCTTTAGAAATAGATCGAGCTCTTCTTTGGCCACCAGACGAAGACGGAGACGGAGACGACGCCGTCTTGGATTTGCTGCCGGAGGATCCCATGGCCTCTTCCACTCCCACAAAAATTCAACTCAATCGATCGGAGAGGGAAGGCGTTTGGCCCATTTCGCTTTTTTTTTTTTGGGGTGAATAAAAAGAAAAGATTAGAAAAAAGAGAACAATTAGGAGAGACAGACCAAAAGCAAAAGCAAAAACAAATCTAACATTGTTTGAATGAATCGGAAAGAATGGGAAAATGGGCGTGTTTTAAGCCTCTATTTCTGGCAACTTCAAAACGAGTTGTACTTGGTCTTCACTCCACTCACTCGCACCGCATTTCACGTTTCATGTTTTGACGCTGACAACACGAGCCACAGGGAGAAAGAGCGACAGAGCCATCATACAAGTCCTCTTTTGGGCTTCTCTTTCACAACATTCGAAACAAACAAAAAGCCCAATACACACTGCTCTCTGCCTCTGCAATACTAACTTATATGCAAACAAACAAGAAAATTCTTCAATTTTTCGTATAAGGGTCCGTTCACTTCACTGATTTGAGTTGAGATATAATTTTATGTGAGAATTTTTTACTGTAAAAAAAAAGTTAGATATGATTATTTATGAGAGTTTTTTACTGTAGCAAAACTCGAATTCTAAACTCAAATTGGTAAAGTGAACGGGGCCGTAATTACATCTATTATCCAAGGCCTTGGTCTAAAAATATCTTCTATTATACAATACTATAAAGATATCTACTTGTGATTAATAAGGCATTTTTTATTCCGAATTTACTCTCATAGTTAGTGCTAGAAATACTGTTGTGAAAAATCGTAACGTAAGTATATGCTATCGCAATCAAGTAATATAATAGTGAATAAGAATATCGTCCCACAAGGATTTTTATTTACTAATTACCAAAATTATATTAACCCTAATTTTATTTGAATAATCGAAAAGAGAGTTTATAAAATTAAGTAAGGTAAAACTAAAATGATTAAATAAATCAAACAACGCTAAACAATGGAATAAAATTCAATAGATTAAGACTCTAGGGTTTCCGATTTCACCAAAATTAATCATGTTCAAATTCCCATAATTCAAGAAAATTAACATTCAATCCTATACTGACAGCAATTTCTCTAAAGCAATTATTATTCTTTCTCAAGCAACAATAATATTAATCCAACAAGCAAACTCTACATCTCTGTCAGACTTCTAAACCTGTTGAAAATCATTAAGTGCAAGAAATTTAAAAGAACTGCACAAGCATCACAGATATCTCTATCCTATGAACAACTCACGGTATTTCAATTAAGAGCTTATTTAATTATCACTTCTCAATCTCAAATCAAATACAAAATCATGTGATAGTTGGCCAAACAATCACAAGCAATAAGAATAAATTGAAATACTCAGCATATATGGATTAACATCAATTACTTAAAAAGAAGATTGAGAATCTGAACATTCATAATCCGGCTACATCGTAGCCCTAGAAAAAGAAATTAATTAATCTCTAAATAAGATAAATTCCTAAACAAAGTCTTAATCATTGGAAATGAAAGAAAATAACTAGTTTGGAGTAATTGAAGCGTCTCCGTCTCCGGATTTTTGCCGTTCTTCTTCTCCGTACTCAATTCTCCTTTCTTTTCTTGAATCTCCTCTCAAAGGTCAGCCGTCACTCTCCAGTCTAAAAAGTCCCCTTTAATTGCCCTAGAATCATCTATTTATAGGTTTTCAAGCATTAGGGTCAAAACGGGTAAGTTTTCTCACGATTGGCCTTCAAAACGCGTCTTTTCTCGTGTCGTAGCGCTGTGGCGCTGGCTGTGAAAAATCACGGGCGCCAAAATGCTGTAGTGGGCGCCAAAACGCTACCCATTCAACCCAAATTCCTGGTTCTGTAAAACTGAGTGCCAAAACGCTACAAATTAGCGCCTAAGCGCTATGTTTGCTGTCTTTTTCCACCAAAAGTTATCCAAAACCTTCCAAATCATAGACTTTCACCTAACCTTCAAACAAATAATAAAAACACACATAAAAACTAACAAAAACCTTAAAACCCAACTAGATATTAAGTGTAAAATGATACTAAATGAGCGAATAAAACTCACTCATCAAATACCTCCAAACTTAATATTTTGCTAGTCCTCGAGCAAAACAAAAATGAAAGAAAGAAAACTAAAAAGAAATGAAAGCATGAATAATAGGAAACATAAATAAATGAAACCTTACTTGAGTATTGACCTGGCGTTGTTTCACAAAAAAAAATGCCTCAGAGATCTCACATAAGTTACAGCTTAAGAAAGACTTTAAACTTTTTGCAAGTTTAGAATTTCAACTCGAATGCTAATCTCAACCCCACCTAAGACTCCTTATGTGTGTGTGTGAATTATCAATTACACATATCCAAATGCAACTCAGATTAGTTTATGCAATTAAGTGAATCAAGGTAGATCTCTGATTTTTCGAACTCTATAGGCTTACTTTTCTTATCACTCTCCACTAATGTCGGTCAACAACCCACCAAGGATCAATAAGTCTTTATTAAGCTTGAATTGAATGGCTAGGGATTAAGGTAGGATAAAAGGATATCAATAAGGCTCTAAATTTCATAAACTCATCAATTACTCTAGGATCCTCTTGTAGAACTTCTAACTCAATATCCCAATACGTCCGCCATTTGCCATCAACATTCTTGTCTCCACTCTTTGTTTCTTTCTCTCTCTTTTTTTTTTTGTTTTGTTTTGTTTTTTTTTTTGGATTTTCTTTTTTTTTCTTTTTTTTTTTAGATTAATACGAAAAATACATAATTTCATTGGAGCCATCAAACAAATTATAGAAAATATCAATACACCTTCCAATTCCAAACACAACTCAACGTGCATCCTAGAATAATCAACAAGCTCAAGGGAAAGGGTGAATGATAGGATTTATTTAAAGGCTAAGCTAATAATGTGGATGACAAAGAAAAGTTTAATCAGGCTCAAAGAGGTGACTAGGGATATTATTATATAGGGTAAGCTCAAATGGCTCAAACGATCTAAAAATGGCCTAAATCATTTCCTTAGTGATAAATTGCCTGGGATTTCACCTCGAGTGATAATCAAACAAGTTCTAGAGTCTGGTGAGATCTTAATAAACATGAAATTCACATAAACTTTCTCTAAGTTCACAAAATGGCTAAGTGCTCTTAGTTATGTGCTCAACAATGCAAGGAAATCATAGTAGTAGAGCAAAACCAACAAACAAGTCAAGCATACAAACAATCAAATTATTTTGCATGGTAATGATAAAAAAAGACATTGGAAAATACTTGGGATTATTTGATATTTTGATAATCTGACAATATAGAATCAGGAGAATAATATTTGAATCAATGGCAGGGAAATAATGTGTGAATTTTTCAATTTTATTCTTGTTGCTGTAAATTTAGTGATATTTGTTGAAAAAACAACATAATGCAGCATATTATGCTTAATAATTTGACAGGTTATGAAGCATAATCTATCAGGTTATGAACATAATCTGAAAGTTTATAGATTATAAACAGACAGGTTATGGATCACAATCTCATAAATTGACAGATTATGAAGCATAAGTTGTCAGGTTATGAAGCATAAACTGGTAGTCTATAGATCATAATCTGTCAAACTATGGTCGACGTTGGTGATTGGAAGTTGGCGATTGGCGTAATCTGTCAGGTTATGTAGCATAACCTGATAGTCTATGGTCGGCGCCAGCGACCGGCCTAATCTGTCAGGTTATGGATCATAACATGATAGACTATGGTTGGTGACGGTGTAAGTTGTTAGGTTACAGATCATAACTTGATAGATTATGTCGGCGTCCGGCCGGAGACCTGTCGGCAATCGATGTAATCTGTTAGGTTATGGTCGGCGGCCCGGCCGGAGACCCACCAACAGCCGTGTAATCTATCAGGTTATGGACCATAACCTATCAGGTTATGACCGGCGGCAGGTGTAACCTGTCAAGTTATGGAACATAACATGTTAGGTTATGGCCAGAGACTGTTAGGCCGGCCGATGATGGGAGACCACTGACATATCTTATATTTACCAATGAACCACCGAGGGTGACTTTGAATTTTAAAAATGTTTAATTTAACTATTTTGATTATTTTAATTGTAAAAAGGGTAGAAATCAATTAGTTAGGCCCCGTTCATTTCACATATTCGAGTTTAAAATTCGAGTTTTATTACAGTAAAAAGTTATGAGAAACAATCACATCTAATTTTTTTACTACAGTAAAAAGCTCACATAAAATCACATATCAACTCGAATCAGTGAACTAAACGAGCCTTTAATATTTGAGGGTTAGAAATTGTTTGGGTACTAGTTTGGGAGTATTTCCCATTTTTTCTCATATAACCCTTTCTCTATTGTTGTGATTACCATGTTTGAAGGTCCATCGACCGACCAAAGCCCTCTCTGTGCAGCGTTGGTTTTTGTGGGCACAATCTGACACTGTTTCAAGGCCCAGACCAGTACACCAACATAAGTCGGTCGTGCTGGGTTGGGCCTTCATACTTAGATACATGGGCCGGCCAATTTAGAGGTATCTTTAAAAAACATATATATCTTTTAAGAAAAAATATTTTTAAAAATAAGTATAATATAATTATACTTATATCACTTCAAGATGTTTTTTTGTTTTATCTATTTGTTTGATTTTTATGTTTATTTTGTAATCTGAAAAAAAATCTTATGTTTAGTTATCTTGAGCATACGTTTTGTTTTCCTTACGAAAGTTTTACTCTGCTGAAAAGATTTTTAATAAGACAACTATAAATAATCTCTTTCTTTTTATATTCCCATTTACTATTTAGATTTTTGATATTTGTAAACTTGTTAGGAAATTTAAAAAATAGTTTAAAATAGTTAAAAAGAACCAAACAAAAACCATTTCTAAGAGTAACTTTTTTTTTTTTTATTTTAAAGAAAACATATAGGCCAAACATATATGATATGAGGATGTACATTTGAGAGGTTCGCAGCAAAAAAGTGCCTTTGGGGATATAAACCTGGTTCGTCCATTACTCTTGATCACCTTAACTCTATTGATTTCAAAGTTCCACCCATTTATTATAGAGAAGAGAATCAAATGGCTTACAAGATTGGCTTTGGTTTCTAAAGGTTGTTCTTTTCCGACGAAACTCATAAAAAGTTTGAACTCGAGTTATAATTTTATTTAAGTTTATATTCGTTTGTAAAATTTGAGTTTGAACTCGAGTTTGGGGCTAAATTCGAGTTCAAGATTTCCTTTCAACTCAAGTTCATAAACTCAAACTCAAGTTAATGAATAATATTTTTTTCTATTCTTAAAAATGTCATAACTTTTTCGTTTTAATTCTGATTTAGATGATTTTTTTTGTACATTCACAACAAAAAGACGAATAAAATCTCACCCATATACCCTATTAAAAATTTTCATCACCATTGAATGTTTATTAAAATACTATTTAAATATAAATTTAAGTTTTGACCCACCAAAAAATAAACTAAAAAAGATTCTCAATTCAAATCACAACTCAAATGTGCACATCCAAACACAAATTCAAATTACAACTTCAACTCAAGTTATAACTCAAACTCAACTTAAGATCATCACTTAAATTACCCTAACTCAAAAATGTAAAAAAGAATTCTTAAAATCTTGCGCTTCTTTGGTCCTACGTGTCTGATTTGGATGGCTTCCGGCATTGACGTTTCATCTTTTGGTAAAGCAACTTTTGTTTGTTTGTTTTTTTCTCTCTTCCAACCTTAGCTTTGATCTTGCACTCTTTTTCTTTGGGTTTTATGTACTAGCATAAGATTCTAATGAAGCATCATTGCGGTTTTACGTATGTAGAAGATGAAAGCTTTGCTTAGGGGTGGGACAAAAATTTCAAATAAAATAATAAATAAATACATAAACAGATTGTATCAGTTTTGAAGAAGCTCACCTCAGCTAAAACAAACAGCTCTAATAGTATTATTTAGCTCATCAATACATAGGATAGGACTTAGGAGTCTTGGGAGGGAACAACATAATAATAGTATTATTCCCATGGTTGCATAAAATGTTTCCTTTGCACTTTGACTAATTAATTTCATAATAATAGTGTTTGCGAGTACACTGAGCTCATCTGAATCTGTCTGCTGTACGGACTAGACTAGTGAAGACTGAAGAGTAACACTAGTTTATAGCAACGTTTACTTGATAAATTTAAAATCATATTACAATAAATTTAAGTTTTAAAATTTAAATTTTTTATAAAAAAAAATACTAAAAAAATTAAAAATTATAATTTAAAATTAAAGACGAATTCTTAAAACAAACATCTCATTACAAATTTCTTTAGCCTAATTGCGAGGCGAGTTGATCAGCAGCCATCATAGCACGAGATGCCGAGCCGATAGAACCATCATACCTGGTGGAAAAACGAATGCCATTTTACAGCCAAACTCACGAGAAAGAAGTAACAACTCGAAAGATCCATTCTTTATTTTATCTTTTTGTAAAATTGAATTAGAAAGAACACACATGATTTTATGATCATAAATCGTATGAAGCGAATAAATTGTGGAAAACAAGGGCGTGAGGAGAGAGAGAGAGAGAGAGAGAGAGACTCACAGAGCGAGCAAGATAAAGGAACAAGTGAGGATGATGACGGCACCTTCACCTGCAGGCTTTGACGTGTTGATGCACCTTGCACTCAACCAGTTCTCATGGATTGATGTCACCACATCTGTCCATTTCAAATCCCAAATTGCAGAAATATATTATATTATATACGCAACACCGAAAACAAGGGATTACATTTCACATCATACCAGTTTTCTACCTACCTATGTAAATGTGTAATGTTTGCAACCACAAATAATTAAAATTAATAATAATAATAAAAAGAGCAGAGTTTGAAATAAATAAATGAGTATTGCAAAAATAAGAATGAAGAAAAGGAGAAGATTACATTGGTTAGAGGCGATGATGAAGGTGTCAGTTTGAAATTTGTGACGTTTGATGAAGTCGATAAATTGGGCAAATTCAATCCCATTCCCGTTCCCATTCACATTCCCTTCTCGTTCCGCACTGCCACAGACAAACAAGGAACAAATTTTAAAAGAAAAGAACAATTACAAAGAAAGAAGGAGAAAAAACAAGAAGACGACAGAGAGACGACGAGAATACATGGTGGAGAGTAAGCGTGAGGGTCCGGATGGGTCGTAGTTGAGAAGAAATGCGCATTTCAATGGCTCCGAGGAAGAAGAAGAAGAAGGAGGAGAAGAAGAAGTCCCGCCGACATTTGCAGAAGCCCACTTCTCCCATGTCTTATGTACGAAACTCCAATCCATTCAAATTTCAAACCCTATTTAAAATGCAAATAAAAACGAAAGCCCTCCTTTCGATTAGGAATTGGATTCCTGACCAATTCAATTACCCTTTTTGTTTATATTTTGCTCAAAGACTCAAATCAATTGCAGACGATAAAAGGGCTTCTTCAGCACAAAATATTCGACTTCCCAACCCCAACTTCATACGCCTCTTCCGTCTGCTTTGGTCTGAGGGTTACCTCGCCATTCCTCTAGTCTGACTCTTCCGTTCACCCAACTCAGTAAGAAATAAATAAAAAAAGTAAATGTATAATTTTTAAAATCTAACCGTACCTAATAAAGTCAAAAGTTCTTACAGTGTCACGTGACGGCTTCTCAATCTTTCTTCATTTTTTTTTTCTTTTTGCCCTTTTTTACATTTTATTTTTTATTCTTTTAAATTTGTTCTTTTTTATTCTTTTTACGTAAATGTTTTTCTAAAAAATTTTGCTCACTTTGCTCCAATAAACGTATTCTTTTATATGTGTCCGTACTTAATTATTTTTCATTTAAATTTTTATTATATTAAAAATTATCTTTACATTTTTCTATAATGCTTTCTTAAAACGCTTTTCAAACTGTCATGTTACATAGTAGTCTTTTATATTTTTTTCTTTATTCTTTTTTACTTTTTTACTTTTATTATTTTATGAATGTTTCTACCGTATGTCTTTTTCTACTTTTTGATCTTATTTTGTTTTTTATTTTTTCATTTTAGGGGCGTTTACTTTGTGGATTAAACTCAGTAAGTCCAACTCGAGTTGAATTTTAGGTTGAAATACGTGTTTGGGAACTAAAACTTGTATTTGAAATTCGAGTAATAACTCAAGTAAGTGAATTTCATACACCCCTCAAACTCGCATTACTCGAGTTATTCTCTACAGTGCGGATTCTTATTTTCTGACATTTTTCTTCTCGTTAGTCTGCTCCTTCTCTCAAGAGAAAGCTTCCGCTCTGCTCTGCAAAAAGCCAACAGATTCCCCTCAAATCAACCGACGATTCGAGTTGGGTTCCTGGCAGCAGTCCATATTCTTATTCAGCGTTCCATTACCGACGGTCAAATCGCTTCATCCCCTAAATACCCATCCCCGATGAACAAAGTTACATGTACATCTCGTTCAAACCCATCCCAGATTGCCAATTTTAGCGAATCCCGACTACATTCCGTTGTCGGCCGTCTCCTTCGGAGATTCAACACGTGAGAAATCGATCCCACGCGAGTGGACCGGCATCCTCCATTGGCCGTGATCTTGAGTCGATGTAGTGCCAAACGCCGTCTCTGACCTCCAAAGTGTGCTCCCTGGAACGGAGGTTTTTGTTATGGGTGCTGGTATCCCTATCCACAACGACGTCTATTATAGTTGCGTTTGGCCGTTGTCGAAGCAGATCAACCGTTGTCCTCTACCGGATCAAACACGGTAAGATCTTTCCCATATTGATTTACACCTCCATTGCCTGTGCACATGCCGGTGGATGTTTTCACTCGCAACTGTTGTCATCGTCATTTTGAGTGGCTTTCCCTTTTTTGGATGTCGTTGTTCGAGATCAAAGAACTCAAGTTATCATCCTAATCAATCACTAGATATAATTCCTATTCGAGTTCTTAATTAATAAATTAATGTGATTAATTTATTCGTGCATAAATTAATATAATCTATAGAGTATTTTAAAAGTTTTATGAAAATTTTTATTATACACGATCTGCTACCCTCACACTTCCGCATCCGAATTCGATTCAGAAACTAACAAAGTGTACTTGTGTCGTTTGCATATCTGGTCACACATTTCTGTTGTCGTTTGTGTACTTGTGTGACTTATTACTACCTCTCCGTAAGACAATCAACATTCGATGAGTATAGTTCGTGAGCTATCAAACATTTTTTGTCATTGGAAGACTTTGTCAAATGTTGTGATGCAAATTCCGTTGTCGCATTAGGATATGCATGGTTCTTTAGGCTCAGTCATTCCTTAGAGATAACGTCAAGGCAAACCAGACATTGATTTCTATAGTAATAACATGAGACCCCATTATATTGCAGAACCAGCTCATAACAGAGATTGTTATGTATTTCGTCATTGCATACTTGGGCTGTAGTAATTTTACAATAATTAATGTCTAATGGTGAGTCTCAAGTTCTACTATAACTCACATGTTGATTATCCATTTTTTTCGCAGGACATCATGTGGAATGAAAGTTCTTCACATCAATCAAATCATAATAAAGATAGAGATAACTCGGATGATGAATATGAACTTGCAGCCGTCGCTTGTGTGTTGTGGTATTACTACACGTACATGGATAGACCATCACCTCGATCAAAGCACACGTCTGCCATGACAGGTATATGCGAGTTGATTACTTACTTGATGGACATGATAACGTTATTAGGAACAAGATTCATATGCGTAGTGATTATTTTAAGCGCCTTAGCACATTGTTGTGCTTCAAGGATATCTAAGATTTACTAGGAATATGAATGTAGACGAACAACTTTTTATTTTCTTATACATTGTTTACCAAAATTTAAGCAATAGGGGGTCACGGGATGAATGGTAATATTTAAGTGCTACCATTTCTAAGTACTTCTTCCTCGTACTTACGGTGATATAGATAAGCTTCCGTTTGATTTTATAAAACCACCGAACTTCAACGTCATCAATCCCCTCCTTGGTGCACTTGCCATGGTTTTAAGTATTTCGTAACATATTAATATGGGTTTGTAATGAAGAACAGTTGAATTGATTAGTATCTATATATATAGGCAGATTTTTTTTATATAGGAAACGACATGGCAGCATATATGCACATTGCAATAGGTATTTGACAGAAATTGGTTGCCGGCGTGAATGTTCATTAATTTTTTAATATAAATCCAATGCAATATCGTGTGTAAGTTGTGAGTTTAAATCAGTGCAAGTGAATATAAAACTCAAATTTTAAATGTCACATTAATCTTTTACTAAACACTCGATTCAAATTTCACCTTATAACTCCAATTAAAACAATTCAAGTTCACAAAAAACCCCTTTATTTGTTCTTTTCACGTCTATTTATATATTCAATCTAACCTCTAAATTTAAAAAGCAACCAAGTCAACTTAGAGAGACATCTATTGACCTCCTCCTTCGTCTTTTTTTTTTTTCCCTTTTTTTGTTGCCTTTTTTATTTTTTTTTTCCTTCTCTTTAAAACATGGAGATCCAACATAAATCTAATTACACATAACTATTGATCTTACCTTTCTAGTAGGGGAAAAAGATTGCCCCTACCATAAACTCTCATAAAAAAAAAACAACTAGTTTATTTTCCTTTAAAAAAAACAACTCGTTTTTCAATGGATATCTTCAATGATTAAACATTTCGCCTTTTTTCTCTTACTTTTTAACGTTTCGCTTTAGTTTTAGTCCTCCTTTTTTTTATTTACATCTTTTTTGTCCATTATTTTTTTCACCTCATCTTTTTAAAATTTTTTATTACTTGAGAAAATTTATATAAAATTATTAAAGGAGAACGTGTTTTTACGTAATGTTATTAAGGGCTTTTTTATTTTACGAGCTTAAATTATGTGGGTTTAAACTTTTGAGTTTTAACCCATATATAATTTTGTGTGGATTAAATTTACGTTTTGTAGTACTATAAAATCTAAATAAGAAATAAAATTTAAACTAATTTTTAGTTACATTATTAGAACTATGATCAGAAGTCAATAGTCGAATTAATTTATATTTGTGTATGGAGTAGAAGAATACGAACCTACGCACGCAGCCACTTTGAAATGCATCCAAAATCAATAAATAGGATTTATAATAATTGTCAACCACTTGTCTCATGAAGCAATAATTTCAATGAAATTGACGCTAGAATTTTAAGTGTCGTATTAAAATGTTGACTCTTATAATGTATTATTGCAATCATAGAATAATAAATAATAATAATAGTGTAGATGTTTTCTTGCAACTAATTACTACATTTACAATAGAATATAAGAAGAGTATGATCAGCTTTAATTACTTGGCATACGATTCATGGATGATATCCCATCCTATATCTATATAGTAAGGAAAAATGGGTTTCGCACACTGCCGTGCGAATCTTTTTTTTTTTTTTTTTTTTTTTTTTTTTTTTTTTTTTTCCTTTTTTTTTTCTTATATACCTTTTTTACATTCGTCTTTTTTTGTCCTATTATACTTTTTCTTGTCTTCCTCCTTTTTTTTTTTTTGTTGCTTATCCTTATACGTTTTTTAATTCTCTAAATGAGACATTAATAAATATATATATATTTTTTATTTTGACTTGCACAATCTCGCGAGTTGAATTTCAACTAGTATTCATAAAAGTCAAAAAGAAAATTTCATGAGAAGTGCTGGCTTCCTGAATTTAGAAGTTGATGAGAGATCGGGTCGAGTTGGAGAGGATGAAATGTATGTATCTATCTATAAAAAGAAATCAATTTAGGTAGAAGAAAAAAAAGCTTTGATTTCAGAGTAAATAAATGTATGGAGATTAGTTGAATTGTAATATTGTTTGATGTTGACGGTGCAAGACGAACATGAAACAGTTGGCAAGTATTGATTAGATTTAGAAGAGATGACCTACCAAAGTGCAGAATACATACGCGTGGGGCCCGCTACAGCCACAGCTAGGTATTGATCACCGTCAATCACGTGCCTCATTGAAAACTTGATCCGCCCCCCCCCACCAAATAGCCATTTTCCACGTTTCACTTTCCAAAGCGGGCGGGTCCCACAATCACGACTAGAACTGCTCGGACGCCATTTCTGACGTGTCTGTGATGGATGCATTGCTCCTACTGCTGGCCTCCCTGCGCTTTACGTAGTCCGGATGATCACGATCAGGATAAGAAGATGAAATGTTATTATTGTAAGGCCTTATAAATTCGCTTTATTATAAGATGGAGAAATCATACCTTTCATTCTTGCGGCATTTATCAAGTTTGCTAAAGTTGTTATTCACTGCCTTTTAACTCAACTCTTCCATCTAATTATACCTCTATTCATAGACGGAGCTACCCGAGGACTTATGAGGAACTTTTTTTATTTATTTAACTTTATTTATAATTTCACATAATTTTATAAATGTGCCCCATCAAAATATATTTTTTATAAAAGGTGATTGATTATTTTTTTTTCTTGAACCTATTCCACTATTTTAAGTTATTAAATTAGTTTTCTTACTTAATCTCTTAGAAAGTTACTATTCTTTTAGTTGAATAATCTTAAATAATATTTGATTTCTTTTTTATTATCTACTTTTTTCTTCTAGCTTTTATAAAAAGCTCTGTTTGATTTTAAGTTAATACTATTTTAACATAATAAGTTTGTGTTAATTAATTATGTGTACATTTTATTTCTTAATCTTAGAGTTTAACTTTAATTTGAGTATTTATAATTTATTTCTTAAAGAAAATTGTTTATAACTATAAAAAAAAAACAGTTAAAAATATAAAAAAAAATTTGTAAGTGCTCCCACTAAAATAAAATCCTAACTTGGTCGTTGCATGTAACTTATCGTTGTACTGCTCTTAGGTTAATTAATTATTATTATTATTTTTAATTTTCTGGCAGTCATTTGATTTCATGACGCGTGAACCGACAAGGATTGGTTCTAGGCGTGTGCTTTGCAGCTGTCTAAGCCCTATCCGGGTCGGGTCAGCACAGAAGATTCCCAAGCCCTTTCGGATCGGCTTTTGGTTTATTAATTAATTAATGTCATGTAATTATTAATAATTTATGAGAGAGAGAGAGAGAGAGAACAAATGTCGGCTATATCTCTCTCCCTCTCGGGTTGGCTGCTTAAGCTCATAAGCTGAAGCCCGAAGAGAAGAGTGTTAAGCTCACACTCTCTACTCTCTACGCACACTCTATATAAAGGGCATTTCCTCTCTTCTCCATTCTTGCAAGTTTTCTTTTTCTTTTATTATTATTATTTTTTTTTTGGGGGCGGATCTCTGGTCTCTTTACTATATATTTTGCTTCAAAAAGTTAAAACCAATAATGTTTAAGCATTGAACTCAACTGAGTTTGTCTTCTCTCTCTCTCTGCATAAGCATTGTTTCAGTGAGTGCTTTGAATTGAGAGATTATTTGGACTCTGAATTCTCAGGTAACAAATAATGAATCAAATCAATATTATCATCCCTTTCCTCTTTGCCTTTGAGTTTTCTGCATTTCATTATGACAAGATTAAAGGAAACGTTTTATCAACGTTTCTCATAAATCTAATCAAATGCTAATTTCTTCTTTTGCGATATAATGTAATTTGCTTAATGTCGAGCACTCACCATTTCCATAATGCCATTATTATTATCATTACTGTTGTTATTTATTTATTTCCTCTGTTATTATAATCATTCAGAGCCCGTTTAGTTGGATGATTCGTTCTCTCTGAGTGGAATATGGTTTGTTACAGTATTTTTTACACGTAAATTAAAAATAATTTTAATCTCATGGTTCTAATCCATAACCAAACGGGCTCTTAATTGTTGTTATTCCTTTCTCAATCGTATGTATTCTTATACTTGATTGATTCTTAGCTATTCTCTTTTTGAGAAATGATTATGATGATGATGATTATGATGATGATAGAGCCATGATTGGTTTTACTATTTATGCTACATTTTTGACTTAGGCATATATATATATATATGTATGTATATGTACATGTATAGACTTATATAGTCTATTTCATAGAGTTGTTTTATTTATTCAATCTGCTTTGGAACTACTCCACCAGCATTTATGATTGAATTATCTAGTGTAAAATCGCAATAGCTTACTCTTGATATTTGAAAGAGGAATTTTCTGTTTTGATAACATCAAGATCTCGTCCAATCAATGGCCAACTCAACGCCAAAACTTACTAACTGGACAGAATATTCTGCTCTATTTCGTTTTTTCGCTTCTTTAAAACATAAAAGAAGAATTCTCTTCTCTGTTATATCCTACTTTATCAATTGCTATATAAAGAATTTGTTTTGGTTGGTAATTTTGCAGAATGGTCAATACAAGATTTGGCCAGTGGCTGGGGAGGCTTCTACTAGTTTGTACACTCACAATCCCATTGCTGCTGCAAGATTCCTGTAGGAATAACTTACGTCCAAGATGCGGTCGCCAAAGGAGCCGGTAACACCAATAATATTCTTCGACAATTCACCGACCCTAACTCATTTTCTGTTTCTTGTTGGCATTTTTCCCTGGCATCATTCATTCATCTCTGTATTCATTTCAACCAGAATGTTTTTGTTTTATTGTTTAACAGTTTGCTTGGACGGAAGCCCGCCGGCTTACCACTTTTCTCATGGATTTGGCTCTGGAGTCAACAATTGGTTGGTTCAGATTGAGGTAATTTGTTTCCTTTTCTTTTCAAATAAGGTTATACCAATTTCTTAATTAGATTAATTTTGTATAACTAATGACAAACCTGCTTAAGTGGTTCCAAGTAGTTGAAATGTGCTGTTTTTTTTTCTTCTTTTTCCCTCATCAAATCTAGTACGACAAGGATCTCGCTCGTTTAAGCTAAGTTTGAGCTAATTTTATTTCTTGATGGTCAGGGAGGAGGATGGTGTAACAATGTGACTACGTGCCTCGCACGTAAGAACACTCGTTTAGGGTCATCCAAGGCAATGGTAAAGGAGCTTTCATTTTCCGGGATTCTTAGCAACAAACAGAAATTCAATCCTGGTATGATTTCATTAATCACTTCCTTTAGGCTTTTTTTTTTTTTTTTTTTTTTTTTTTTTTTTTTTTTGGGGGGGGGGGCTGAAGTAATATTAGCTAGTACCACTCCCTTAAGATTTAAATTTTAACAAGAACAAAAAAACTTTAATGTGAATCTTCTTGAAGTCACTTGAGTGTAATTTCCTTAAGCAGTAAAACTTAATCTCTGTTTCAATGCCAGACTTCTACGATTGGAATCGGATCAAGGTCAGGTACTGTGACGGTTCGTCATTCACCGGTGATGTGGAAGCAGTAAATCCAGTATGTTAATCATTAACCGGTGCTATATTTGCCGTTTTCCCTTTTTAAAATGTGTGTGCGTGTGTATATATAGATGCATGTGTGTATGTAAATCCGCGGGGTTTTGATGGAATTGTCATCTGGCACTGGCAGGCTACTAATCTCCACTTTAGAGGTGCAAGGGTGTTCCTTGCAATCATCGAGGATCTACAAGCCAAAGGAATGAAAAATGCTCAAAATGTACGAGCCACTGTCTAGCTGTCTGATTTTTCCTCTTTTTATCATTACTTGAACTAAACTTGTAAGTTGTAATCTACAGGCGATCCTCTCCGGCTGCTCGGCTGGTGGATTGGCGTCCATTCTGCACTGTGATAAATTTAAATCTCTCATGCCTTCAACTACTAAAGTAAAATGCCTTTCAGATGCTGGTTATTTTATAAATACGTAAGCATTTGTTAGTTATTTCTTGCCCTCAAGCTCACTTGCACGTAAATTTTCTTGTGAGTGTTCCTCTAAAACTTTTCTTTTTTTCTGTTGATAACAGGAATGATGTTTCTGGAGCAAAACACATTGAAACCTTTTATACTGAAGTCGTCGCGACACATGTATACTTCTCCTTCCTTTGATTCCCCTTCATATGTGTGTGTGTGTGTGTGTGTGTGTATATATAGGCGCGCACGCACACACACACATGGTATATATGTATGATCATTGACAAGTTCCTATGTTCTCCCCTCTTTTTATTAAAGAAAGAGTTTCTGTTTCTTCTCGTTCCTTTCTGATAGTCTTTTTAACTTGCAAATCCTGGTTTTGAACATTTTCTGTCTGTAGGGTTCTGCAAAGAATTTACCTTCATCTTGTACTTCCAGATTGAGTCCAGGGCTGGTAAGTAATTTGATTATTGATGTTTATTATTTTCTCTTCAACATCTTGATATCCTCTATCTATTCTAAGTTCTAACAATATATATTTCATCCCTATTTTTGTAGTGCTTCTTCCCACAATATGTGGTCTCACAAATCCAAACACCAATATTCTTTGTAAATGCAGCCTACGATTCATGGCAGGTTAGCTTATTTTAGTTCATAATAAGCACTTTGATCACAGTTTGATGCTTTTTATTTATTTATTTATTTTTTACAGTCTAGTGTTTATTTGTAAAATCCATTCAATTTATTTGCGTGTTTGAGACAAGTATGTTTGAAAATGAAGAGAAAATGGTTAATATCTTTGCTTAGCATATTAATCACGGAATGAAGCCTACTATAGCTTACGTGTATCTTTTAAGTGAATTGATCTAGTTATTTAGTATTATTTGTTTGAGAGCTCTCTAAGCTAAAAACTAATAATTTTTGGTTTAATTGATGAATCCTGCGATATTAAGGTCTTGTAATATCTCCAAGTCTTCCCTTTTATTTCTCTAAACTGAACCATGTAGTGCTTGTTCAGATAAAGAACATTTTGGCACCTGGTGTTGCTGATCCTCATGGAACCTGGCATTACTGCAAGCTTGATATAACGAAATGCTCGAGTATTCAACTCAAAACCATGCAAGGTGATCGATCGAGAAGGCTTTCACGCAATTGAAAAACCATGCAAGGCTGATTTATTTACTTAAATTTATTTTTTAACAGATTTTAGGTTGGAGTTTCTAAAGGCGATCAGTGTTGTGGGCAACTCCCTTTCCAAAGGGTTGTTCATAGATTCATGCTATGCCCACTGCCAAACTGAAATGCAGGAGACGTGGTTGAGGGCCAACTCTCCTAGGCTGGGGGCGACGGTAAGAGGCTGCTTCTTCATCTTTGCGTCATTAATTACTACTTCATTACACACTCGTAATAGGACAATGTTCTTCTCATCTCATTCTTCATTCTTCATTCTTCATTTCTTGTTTTGAAAATCTCCTCCGGTGCAGACAATTGCAAAGGCGGTCGGAGACTGGTTTTATGACAGGAGTGCATTCCAGAAGATAGATTGCCCTTATCCTTGCAACCCCACTTGCCATAACCGCGTTTTCGATCCAAATGACCACCTAGAATGAAAGGGACCAGTTTGTCATCTACAAGTACGTTAAGAAATAAAGATAATATCTCTGTTTCCATCAAAGAATATAGCATAAGCATTTGGTAACGGGATAAGGGGCAGAAAAGAAAAATGAGCATATTAATATTGATTCCAAATAAGCAAAAGGGCCACCAATGTGGTGTCTTGTCTTGTCATTCATTGTTTATGTAATCAATTATTTGTACTCAATGAAGATCACTTGATTTAATCTTTTGATTAAAAATTAAAAATGACTTGATTTGCACTGCCTGCTTTTGACTTTTGAGAATGTTAAATGTGAACCTGATTTATTTGTTTATTTATTTATTTATTTTTAATCTTTAAAGTGAACCAGACCTTCGACGCTGCGGACCATCCATATTCCATGCACATCCTTTGTGTTGAAGTGACACCACTGCATGATTAGCAAAAAAAAAAAAAAAAAAAAAAAAAGAAAAAGAAAAAGAAAAAAGAGTGACACCACTGCATCACAAATTCTACCCGAAAGATGAAAATGAATGTAGATAATGAAAGACGCATAGGAAAAATTTGGGGAAAAACACGAAATTAAAAGCAAATCATTCTTTTAGGTATTAATTTTTTTTTTCCTACGGTTAATTTTGAATTTAGTCCCCAAAAAAAGGAGTTATCTCACTTTGCTACCTACAACTCAAAATAAGATAAACTCTTTCATAAGTTATATGTATTTTATACATTTTTCAAAATATAATTACTTATTTTACTATATATTATTATGTGTCACTATTTTGTAAGAGACCCGTTTGTAGATAAAACACAAGTTATATGTGTTTTATACAATTTTTTCAAAATATAATTAGTTATTTTATTTATCACTATTTTGTAATAGACCGGTTTGTAGGTACGTTTTATCTGACATAGTTGAATATTTTATTTTTGTTATAGAAGATTTATTTATGTTATGAATTGAGTATTTATTTCTTGAATTAAGGATATTTATAATTGAGCAATAGATGAATGTTTATTACAATTAATTATGGTTCAAAACGGAATAATAAATATTAGTATAAACCAATTAAAAAAACAAAATAAACTTGGTTTGGTTTGGTTTATTTTGGATTTGATTATTTAAATGATAGATTGCACCATTGCACTCTAAATTATTTGTTTTTTTTGCATAATGCGTCCTGAGCTTTTAACTTTGACAAACTACACTATGAATTTTAAAATCAGTGGCAATTAAGGCCTAATAGGTAATAGATGTTACTAAATTAAGGGTTTAAAACACACAATTCACACATGAAAGGTAAATATCGTCACTTTTCAAACCATGCCATGTGTAAATCTTGTATCTCGAACTGTCAATTTGATAACAACATTAGCTATTGGATTTTAATTGTAATTAATTTTAAAATTTAAGGTGTAATTTGTTAAATTTAAAAATTCGGGGTCCATTATGTAAAAACCGAATATTTTAGAGTAAAAAGCCCCAAATAGTTTTGGGACCAGGAGATATCGACATCTGCAATCCTTGCATTACTAGAAAGTGGCTCCAACTTCCTCAAAATAAAATTTCTCTTAGATTTTTCGTTACCGGGATGAGATTAGTCCTCCTGTAAATATGTAATTATAATCAAATGAAAGAGCTGCCTGTGAATCTGTAATATTGCATTAAACGGGATGTAACTACTACTATGTTTGTGTGTAACCAAACGTGATAAAACATGTTTCTTATGAAGAATAATATTACCCTCAATTATTTTTTTCTGTAATATAACTCATACTGATTACTGCATACTAAACATCCCATAAATAACAATATTATTACTCTTTTAATATTGTAATTATAATTATAATTAAGAAAGCATAGAAGCTGCAGGTTAAGTAGGCGCGAATGCGATGGAAGAAAGTCTTATTAGTTGAATTAAAACTATTCTTCTTCCCTAACTATCCGTTAACGCAACAAAATCCACAGTTTATATTTCAGACCCATAATCCTTAAATTTCAATCAATCACTGCAAAAAAAAAAAAATTAGCTTTCCTCTTTATTCCTGGTTCGTTGGGAACATTTTTATTTATAAGGGGTATAAATATAAAAGACTAAATCACAGAATTACAATAAACCTGAAATTTTATTCAGTAGCACAAGAATTAAACAAATTCAACAGCAAAACAGGAATATTTGATTGTGGAATTTAGGAAAATCCAACCAGTACGGCTCTGAACAATAATAAACATGACTGTCAAGAATGACGAGGGTAATTGGATGTAATATACGATTGTCAAGAATTCTCGTGTTGGAATTTTGGTATGTATTCATATTGGGATTGTTGTTTGACAATAAGTTGATTAGGTTTTAAGAGTTGGGGATTTTGCATTTATTTCGAGTTGTCCTCTGAACCCATTTCAATACTTGCCCCGCTATTCAAAATTACAGAGTGCATCAACTTAAACTTTTATTTTTTATTCTTAATAAATACCATTTTATTAATATAATTATTTGACTAAAAAAATCATGAATCAAGAGTAAAGAATAAAAATCCCTACATACACTTTCAAAATATATTTATAAAGATTATCTTCATACTAATATATATATATATATATATAATGTTTGTACTTGATAATAAAATCAAAGGCCATCCTTTTTGCATTAATTGGACAGTGCTAACATAAGAACTATGACACGCTAATGGCATGTTTACTCCTAATATGTGAACATGCCATAATACTATTCGATTCATCCATTCACATTACTAATAAAAAAATGTTACTAGTTATCACATGGTTTACACGTTACATACTTGTGCCACGAGTACGTAAGAGTTGAGACGGACTGGTGAGACTGAGACCTAAAGCCACTAGGGTTTTTTGTTTATTTTATTTATTTTTTTGGGGCTTAACAAGTACTTCGAATTGGGCTAGATAGTACTTAACTTCATAACTATGGGTCACCTTAAAAATATTGGTACCAAATTTATCAACCAACCCCAACTTGCTTTGTCAACATCCCAGAACTTTGTCTCTACATAGGAAATCCGTCTGGTAACAATTAAGAATTTCTGCCGATTAGCTGCTTGTTAGATGGAATGAGTGGCATACAGATCACTCTCTACAATTCTACTTCTTGCTTGTTATTTTGATGAAATGACAGTCAACTTCGACATACTTTTGTCTTATTCTGGTTCATGATCGCATCTTCTTCCGATTATTTATGAAAGACATTCAATCCATCATAATAGAAGTTAAAGAGGGTATTTATGCTCGTCGTGTCCTTTATATGAAAATCATAGGCCAGGGGTCCATTCTCTTGGCTCGTACCGATGAGAATTTGACTCCTACGAGAAATTGAATAAAAAACTGCTGAATTAACCTATTTCTTGCATGTACCAATTGAAGTATTTTGAGAATGCTTTCTTATTCTTAGCAAAACAAAAGGGAAAAAACTATAGAAAGAAATAGAATAAGAAGGATTCCACTTCAAATTGAATGAAGAAATAAATAAAATTGAATACAATACCAAGATGGTGTAGTGTTGAAATGTCATTACACATCCCTAAAGCCATCAAGCTTGATAAACTAACAATATCCAATTTATGGATTAACAATGGGAAGAGATCAAGAAGCATACATGTAGCACATCAACTACTACATCTAAAATTATTCAAGGGTTATATTTTGACAAATTTATTATTTAAATCAAGACCAGAACCTACCTAATGTTTTCCAACCTGCTAGAAACTCGTTTTAGCATTGAAAGCACTTTAATTTTGTGTGTACTATATTATGTTTAGTAGTTAATTTCTATATAGTAGGTTGAATTGTTGTTCCTTATTTATAATGAGTATGTAAAATTATATTTAAATCATAATCCATATATATTTATGATAATTTCTTACTATACTATTCGACATAACTCTCATATTCCAATAGAAAACATATTATTTTTCTTATTAAATTAGTTCAAATTAAATAATATTGATTGTTTTAACATTTTGTATAATTTTAACAAAAACTGCTGAGATTTTCCTGATGTATCAATTTTTTTTCTCAAATATCTGTCGACATCAACATTTCATCAAAACCTCAACAACCCTGACGACATTTTCGTCTTTGCCACAATGAATGGTTTCAATGGATTTATTTTGTTTATTTTATTTGGTTTTGTGTGCAATATTTTTTAGAGCCAATATTTTAAAATGGTCCAACTCGACTGGTCACAAGGCCGCAAAATTCAAGTCCCATTTGGTAGCATTCATATTCATCCCAATGCACCAGCCGCGTAAATGCATGGAAATGCAACAATGAACTTTTTCGTCGCTTTAATAATAATAATAATAATCTGTTCATTCTACAGTCAAATAACTCAAAATTATCGGTAAATTAATTGCTGGCTTAGCCTAGCGATTTCTCCAATTTTGAGATATAGATTTCAAAAAAACCGGATTCAAAGTTTAAAATAGGAAAAGAAGACAAATACTTCTTAAAATATACGAGTCTAAATTTTTACTCTTTATTTTTAATTAGCACTCGTTTTAATCAAATAACTATATTAGTTAAAAGGATATTAATCAAGTGTAAAGAATACAAAAAATCCATACCCATATACTCTAAAAACATGTTTACTTTGCATCAAAGGGAAAAAAAAGTGACGAATGATTTCTTTCCATCTAATAATGTGTTTATTTATAAAATTAGTAATAGAAATTTAATAGGCCTCACACAATATAAGAAATGAGGCAAGAGAATGTCAAATCTTACACCCTCTTTAGTATTGATTTCTTATCAAAGAGAATAGAAATCAAAGAGAATAAATGCTAAATTTAATTATCTACTCTTAATGAATTACTATATAGTTAATGATTATCAAATTGTATAAAATGACATTTTAGTGATTACATTCATGACATTACTATTTCTAATTTTAATAAACATAAAAAAGGAATGAAATTATTTTTCATTACACATCTAATTGTCAAGTAAACACTTGAAAAGAAATAAATGACTCTTAACCTTATTACTTTACTTTTCTTTCCATCTCGTTACGTTTCCCATTACATTCTTTTATCAATATTCTTTTACAGTTTGGTAAACGCGCCTTAAGTGTAAGTTATAAATATAATATTATTGAAAATATAATTTTGGGCCTATTTCTGTCTCTGGAGGAAAAAAAAAAAAACTAGAATGTCTCCGTTTGTTAAATCCACTTTCCGTTCTGCGTTTTTCATTGTAATTTGCCAAACATCAAAGTTTATCCCATTGACCCGAACAGACTTGGTAAAATACACGAAAATACCAAAAGTACCCTCGTGGCCATGCATCCAATTATCCAAATAAAACCGTGTGCAAGTGCACTAAACTCTTTACCAAACAACACTTGACATCTTTAATATTTTTTTTAAATTTATTTTGCGACATATACTTATCTAATATTCTATAAGAGCTTTGCATATAGGGGAGCTACGTATGATATATTTATCGTATGATGTGAAGAAAGCTTTGCATGTGATTTGGAAAATAATTCAAGGTTTTCTCTTACTTCTCTCTCTCTCTCTGTTTTTTTTTTTTTTTTTTTCCCCCCTTGGCTTGTCTTTTTGATTATCTAGCACAAACATGGTTTATTTGTTTGCAGTTACATGCTTGTTGTTATCCCCGTTTAATACATTGTTGACCAAAAAGGTTAGTATTAATATAATTTCTAAAACAAAGTTTTGAGCAGAATAGTTCAAATATGGGATCGATTTTTTTCTTCTTTTGGAAAATATATCGGATAAAAATTTGACACTTTGTAAATTACACCGTATTTTTTTTTTTTTTTCGCATAGAGAAAAGTAGAATTTAACTTAAAACAGGGGATACTTATATGGTATTTTTCTCCCTTTGAATTCAAATGATCACTCCTCCCACGTGTAAAAGCCATGATTGCAAATATTTGTAAAAAGTAAAGAGAAATTTAGAGACGCATACCAGAGGGCATAAATGGAACAACACCTCAGCACCTAATACATGATTTATTTAGCTTAGTGCTTCTCCTCCTGCAAACAATAAAAAAAAAAAAAATTATAAAAAATGAAAAATTATAAGAATGATATAAAATGAAGGGAAAAACTAAAGCACATATATTTGACACTTGTGGTGTAATTGCCAGTGACGCGGAACATTCGATTCTAATCAAGTAGGACCATACAACAAGTTTCTCCTTTGAGCAATGTCAATTGTCGTTTTTAGATCCCTTTGAGCAATTGCATTTGCATGTCTGAAAAAATGCTGTTCAAGTTCCTGTTCTAATACTCTCCTAATGAAACGCATCCAACTTCCTCTCCCCCTCATTGCTGTCGTTTGACTGTTGACCAACAAATTACTGATCCCATGTTCAGGGGTTTCAAACAAACAATTATCATCACATTTTATCAAAACAACCATTTTGGTTTCAAAAGGCATGTATCCCAAAATTCATTGATGGGATTTAGTTATTGGCACGTAAAGGTGACAAAAAACAATCGTTTCAAACGAAATTTCATGAATTAAAGCACATTGCCCGAAAGGCAGTTACCTTCTATGAATCATCACAACACGACAGTAATTTGAAGCAAACCCATCATTCCAGATGTCATGATCATTACCATATATATACATATATATATACTGCCCAACTTGCTTATCTAAGGCTTCGTTTGGAAAGAGGGAAAAAATGAGGAAAAAAGTGCATACAACCTGAGTGAGAAAATTAAGTGAAAGAGAGGACCTTTCTTTTATCGTGTTTGGTATGAATTTCCTCATCTAATCCCTCCAACTTTAGAAGGATCAAGATTCGAGTTCCATGGAGGATTTTGAATCCCTCGTCAACTCTATTCCCTCCTTTCATCTCTCCTGCCAAAAAACAATAAGCCTTGAAATCCATCCATTAATCTCCCTCTCCTATTTCCTCTTTCCATTTTTCAATTCTATTATTTTTCCACTTTTCCCTCCTACCAATTCAAGCCTAAAGTTCTTGGAATAATTTCACACCACAGTGTCTACAGTGGAAAGACAAACAAGGTACAATAACATGATGCACATTTTCACATGGTTGGTTAGATGCCCCAAAAGCCCATAAAAGAAAAGTGTCTTCAGATTAGAAGGGGCCATATGTTAAGATTGCCCTTTTTTCCCTCCCCCATTCAGAACATGTTCAACAGACGTATAGGTGTGTCCACATTAGTAGAAGCAACCAATTTTTACAAACAAAAATTGTTAAAATCATGTATTCCAAAAGTGTAACGTAAGCAAGAAAAATGACTACAAAACTGATTTACAGATTCTAAGAGGAGAAACTCATCTGCAACACAGAAACTATAAGAATGCACATGGGTCAGTAATTCATCTTTGACACGAAGGGCAAAAATCCAAATGATAAACCCGTCACCATGATCGGATTGTCCAGCTTCTGATGTCAACTGTGACCCCACAAACCTGGAACGGATATATAACTTAACATCAATCACGCAACTGAAGTTTCAGATACAAAAAATCCTAACCCAATATGGAACTTAACATCAATCACGCAACTAAAGTTTCAGATACAAAAAATCCTAACCCCAGTTTAGCTCCGATAGACAACAAAAATACAAACTTGGTGCAATAACATGAGATTCATAAAGGGAAAAGTTGGCACCTTTGGTTGTTGAGATATAGGTGGGCAAAATTAGTCAACGACAACACATTTGCAGTTTCCAGACTTCTGTAGCATCCTTCAACTACTAGAATCCAATTTATGGGGTGAGATGGACGCGCAAAAACCCAAATAGGCATTCAACTTTAGAAGTTATAATAAAACAAAAATAGAATATCCTTTTTCCCGCCATTTCTAACTTCTAGATGGGCAGATATCAAATTGATATAGTTTCTGCCCCTTTTATACTATGCCATGCAAAAGGAAAAATCTCTCCAAGCAAGACTACTTTCTAACAATGCCATGAGCCTTTAACAGGAAATGTCATACAAGTTGCATCTAAACTGTAACCAAAGTACCAACCATATAAAAAGCCAATAAATCTAACAAATAAGAATATGCATACACACATACTTTGTTCTGTTTGCAAGCGATGAAATGAAAAATTATAGTAGCCATATTGTAATATGGATCATTTTATTCATATTAAACTTATTTTATATAATAAACAAAGAGCTTCATTAATTTCAAAAAACATGGGTAAACATGAAGAGGACAAGGGAGTCCTCATAAACGCAAAACAAAGGAAACAAAATGTCAGCCTATCTTCCAAAAACTTACAAGACCCTACAAAAACAAATCTCATCCCCTAAGTTTATATATATAATGCTACCCAAAGTTTAATACTTTCCCAAACATCCACACTATCTTCCTTAGTATAATAAAAAATCCGTTTATTTCTCTCAATCCACAGAGAACCACATGGGATTCTTCCAAATTAAGTACAAGAAAAAAAAAAAAAAAAAAAAATAAAGGTTCAACATGTTCTATAGGACTTCTTGTTCTTCTTCTGTCTTTTGTATCTTCTGTTCTTATAAATACAATGGTCTCTTATAAAAAGTTGTGACCACATTTATCAACCTTCAATTAAAGTATTTACCACGGATATCTCGCACATTGAAGAAAGCAGGCAACACATGGAAAACTCAAGAAAGTTATTCTCCATTCTTAACTTTTTCAGCTCATACATGTAATGGTATGAATCTTCAATTTCAAAATATCTACCCTATGAGATCCTATTGACGTGTCCAAAGAATTTAGCATAGGTAAGCAAAAAGGAAGAACAAGGATAACATAAACAAGGTACAGTAATCGAGACGATTAAAGAATTACTATTTTCTAACTATTGCCAGTAGTAAGATAACAGAAATATTCTTTATTTTCATTTTTTAGTCAAATGTAATAACTAAGCTTTCCTCCTCTGACACCATCTTATAGTTAGGTTTCTAAAAGATATACATTCAGATCATTGTTAGTTAGGCAATTCCGATTAGGGCTGCCAGTGAACTTTTTTTCCGAGATTATTCTGATATAATATATATATATATATATATATATATATATTGTTGGAGATTTTGTCAATTATGTGTAAATATTTATTCTTTCTGTTTATTGTATGATTTAGTCAAAATAGGAAAGTATAAATTAGGAAGATATTGTAGGATTGTCTAGCATAATTTAGGGATTCTTTCCTTAACTTTCTCTCTTAATTGCCGTGACCAATGGCTTACTAAGTGTATATATTCTGACAAGGTTAATGAGAATTATTAAGCAAGAATTATTCTTCTCTCTATTTCTCTTGTTTCATGGTATCAGAGCCACCGAAACTGGTGACTAGTCAAGAAAACAGAAAAAAAAAGTCTGAAGAACAGCCGAATACGCCCTCAGAGGAGTCTTCAACAGCAATTGATCAAGCATCTCTAGGATCTATATCCGGAGCCTCATCTACACACTCGCTGGACAGCCACTCGCTGCAAATCACACAGCACAAGCTTAATGGGCTGAATTTCCGAGAATGGTTTCAGTCCGTCATTCTTGTTGTCAGAGGAAGAGGGAAGGTTGGATACTTGACAGGAGCAATCACAGCACCACCGGACACAGCACCAAACTACCGCACTTGGGAGGCAGAAAATTCGATCGTCATGGCATGGCTTATTAATTCTATGGAGCCAAAGATTGGAAGAACTTATCTGTTTTACAAGACAGCGAAGGAGATTTGGGAGGCAGTCCAAGAAATCTATTCCGATCTTGAAAACACGTCTCAATGTTTCGAGATTAGGTCAAAAATCCGCAACACCATACAGGGGAGTCTTACTGTCACTGAGTATTATAATTCTCTCTTAGAATTATGGCAAGAAATGGATCTCTTTTATGAGATTGGATGGCTGTGTGCTACTGGCGCAGAAAAATACAAAAAAATGTACCTTTGATTTTTTGCAGGGCTTGAATCCAGATTTAGATGAAGTACGTGGACGGCTACTTGGGATGAAACCATTTCCAACTCTCCGAGAATCGTTTGCTGAAGTCAGGAGAGAAGAAAGCAGGAAACGAGTGATGATGAATCTCTCTAGTCGTGACATACCTTCCTTGGAAACACGAGGGTCTGCACTTGTGGCAAACAAACAAGATGGCAGTCGTGGGTTTCAATACAAACAAGATGGCAGCCGTGGCTCTCAATCAAAGGACAAGGTCTGGTGTGATTATTGTAACAAGCCCTATCACACTCGTGAAACTTGCTGGGATTTACATGGCAAGCCACCAGATTGGAAACCAAGGAAGCAACGTGGGCAATCAAGTTCAGCCCACATAGTGGAGTCGAAATCAACCCGCAGGGAGGAGACAGAATCGGACAGGGCTGCTGGTTTTAATCTCTCAACAGAGCAAGTGGAGATGCTACGGCAGCTTCTCAACCAAACTCAGGTTTCAACAGGATCCGCAAATCAGACTTCAAAACCTCCCACTGCAGCTATGGCACAAACAGGTATAATGAGTCAAGCATTCCTGTCAAAATCCCTGCAAGCAGACTGTTGGATTGTGGATACAGGGGCTTCTGACCATATGACCGGGTCAATGGAGTTTTTTGAGCAATATGACAGATGCAATAATCTAATTAATGTCTGGGTTGCTGATGGAAAAATGTCACCTGCGGTTGGAAGGGGCTTGGTTTGTTTACCGAATATGACATTGAAATCGGTTTTACATGTGCCCAAATTGACATATAATCTTTTGTCAGTTAGTAAATTAACAAACGATCTTAATTGTGTTGTGACTTTTTTCTCCTCTCACTGTGAATTTCAGGACCGTTCTTCGGGGAAGATGATTGGCATTGCTGAGAAGAAAGATGGCCTATACTACCTCTTAGGAGCCAGGAATTCCAGTAGAGCCGAGTCACAAAATAAAATGTCCATGTCAGTTATGTCTAATTCTGATATTATGTTATGGCATCAACGCTTAGGACATCCAAGTTTTTCTTATATGAAAGTCTTGTATCCAAATCTTTTTATCAATAAAGAGAAAGTTTTGTTTCATTGTGAACAGTGTGTCCTTGCCAAACAACCAGAGTAAAATATTCACCTCATACATACAAACCCTCTAGACCATTTCAGTTGATTCATAGTGATATCTGGGGTCCGTCTAGGACAGTTAATTTAACTAAAACCCAGTGGTTTATCACTTTCATAGATGATCATACTAGGGTTTGTTGGATATACTTGATGAAAGATAAATCTGAGGCATTTTACTGGTTTAAACAGTTCCAAAAGTTTGTCCAAAATGTTTTCCAATCCAATATCCAAGTTCTTCGAACAGATAATGGGGGGGAGTATTTTTCAAATGAGTTTGGCCAATATTTGGGGGATAATGGGATATATCATCAGAGTTCATGTGTTGATACACCTAAACAAAATGGGGTTGCGGAAAGAAAGAATCGTCACTTGTTGGAGGTTGCTCGATCGATCATGTTTACTAGTTTAGTCCCGAATTCCTACTGGGGGGAGGCAATCCTCACTTCCACATATTTGATTAATCTCGACTACCTTCAAAACACTTCAATTCCGAACTCCTCTAAGTGTCCTTCTTGATCATTTTCCAAATGTGAATCTTTTCAATTCTTTGTCCCCAAGAGTGTTCGGATGCACTGTATTTGTCCATAACAAACAACCAAATAGGAGTAAGCTTGATCCCAGGGCTTTTAAATGTGTCTTTGTCGGATATTCTCCAACCCAAAAAGGCTACAAATGTTATTCTCCCTTTCTCAAGAAATTTTTTGTCTCGTGTGATGTAACTTTCTTTGAGGATCAACCATTCTATCCCACCACTCGTTTCCAGGGGGAGAATGCCAATGAAAACGAGCATTGGGATCCCACTGTATCTCTTCCAATATTACAAGATGTGTTACAAGAGGCCTCTAGTTCAGCCTCTAGTACACCACCAGAAAACTCGAGTCCAATTCCTGTCCCTAATCCTAGTTCGAGTCATGATCAAGAAATGGTGCAGCAACCCATCTCTGAGAGACCATTTCAGGTTTATTCTAGAAGGCCAAAAGCTTCTCAACAAGTCCAATCATTGAACCAAGAATCGGATCCGTGTGAAAGCAGTGACTTGAACGTGCCAATTGCAATACGGAAAGGGGTAAGAACATGCACAAAGCACCCTATCTACAATTTTCTAACCTGCACAAAGTTGTCTTCTGGATTTAAGGCTTTTACAGCGAAGATCGATAATGAGAGAATTCCCAAAAATATCCATGAAGCCATTAAAGATCCAAAGTGGGAGAAAGCCGTGCAGGAGGAAATGAGAGCATTGCACAATAATGGGACTTGGGAAGTAGTTGACTTACCAAAGGATATGAAAGTAGTTGGAAGCAAATGGGTCTTCACAGTGAAATATAAAGCAAATGGAGAAGTAGAGAGGTATAAGGCTCGATTAGTAGCTCAAGGCTTCACACAAACGTATGGGATTGATTATGAAGAAACGTTTGCTCCTGTGGCCAAACTCAACTCTATCCGGGTTCTTTTGTCTCTTGCAGCCAATCTGGACTGGGAACTACACCAACTTGATGTGAAGAACGCTTTTTTGAATGGCAATCTTGATGAAGAAGTGTATATGAAGATCCCACCTGGATTCGAGTCAGAAGAGGAACAAGGAAAAGTTTGCAAACTGAAGAAGTCATTGTATGGTTTGAAACAATCTCCACGTGCATGGTTTACCAGGTTCAGTTCTTCTCTCACTCGACTGGGATATACTCAAGGGAAGGCTGATCACACTATCTTCATTAAAAGAGGAGAAGGTGAAAAAAGGGCCATTCTTATTGTGTATGTTGATGATATCATACTCACAGGTGATGATACTGTTGAGATTCACAACCTCAAGAACCAATTGAAGGAAGAGTTTGAAGTTAAAGACTTGGGACCCCTGAAGTACTTTCTCGGTATGGAAGTTGCTAGAAGTAAAGAGGGTATCTTCATTTCTCAAAGGAAATACACTCTTGACCTACTAGAAGAAACCGGGAAACTGGGGTGCAAACCGGTGGGAACTCCACTTGAAAAAAATTGGAAGAGCAAGATTAAAGATGATGTGCCTTCTGTGGATATAGGAAGATATCAACGGCTGGTTGGTAGGTTGATCTATTTGTCTCTCACACGGCCTGACATTGCTCACGCTGTAAGTGTAGTAAGCCAGTACATGCACTCACCTACTCAGAGACACCTAGAGGCTGTGAACCATATCTTGAGATATCTCAAGGGTACTCCAGGAAGAGGATTGATGTTTCTGAAAAATGAGAACAGAAATATCGAAGGGTATGTTGATGCGGACTGGGCTGGAAGTGAAGATTGTAAGTCAACTTCGGGATATTGCACCAAGCTATGGGGTAATTTGGTTACATGGAGAAGTAAGAAACAAACGGTTGTGGCAAGGAGTAGTGCTGAGGCAGAATTTCGGGCAATCGCACAGGGAATTTGTGAGGTTATATGGCTGGAAAGATTAATGCAAGACTTGCAAATCACAGTTTGCTCTCCCACCAAGGTATATAGTGATAGCAAATCTGCAATTAGCATTGTGAACAATCCGATTCAACATGATCGGATGAAACATGTCAGGATTGATCAAAGCTTCATCAAGAACGAAATTGAAGAAGGAGGTATTGAGTTGTCCTACATCTCAACCCATGCACAAGAAGCAGATATCCTAACCAAGAGTCTACCAAAGCCTAGTCAGGAAAGTTTTCTCTACAAGCTTGGAATGAGAAATATCTATTCCTAAGCTTGAGGGGGAGTGTTGGAGATTTTGTCAATTATGTGTAAATATTTATTCTTTCTGTTTATTGTATGATTTAGTCAAAATAGGAAAGTATAAATTAGGAAGATATTGTAGGATTGTCTAGCATAATTTAGGGATTCTTTCCTTAACTTTCTCTCTTAATTGCCGTGACCAATGGCTTACTAAGTGTATATATTCTGACAAGCTTAATGAGAATTATTAAGCAAGAATTATTCTTCTCTCTGTTTCTCTTGTTTCATATATATACATATCATATATATTATATCTGAAGAAAGGTTACTTCTTTGAACAACCTTCTGTATAATATTGAAAAATTTTAATTCTTGTTCTTAATGAATCTTCTCTGAATCATATCTTTTTCATAAGTTTATAAGATCACACCCCCCCCCCCCCCCCCCCCCCCATCTTTTTTTTTCCTCCAGAAGTTCAACTTGGCCCTATTTAAGATCACAACCATCCAAGGACTTACACAACATCATAGCATTAGAGGGCATCAGAATACCTATACGGACAATGACAAAAACGAGTAAGCTCCAGATGCCATAAGTATATATAAAAACGGATCCAAAGCTTTAAAATAGAAAATGCATGTATACATGTATATTCAGATATAATATTTTTCCACTTATTCTAAATTCCCCATATTTATTGCGGAAAACTAAAACAACCTGCAAAGTACATAATAAAGCTGCTTTTCGTACCTCTTAAACATATGGAATTTGAACTCAATGTCAAGAGATAAGAGACTAAGAATCCAACGACCATTTATGTAAAGTAACTAGCAGAGCAACTCAAGTCACTTTCTAATTCAATGATCCACGGCACCTGAACAAAAGAAGAGATCAGAAAATTAGTTTAAAAGCCACTTTTAGATGAAATCCAGGATTGCTCTCTTTGACATCTCGCAAAGCAACACCTGAAGCATCAGCCATGTTAAGTCTAAAATACGCAGGATCATGTAAGGTATCAATATTACCTTTTAGATCCACAATTGCAGGGTATCTTTTTCTCCTCCAAAGGAAACTTGTAGTTGTAAGTGATTTCTTCTCCAGCAGCTATATGTCGTTTTGCATAAATGAAAATTTTCTTTTCACCCTCAACGCTTATAACTTTGGTGTAGCAGTTGGGCTGAAAAAGAATTAAACACTTTCCATTATCCTGACCAAGAAATCTAACAAATAACTTTTACTTCAACATTCGCATCATTAATTAATGTCACTACCTCACAAGAATGGTTTACAAATCGTGCAATGCCACCCCGCTTTGTTGCATCAACCTACATATATTTCAGTAATAAAGCATTAAAAACATACACATGTGCGCGCACACAAAAAAAGAAGGGAAAAAAAAAAAAACTTAATACGAATGAGAGTTTCAATAATTTTTTCTAAATTTTTCAAAAATCAGAACAAAGCCGGGGAACTGCCACATGCCACATAGTAGTCAAGAAAATTTATTGATCATTTCGCTTGAAATTTGTTCTGAAAATAGAGCAAGAAGAATATCACCTATAGCCAATTCAAAAAAGACCAAAAGATCTTATAGGTGATGAAATAGAAGGGAAAAAGAAAAGGGAGAGCTTTCATTTGTTACTTCACTGACCACATAACCATCATCGAGTCTAAAAAGATAGCTGCTGCCAATTCCCATCTTCTCGTAATGCCGTTCACGTATGTCAGATATCTGTGAGATCATAATAAGTTTAGCTGAAAGCAGAAGAATAGCATCTTTCATATGGAGAAAAGATGAGAGAAGGAGACCACAAGCAACATTAACTTCGGAAACTAGCACATGAACATAACAAGTAAAAGACTAACCCGGGGACGAATCAACTCTCCGACATATTCAATAACAAAGTCTTCGGCCTCAATTGGTTCGAGGGCAACAAGTCCCCAATCATGTATTTTGCTCCTTTGGAAACGCAATTGTTTTTTCCTTGCCTACATGAAACATAACACACGTTATAATGATCAAACACAGTGCGCGCGCGCACACACACACACAATATATATATATATATATATATATATATCCCTTTCATCACCTTCAATTGGGTGGCTTTCAAAAGGTCCGCACCCTCTGCAGCAGCGACAAGATTGCGCAGTTTTGCCCTATTAGTTCTTGCAGAAAGAGCTTTTCCATTCGATAAAGGCGACTTATTAACATCAGAACTTGACCGCTTAGTATCAATATATTTAATTCCCCTAACGTGGGCCCTTTCTGCCGGACTTGCACTGACTGACCACCTATGCCATTCCCATCCATTAATTGAGGCCCGAGCACACCCATCAGATCTAGGGTAAGCATTTTTCACTATCTTGGATTTCCTGGACTTGGTCTTTTTCACAACAGCCTGCTTGGACAGTGCTTGTTTGGCATCCCCATTTGCAACTTTCAGAACTTTTTTGGAATGTGATGGTGGCATACTATCCATTGGACGTTCTCTCTTTAGCTTAGATGCCTTAGTTGCTGAATAGAGATGATAATCAATAATTAAGATAGAGTAATTAAATCATGGAAAAGCAGATTAGTTTTAAGAGAAAATAAATGTCAAACAAGATCTAAAATGAAAAACAAAAATTCAAGGAATTAGAAGGAACTTACGGAGATCTTCCTGAATTTTAACATCATGGTCATTATCGTTTTCAACTTTGTGAACACCATCACGTTTACTTGAGGGAGCCAAAACCTGTGTTCTGCTAGGTTTATTAGCACCTTCAGCTAACTTGCCACCTGAATAACAGTCAAAGGCTGATGTTATTATATGGAATTCATGAAGGCGAACTATGTAACTACCAAAAGACATGATAATGTAAGATTACATACTCTTCTGAGCTCTAGAAGAGACCATCGCTTTCCTACTGCTAGAATTCTTTGTTTTTAAGCGGTCACTGGACAAATTACGTTTTACTTTAGAAACTACTTGCAAAGATTTATCCTTTGCAGAGGACTCATTTTGACCCTTTTTCAGCCCAATCTTTTTGGAACTTGTGGCAGCAACTTGAGCCTTTGCAGCCACAATAACGTCTCCGGAAACATGTTCTTTCTTTGACTCTTCTGCTAAATGATCGAGTAATCCGCCACCAACTGTAGTATCAAGCTTAGAAATAGATCCAGACTTCTTTTGGGATTTCTTGCGGTGGTAGGTGTATTTACCAACTGCAGTTGAAGATTTATCTGAGGTAGATTTGGGACAACATTCCAGTTCTTCCCCAATTTTGTCTAGTAGTAGTGAACTGCCCCCAGGAAGTTTTCTGTTTGCATTTTGTGCTCCTTCCTACAAGAGTACACGTATTAACCAAAATCAGTCACTTTGAAATGCTCCAATGCAAAGATGGGATGGAGAGAAGGAAGCAAAGTACCTCATAATCAAGAAGCTTGCAGTGCTTTTTTGAAGAGCGCCATGTCTGAAGAAACTTCTGCAGAGCATAGCCAATAAATGACATTTTCAATTCTCTAAGAACATCCTCATGCAACTTTTGCCGGCACATTGCTATGGCAACATATTCCCCCATCTTAGGAACACATTTATTAGATCTCAAAGTTCGAAATTTGTCCTGATGTGATGAAGCAAAAGATCTAATGTTGTCTTCACAGCCAGGGGGAGGCGGCTCGTTACTTTCTTGTTCAGCCACTGGATTACCGGCATGTAAGCATTGTTCCTTAAATACACTTGAGAACAACTCCAACATGCGATTTCCAGATACAGGCTCGTGGAAAGGTTTTGCTACCTGAGCCAAAGAGTGAGAAGTGCCCGACAGAATTATCTGAGCAGATCTGTCATCTTTAGATGAGTCAACAAATTTCCTTACTTCCTCCTCAACTAAAGATTTAACATACTCAGTAAGAGATGCCATTGCAGATAAGTGGAGCTCATTTTCTACATCTTTTGCAATGGAATCCATGTCATTGTATAAATAACGTGTGTGTGTTGGGCTCGTTTGTTTAGATGACTTCAATTCCAAAAATGCTGGAGAAGTCAAAATAGAGAGCTTGTGGGCATGATCATCTGATTCAATTCCCAACCGTCTAAAACCACAAATGCTTTCATCGTGAGAAGAAGATTCTTGCCTTTGTAACTGTAACAACCAAAGAAAGACTCTAACATCAACAACTGCAGCAAAATAAACAGGGATGGCAATTTGGGCCATGTTTGTGTTGACCCGTGTAATTGAGTAATGAGCATGTCATTCAGATAGGTATTGTCATAACATATACAAACAATCTACGTGTTAGTTTATTTAATTTATTTTTATGTACTTTGCTATATGTTAGGTCACTAATCTTGTACTTTTCATCTTATTTGCGGTAAAATTGTTTTTTCCTAACATTATGCATCTGTATTTTGGTTGAACACGCAAAATTAGAATATATGAAAATTGCCACCCTACTGGGCTGAACTATTCAAGTAACTTACATCTTCACCAGGTAGTTTCTCAGCCATCTTAGCATAATTACCAACAGGTTTCCGAGAAATTGGAATGCCAGACCAAAGTTTTCTCTTCCTCCAAGCTGATGAATACTCAGCCAGAGTATCATAAAAGACAGCATTCCACATAACTTCCATGCAATAATCGAAAAGCACTTTGCTAACAACTGCATGTGACCCCCAAAAATTCTCGATGCTCCCCACAGACTTAATAATAATTGCCTTATTGTCAGCAGCAGGGCTAGGGGTGGTGGTCTCACACAATGGTGCAGTACGTTTCTTCACTCCAGCGAATTCCAACTGCCAAAACAGCAAATATTTCCTAAGATAGAGAAGCTAAACAAACACTAGTAATTTCCTATTAGGAATTTGTACACATTACCATTCTCTGATCCAAGGAGCAAGTCTCTGCGGCCTGATTGATTGGTTCATGCTTAACCTCTCTCCAAGATTTCTTCATGGCAGCAAATTCAGCTATAACGTTGCTAATGATTTCATCCAACACGATCCTACGAGCTGCTTTCATAATTCCAAAGTGCAGTTGACAAGAAACTTCTTCGGACATTTCGGATAAGCTTGGGGAAGAGCCCGTCTCGTTAGTTGCAGCATCAGGTGTTGTTGTGGCAGTGTCAGATGCATCAGGTTTCCATGCATTTAGAAGAGATAGCAACGTAAATGGCGTACAAGTATTTTCAGTATGGTATATCTGTGTATTTAAAAATTTAAAACAATCAGAAACAACATAAATACGTCCCAACACAATTTCCTAATGAGTAAGACAAACCGAAGAAAGAAATCAGTAAAAGCATAGGGAAGTCATAGCTGAAATATGGTGACGATGTATGTAGCATGCAAAACTTATGCAAGCATTCACCTCCAAGAATAAAAGGAAATCAACTCAGTAAATATAACCTGTTGACTTTTCACCATGCTAGTAACAACTTTTTTCTGCCAAGAGGTTATTAGAAAAAGAAGCGCAATGTGTTAATATTGCTAATAGAAACGTGCCAGAGAAAAGTGTATTTCGCTGCTCACAGGATATTAGTGTAGAGTTCTTGTTGACCCAACAAACTATTTAAGTAGTTTTGCGTAAAACAAGAAGAAGAAGCCATGCACCAGATATCACAATTTCATATTAACGTGATGATTTGACAACTTACCATAATCGAATCACGGAGATAACCATATTGATGCCATGAAAACAGTTCTTGAAGGGAATGTGGGCCATGTTTTTTACGTTCATGATCTTCATACAACCAACAAGCTTCTTTACTTGACTGAAAAATACAACAGAACGATACGTGTGACCTCAGAACACTAGCAATAAATAAAATTACATTTAGTTTCAGGTTCTGTTACTCTTTTTTTTTTCCCCTGAAGTAAGTCACCTGTGATGCATAGGGTTTTAGGGAGTGGGAGGGCGCAGGACTCGATATGGGCACATTTGCATAGGAAGCCGATTGATAAGCAAGCGGATTTGCATTGAGATACGCAAAACCAGTGGCGACCTGGTCGGGAAAGTGCTTGAAGTATTTCAAGGGCACGGAATTGGCTATTTTGCCATTGAGGAGAGGGTATACAGGAAGATCTTCTGGCAAAAAACCAGTAGATAAACCCTCATAGAGCTGCTCTTGAATGTATGGGCCGCACATCTGGCCGCAGTCGTTAACATACATCCATCCGCTTGCCAGTGCCATGGAAGCAGCAGGAGCAGTGGGGGGATAATTCTTCTTATCAGCACCACCAACACAAATACCACCGCCGACGCCATACGAGGAATGCTCGAGATCACTGCTCTCGCCATTTGATTGGCAGCTCATCTCATCCATCTCGCCGTCATCAAAGTCGCACTCGCCGCCGCGACGAGAAGAAACAAACCCGCTTTCTGGGCATCTAGAAACATCAATTTCAGAAACAGAACGTAACGATTAACGAATAAATTGCTTCTCTTTTTTCTTTTTGGCTTTAAAGAAAAAAGAAAGAAATTTACAAGGATTCACTTCCGTTCCAAGACAGAATAAGAGGAAATAAAACTCAGTTTCATATGATTTTTTCTCTTTGTTTCATATACATAAATTACTTTCACTTTTCCTTTAGATAAAAAAGAAACAGACGGCAACGAATAAGAAATTACTTGATAAGACCCACTTCCTCTTCCTCCTTCTCTTCATCACACAAAATCAAAATCAGAAACAAACAAAACCAGTTATCGTGCACCCAGAACTACAAGATAAGCAACGAATAATAATTTTCGTTTTGGTTTATTTGAAAGATTAATTATTTGGCATGTAATATAAATATCAATAATACATTACCGGGCATGAAAAGAGCAGGAAGAAGATGGGGAATCGTCGGCACTATAATGCGAATCCGGATAATGTAAATCCAAAACCTTCAGTCTCTTTCTTGATACCAAAATCTTCAGATCTGCTGAACACGAAACCATGACCTGGACAATTTTTCAGTTTTTCCAAATAAATTCATCAATTGAGAATCCGACTTTCTTAATAGTATGTTATATAAATGGGGATTATATTAGGGTTAGGATTTCTACCTGGTAACTTGAATCAGAGATTTTTGGAGAATCGTTTTCGTATCGGATTTTTGTTTGTTTGTTTGTTTGTGGGGTGAACCAAACAACTACGCAAGTTTTTTTATATTGGATCGGAGAAAGCTTTGGATCGGAGAAAGCTAGGTCATTCTAAAATAATTTTACTTTTTATATCAAAATAAAAATTAAAACATTTTCAATCTTAAACATAAATTATTTTAAAAAATATATTTAATAATTTTATTTAAAAATTATTTTCAATATAAAAAAAATTAAAACTGTGTTTAATTTTATATTTTTAAAAATATGTAATAACATAGAAATTAACATTAATAATAAAATATTTCTCCTAAGCATGTCAATTACAAATCAGTATTTAGTTTTTTAAATTACATTACAAATAAATAGATCAAATCCTTTATTTACATTTCACACCACTAAAAAAAAACACACTCTAATGCTAATTGGCAAATCTACCAACGCTAACCCACCAGCTTCACCCTCACGGTGCTCCAGACCCAACTTCTCCCCTCACCTCTGACGGCGGTTGCACGGAGACGGTGCCCACTCGCGTCTCCTCCGTTTGTAGTCTTCCTCTTGTCTCCGACGGCGACTGCACGGAGACGACACGCACTCACATCTCCTCCGTTTGAAGAACTCTAAATTTTGTGTAATGTTATTAGCAAATCAAAGTAAATTGACAGCAAGGGAAAGATATATAACCAAAGAATCAACTTTAAGCTAGCATATATAAACTTGAAATCGAGCAAAAGCACTGATCTAATAATCAACTTTTGTTTGAATCACTAACCGCAGATTTAACATGGATAGTGTTGACGGTCAAATCTCGTCAACAAAACCGTGCTGGATTACCCACAGTAGCCCGTTGGGTTACCGGTTCAGAACTTATGTTTTTATTGAATATATTGGAATTTGCAGAAGGATTTTTGCTAGGTTATGAAGGAAATGAGACTATGCCTCTGAAAGTAAATGCACACAAGAATTTTATAGTGGTTCACTCTGTTAATGAAGAGCTACATCCACTGTATTATATTGCTCTTGTTTGGTTCTTTACAGATTACATAAGAAAATGGAGAGCCAACCCCCTTTCTCGGAGGCTTTTTCATATTTATAGCCGAGGAGCTTCCTTCCGTGCACTTCTCCCACTGTGGGTTACTCTCTGGGCTTCTTTGGCGGTTCCCAAGTGGGTCATCCACTCAAGTGGGCTACCAACTCACCTGTCCAATCCGTAGCCTGCCAGTGCCTTTTGGACTGTTCACTCATCCAATTTGTCCCCCCATTACGGCTCTGTAGTCCCCCTGTAATGCCGATTGATCTGTTCTAGGCAGTTTAGGGGGCTTGTAATCATTCCCTGTGCAACTGGCCTTCTCCAATCCCAGACGTCACCTTGGGATTCCAACGTGTCACCTAAAGGCTCTTTCTCGAGGTATGGGTCCAGTGGTTCACGCCTTAGCCTCTTCGCTTACGCTACAGGACGTCGATCCTACCGTGACACTTGGCATCTCTGATGCTGGATATTTTTGTATAATAAATTTCTGCAAGCGTATAGTGTCAAGTTTTAAGTATAGGGTGAGTGAGTATCATCTCCACAGGGATTGGGTTTAGAATTACCGTTAAGTACCGCGATTATTGTAACTTAACTTCATCTAGGCAACCTAATAAAATGATAATTAAGAACAAAAAAAAACAAAATAAATATAAAAATAAAGTATCTATACACAAATGGTCTAGGGACTTGATTTCACTTTATTATTCCTATGTTCATCCTATTATGTAATCGCTAATCAATTCTGTTCAATTCATTAATCAAGGCTCTAATGTCACCTCGCAACCTCTCTCGAGTGCCTCACAAGGAACTATATTTAAATACCCAAAATAATATCCCTATTCGAAATGAATATTTAAACACAAATTAAACTTCGCCTTTAGAATTAAAAAATAGGAATATTGATCGCCTCCCGGCCTCACAACGACCTAAATCCTAATTTGATTATCTAACCGTTGATCTCCTCCCGGTCTCACAACAACCTAGACTATGTTTCTGTTGGTTGCCGAATCGAATCCGGCTGCGGAAGCGTGGTGAAGCGGGGAAGAGGCGGATCGTGTATAACAAAAATTTTCATAAAACTATTGAGATACTCTATAGATTATATTAATTTATGCACGAATAAATTAATCTCATTAACTTATATATATCAAGAACTCAATCAGGAAAAATACCTGGAAGCCGACTCGGATGAAAACTTGAGTTCTTTGACCACGAACAGTCCTTGCTCCAATCTTTGTGTTTAGAAAACCAATGTCTTCCACGTCAATTCCTAGAATCCACGAAGACGTGCGTGGGCACACATGAGACAAAACGGGTTACAATAAACACTCGAATTTCCACAAACACCAACGCATGCACAATGTGGAATTTTTGGAGAAAAATTTTTTTCCTTCCTCTCTCTCTTGAGAATTTCGGCCAGCCTTAACTCTTAGGGCTGAAAAATTGTTTCCAAAATTTCTATAGAGAAATTTCGGCTACCTCTAAAATTAGGGCAAAAAACCATTCTGAAAATTGTCTCAAAAATAGTATTTATAAAGTAGAAGTCAAACTTCTAGAAAGAATCCAATCTCTATCTCCAATTTGAATTTCGAACCAAAATTCTCCTCTATCCCTTATCCCTTGTGGCCGGCCATGCTAGGGATTCCTATCCCTGTGTGTGGCGCCAATACTGGATAGGGAAGGAAGAGAAAATCATCCTTTATCCTGTAGTCCAATTTTATTTCAAATTCAAATTCAAATTTAAGTCAAACTTAAATTAATTTGAATTTCTAAATTGAACAACTTATCTAATAAGTTTAAATTGATAAATCTAGATGCGTTCAAATTCAAATTTAAATAATCACATTATTTAAATAATAATTAATTCTCAATTAATTATTTTTCACGTATTTAATTTTAGAATTTCGTAATTTTAAAATTTCCATTTTGCCCTCCGTGTCTGGTAGAATTACTAGCACGACGCAGGGACTAATGGACCTATAATCCCGAGCTCCAATAAAATTAA
>NW_010367628.1:0-1256 GCF_000414095.1 Morus notabilis
TAATTGACATATGATGAGAGTTTTAGGAAGTGCCAATTTAGTTGCCTTCATTATCATGAAAGAAAAAGAGCAAAAAAGAAGAACACCTTTTTTATTAGAATTTGAAAAATATAATTCTTATAGAAATAATTTAGAATTTAGGATCTTTTAAAAATTTAGTTTTAAAGAAAAATTTTAGTATTTTTACCACTCCGACATCTTGAAAATAAATAAGAAAAAAAAATCATAATTGTCTTTATCTACTTTGAGGGTAAAATTATTGATTTCCAAATTAACTCTTTTACTGCATTTGACTCTATGTAATTTGTTATAAACTTTGGGAAAATTGATTCTCTTAATCTTAACATAGGAAATGCGTGTATTTTTTTTTTTTTTTTTGTAAAAAAAAGGTTAAGATTGGACATGTTTTTTTTTCTTAAAAAGTTATGCTATAAAAGGTGACCTAAATGGTAGCTCTCTCATCATATATCCACAATCTAATAGTACTATTTATATATGTATAATAGTTTGGGAGGAAAAAATTCATTTAAATTAGAGTTTGTCTAAACAATCATATTATGACATGTTGTTCAATAAATTTGATTTTAAAATATTGAAAAGATAAAATTAAATATTGAAGTATCGAAAATTTAATTAAAAATATTTTAAATTTTTAAAATGATGTGCTCTAATGTAGTCTGAAAAACGTAACTTTTAAATTTAAAATGGACAAATGATTTCAATTAAATGGGTTGTATATGTGTTTCCTTCTATATAAGAAAATTAGATGGAAGTACATGTTATCAATTATTATCACGACATTGGTGAAATTATTTTGGTACTTGGAGACTATAGATTTTGTTTATTTCTTTATAAATAAATCAATTATTAAAATCAAAACCTAGATGTGGTCCCAAATAGTAAGAAAGCAAATAAATAAGCAAATTAGCTTAATATTGACATCATTAATGTATTGGCGGCACTCTAGCATCTTCATAATAACTAATAAATTTAAATAAAAGGCTTAAAGAATTGCACAAATATATGAACCAAAATATGTTTTTTCAGATTAATTTATAAGGATCAATGCAATGACATATATACAAAAAAAAACTCCAACAGTAAGACAAGACGATTTAGAGTTATTTATTCAACAAGCAAATGATAATTCCTTTAGGAAAAAAAATACAAATGATAATTCTAAACAGAAAAAAGAAAAAAGAAAAATAGGCGTTATCTTCGTAGTCCAAATAGATCACGATGATTATTATAATTTT
>NW_010367629.1:0-1255 GCF_000414095.1 Morus notabilis
TTTCTAAGAATTTTTTACTGTAGAAACCTAAAACTGAAAACTCGAATCGATGAAATGAATGAGACCGTAATAATTTAAAATGTTTTAGCTTTAGTCTCCATTTTTTTCCTCTCCCTTTTTTTTCTCTCCGCCCGTTTCCTATTCCCACTTTTTCTTTTTTTTTCTTTTTTTTCTTGCCCCCTCATAACGATGATGAGCAAGAATAATCTTGTTATGTTGAGTTTGATATGATTTGTTCAAAAATTATTGTGGATGTATCATTTTCATTTTGTGTTGTTTTTCTTTTTTTATTCTGTCTCATTCAAAATTTTTGATTGTTCTCCATTTTTTATTTTTTGTTATTCTCATCTTTGTATTTTGTTGGGATAACTCTTTAATTCAAGACTTATTTGTGTGTGTATTAGTTTCCTTCTTACAGTATTAAATGTTGTTTTTTCTCTATTTTCTTTGCCTATGATATTTTCTCATAATTGTTTGTTATTATAAATCCCTGCTATTTTTACTCTCACAATTTAAATTGAGATTTATTTATTCATATAATATGTTATTTTGTCTCCTTCTGATATTTGTTTTGCCTTTTAACTCTGAGTTATGTAGTTTGAATTATCTATTGCCGAGGCAGGTACCTCTCATTGTGCATGATGCACTTCTCAATATATTTACGTTTACTGTTTTTTATTTGCTTTTCACTTCTTTCTCCGTTTCTTTTTTACTGTTCACTTCTTTCTCCGTTTCTTTTTCTATTTCTTTCTCTCTTCTTTTCCTTTTTTTCTTTTTTTTTCCCTCTACTACCCTATTGCTTATGTTTTTCCTCTCTTCTATTTCGTTTATCTTTTACTTGGTTTTTGTTTTCTCTCTACTTCATATAAGCAAGAGGATACCTATTTTTTTAATACCTAACAGTTAAAGCAACATTTGGAATGGTTCGGGTACTTTGAATACTTTCTGCTTACTTTCCTCCAATGTCATTAATATTTGCTCTTTCTCCGTTTCTTTTACTATTTCTTTCTCTCTTCTTTTCCTTTTTTTTCTTTTTTTTTTTCCCTCTACTACCCTATTCCTTCTGTTTTTCCTCTCTTCTATTTCGTTTTGACCTATATCTTTTACCTGGTTTTTGTTTTCTCTCTACTTCGTATAAGCAAGATGATACATATTTTTTTAATACCTAACAATTAAAGCAACATTTGGAATGGTTCGGGTACTATTAATACTTTCTGCTTACTTTCCTCCAATGTCATTAATATTTGCTCTTTTT
>NW_010367630.1:0-483 GCF_000414095.1 Morus notabilis
CTATGCTGACAGAAGGCGTAGGCCTTTGGAATTCCAAGAAGGCGACTTTATTCTGTTGAGGGTTTCCCCACGTAAGGGAGTTACTCGGTTTGGTGTGAAAGGGAAGCTTGCGCCAAGGTATATTGGACCATTCCCGATCGTGCAGCGAGTCAGTGTTGTGGCGTATCGTCTTGCCCTGCCGCCTGAATTATCTCATGTGCATGACGTGTTCCATGTCTCCATGCTTCGGAAATGTCAACCTGAGCTGTAGTGCAATGGTATGACGTTCCGATACAAGACGACACGACGTACGATGAGGTACCGGTCCAGATTATTGACCGGAAGATGAAGAGTCTGCGTTATCGTGAGATCCCGTTAGTGAAAGTGCTGTGGCAGCACCATGGTGTTGAGGAAGCAACATGGGAGCTTGAAACGACGATGTAGAAACGTTATCTGTATCTGTTTGCACTTTGAGGTGAGCTTTAATTTCGGGGATGAAATTGC
>NW_010367631.1:0-1679 GCF_000414095.1 Morus notabilis
TTATCTAAGCGTTGATCTCCTCCCGGTCTCACAACAACCTAGACTATGCGTCTCAAATCTAGATAAATTATTCAATCTCTCCTGAGCATCAAATTTGCAATCTAAAAGTCATCTAACTCATTGGCCAAATAAATTAAAAGCATTAAGCATAGAGAAACATAAATGAATTGAAAATTAAATTAAATTAACAATCAACAAAATATTCAAAACATAGTTCAAATAAAACTACATCAAGTCCTAGATTTAATATCTAGCTCAACATGGAAAAATAGATGAAAGAAGATAAAACCCAATATCCATTGAAGAGCTTCCAAGGACCTCCAAGATGAAGGATTTCGGCCTCCTTTTGATGTTTTCTTCACTTTTCCGGGCTCCCCTTCCAAATGGCATCTCTTTCCTTTTATACTACAACATTTCGGAGCTAGGAATTTAGTCGTGCACTGCAGCCCGCGTGAAAACGCGCTGCGGCGCGCATTTTTGGAAGAGGGATTTCACTCGCAAGGGCTGAGACGCGCTGCAGTGCGTAGGACACATTCCTGGGCCCTTTTGGCGCGCTGCAGCACCCCTTGGGCACGCTGCAGCGCGTATCCAGCCTCTGGGCACATTTTGGGCGCGCTGTAGCCCCTCTGGTGCACTGCAGTGCGCATTTTTGGAGCTGGGCACGTTTGGGTGCGCTGCAGCCCACTTTGGTGCGCTGTAGCCTGCGCTTCCCTTGCTCTCTGGACTTCTTTGCATTCCTTTGCACGCTGTAGCCCAAAAGGGTGCGCTGCAGCCCGCTTTTTTGCATTCCAAGCCTCCTCTTTTGTTCCTTAAAATCCTCTTTCGCCTCCTCTTGCTATTGATTCATAAGTTGGGCAAATATTCTTCTTTGCTTCATGTAAAATCATCTAAGTTTGCACTTATTTATAACTCCTATAAAAAACACACAAAAGACATTAAACTAACAAAAATGCTTGAAAACTTACAAATATTCAAGCTTAAAAGTACTTGATTTGTTGGTAGAAATACCCGTCATCAACTATCCCTTCAATAATTACCACGTCATCAATGTTAGTCAAATAAATAGAACGGACAAAGTGACTTAACGTTTCAAAGTTTAAGGGGTGTCCAAACTAATTTTTAAAGTTTAGAGGGCAAAGTGACAGAGACTAAAGTTCGGGAGTAAAAATAAAATTTATGCAAAATTTAAATGGTTGCTTTTGATTATTCATTTTTATTTTTGTCCAATTACTAAAGTCTAAAGTCATTGTAGATATTATATTTTGAATTATAATCAATGGTGCCTCCTAAAATTTAGGGTCATTCCTAGTTTGCTCCCTGAACTTTAAAAATTTTTACTTTGCCCCTTGAACGTGAATTATTCTCACTTAACCCCTTCTGTTACAATTTTTGTTAAAATCATATCGAAAAAAAATGAGCTTAAGTGTTGCCATGTGGTTCTTTTATGTTTGTTTCTAACAAAATTTCAACCAAAATTCCACGCAATTGCATTACTCTCTCTTTTTGATCAGTTTTTAATAGAAATTACAACGAAATGGGATAACTGGAAACAATTCAAAATTCAGGGAACAAAGTGAGTTTTAAAATTAGAGAGCAAACTAAGAGTGACCCTAAAGTTCATGGGCACCAGTGATAATAATCCTACTATTATTATGGGGAGTGGGATAAGTGGAAGACAA
>NW_010367632.1:0-824 GCF_000414095.1 Morus notabilis
TGGCGTCTTCACCATACCAAGGTTCTTGCTTCACTAAGCAACGGGTCGCGGTTTCCATGAATTCTTGAAGATCTTGGATCGTATCCCATATTTGGCTACGGGTTTCGTCACATCGTTGGCGGGGTTCGTATCAGTTGGTATCAGAGCTTAGGATCCTCAGGTTTTGCTATCATTTTTATTGTTTAATTGCGTTTTTTTCTTTTCTTAGAAAAAAATAATAATAATAATATCGCCCAATTAGGGTTAGGGTTTTGAATTCGCAAAAAAAAAAAAAAAAAAAAAAAAAAATGCCACTTGTATTGTTGCTAAGTCATTGTTTTGAGTTTGAGTCCAAACCCTATTGCTGAATTTGAACTCAACTACAGTTTACAAAGTCGAAAAAAAGAAAAAAAAAATTCGGGAAAAGAAGCAACCTCACGAAAACTGCTATAACTTTTGATCCAGGGATCGTTACGGGATGTATAATATATCAAATTGAAGATCTTTTCGAGCCCTACAATATTCACCCAGGCTTGCCTAGTGACCCTACTTTTGGGGCCAAAAAAAGCTTGTTTTCCATAGTTTCAGAGCCTTTAAAGTTTGAGTGTCAAAAAAAAAAAAAAAAATTCCGTGACAATATTTAAATTCGTGTGGATTAAGTCATGACTTGATTGACTACTGGAAGTCCTTTTCTTATTGTTGGTTTAGTTTTGAAAGAACTAAAAGAAGAATACGAGAGGAAAAAGGCAGAGTGTGTGAGCTTATTAGAGGGTAAAAGCCAAAATTAACTTGAGTGAATTCGAGTGAAACACGAGTGGTTTGAATAAGTTAGTCTTCGAGAGAAG
>NW_010367632.1:1038-1496 GCF_000414095.1 Morus notabilis
TGATGCCTCGAAAGGAGGTGGAGGATAATGGAGAGTTCGAAGGGGAAAATTTAGAGGACGAGTTTGATAGAATGTCAGTGGGCAGCCATAGGAGATATGGACGGAATAGAGAAGCTAGGGACCGAGCGGATAACAACTTGGGAAGTATCAAGATGAGAATCCCTACGTTTCAAGGGAAAAGTGATCCGGAAGCATATCTGTAACACCCTGAAGAATTAATTGAGATTAATTAAGGTAATTGAGATTATTAGTGTGCCTAATCTGATTTAATTAATTGAGTTTAAATAATTCCAAGGTATTTAAATTATTCACAATAATTTATTTAATCCAGAAGTGTGTATGGGCCGCATTTCTAGACTGTTATATTTTACACATGTCACTTTCTTTTATTTTTCTTTTCTTTTCTTTTCTTTTTCTTTTTCCTTTCTTTTCCTTCCTTTTCTTTTTCTTTCCCGTGC
>NW_010367632.1:1520-1718 GCF_000414095.1 Morus notabilis
CCGTGCTCTCTCTCTCCCTCTCTCTCTCCCATTTGTGTCTCAAATCAAAACCGGATTCGAACCAAGAGTGATTTCAAAGAGTTTTCAACGTCAAGAGAAGGATTCGAGGTAAGATTACTAAAAGAACCTCTTTTGAATCTATGTTTTTTGGATTTCAAAACTTATTTTTGGTTCAAAATGGATTTTGATGATTTTGAG
>NW_010367633.1:0-199 GCF_000414095.1 Morus notabilis
CAAAAACCCAGTTGTTGAGGGTATGATACTTATCTCATACTCTTTCGCATGAGTCTTATTTGACACGGGTGCTTCGCACTCACTTATTTCCACTTCTTTTGTGAAAATTTTGGGTTTAAAACCTGAGAACCTAGAGACCCCAATGTTCATGAACTCTCCATTGGGATGTGTGGAGGTGATTAGCATATGTAGGTCGTGT
>NW_010367633.1:350-1177 GCF_000414095.1 Morus notabilis
ATAGTAACATATCAAGGAGGTGTTAACCCGATTACAGAGGAACGACTATTGAAGCATAGTGTTGGAGGACGGTGAAACTTAGCTTGTTTTTCTTTTCTTTTCACGTTAGAGGGTGAATCGGGCATCACCAGGGAGAGTGTTGAGGTCCCCATGGTCGATGAGTATGCAAATGCATTCCCTGATGAGTTACCTGGTTTAACACCCAATCGAGAGATCGAGTTTTGCATCAATTTACTTCCGGAGATGGCTCTGATTTCTATCACTCCATACCGAATGCTACCCGCAGAGTTGAAAGAACTAAAGAAGCAACTCAGTGAGTTAGCAGAAAAGGGAATTATTAGAAACAACACTTCCCCGTGAGGTGCATCTATTCTATTTATGAAGAAGCACGGGGGATCCCTTCGGTTGTGTATCGACTACTGACAGTTGAATAGAGTTACCGTGAAGAATAAGTACCCATTGTTGATGATCGATGAGTTGTTCGATCAGTTGGGAGGATCACAGTATTACTCTAAGATCGACTTAAGATGCAGGTACCATCAATTGAAGATTAGGGATGTGGATATTCTAAAAATAGCTTCCAGAAGTCGCTATGGGCATTTTGAATTCCTAGTAATGCCTTTTGGATTAACGAATGCTCCCGCCATTTTCATGGATTTGATGAATCGAGTCTTCCGCCCGTATTTGGACTAGTTTGTGATAGTCTTCATTGACGACATTCTGGTTTACTCGAAAACTTGGGAGAGCATGAACAACATCTACATCCCTAATCTTCAATTGCCCATAGCGACTTCTGGAAGCTATTTTTAGAATATCCACATCCCTAA
>NW_010367634.1:0-902 GCF_000414095.1 Morus notabilis
GACATTGTCCTCAATGAAAAAGTAAAGCAAGAGAGTTTAGAGGACTTTCTTGAGTAGTTGTCAGTCAGTGTCTTCATTGTCATCAGGAGGAGGTGCAGAACGTGCGGGGGTAGGACGGTGGCGTCTGGCTGGAGTGTATGGCGGCAGAGTTGGAGGTTGAGGAAAGACAATCCCATCAGGTCCCGAGTTAAGTGCACAATTGGAAAACATTTCCCCCAAACTTGTAGTAAACTGTGCCAGGTAATTAAACTGCACATCTTGTCTTGCAGCAATTTGATCTTGATTATATTGAATTTGGCCCAAATGTTGATCAACTCTCTCCCGCCACTGTTGTTGTTCTTGCGCCATGAGTTGCAATTGGTCTACGCAATGCCTCAGCTCATTCAGTTTCGTTGGTGAAGTATTCGGTCGTCCAGAAGAACTAGGGCCCTGTTGTGGTGCAGTTGGAGCTATAGTGGGTCTTTGCTCATTAGACTTGTACCCCTCCATTTTCTTCCGAGTTATGACCGCCTTTGGGTGCTAAATTTCTTCATCTGGGGTCGTTGGAATTCCGACTTGGTAACACAAATCATAAATCAATGATGGATGTCCAAGTCCCCCTGTTGTTTTCCCTTAGATCATATCAAGAATGGACTTCTCAATGATCTTCCCCACATCTATGCTAAAGTCCATAAAAATAGCATAATTTAAAATCGCACGCTCCTTTGTCACCTCAGAAACATTATTGCTCGAAAGCAATTTGGCAGATATAAAATAATGCCATGCCTTTGTCTCATGGGCTAGTCCGGATGAAGGGAAGTTGATAACATCTGTGGTAGATGTCTTCCAACTTACACGCGAACTTGTCAAGTACCGAATAATCTCTTCCGTGTCCGGTTCCTGTCGATATTGAGTGTACTCAT
>NW_010367635.1:0-574 GCF_000414095.1 Morus notabilis
AAGTTGTCCCCGTTCCCGTCGCGGTTGTAGAGCACGAAGAGAGCTTCAAACTGACTGATTATGGGCCCCGTTTCGACAACAAAAGATGCCGCCTTTCCCGTGCAAGTTGTAGATCGCGAAGAGAGCTCCGATATAACGGCTGACGGGCCTCGTTACGACACCAAAAGTTGTCGCCATTCCCGTGCCAGTCGTACATCGCGAAGAACGCTTCGATCTAACGGCTGATGGGCCTCGTTACGACACCAAAATTTGTCGCCCTTCCCGGGCGGTTGAAGGGCGCGCAGAATCTGACGAATTTTGGGCCCCGTTACGACACCAAAAGTTGTCGCCATTCTTGTGCCAGTTGTAGATCGCGAAGATAGCTTCGATCAAATGGCTGATGGGCCCCGTTACGAAACCAAAAGTGGTCACAGTCCCCGTGGGGGTTGTAGAGTGCGAAGAGAGCTTCTATCTAACGCGTAATGGGGCCCGTTACGACACCACAAGTTGTCACCATAACCATGGCGGTTCTAGAGCGCGAAGAGAGGTTCGATCTAACCGCTGATGGGCACCATTTCGACACCAAAACTTGTCG
>NW_010367636.1:0-1541 GCF_000414095.1 Morus notabilis
TATTATATTACCATACTTCACTAATTATTGGTAGAAAATAGAAACACACACTCAAAAAATCGACACAAAGGCCCCCACCTCTGAGAAAGAAAAAGAACAAGAAAAAACTATGGAAATCCGAATCACCCCTCGAATGGCTGCCATGGTCAACGTGTACGCATACCATAGCCGAAAATCTTTAAAATATGAAGATGTGGCCCCCACCTCACCAACTCTCCAAGCAAATAACATATTTTAACACTAATGTTGGTAAAGTAATCAAACGAGGAAAAAAAAAGAAAGAACATTTTTTTGAGATTAAAAAAACTTATTTACCAAAGAATATAATAAAACTAGAAAAAGAAAAATTATGGTGTCAATATTTTTCACCCATTTTTACGGTTTAAAAAATACTAATAATTCACAAAATTTATATTGCCTCACGTCGCTAACTTTTGTCTCTTTCTACTAAACACAAAAAAGAAATTTTGTATTATTTTTATTTTATTTTAGTTTTTTTTCTTGGATTTTCCTATTTCCCACCTCTTACTCCCTCTTTAGTCTTTATTAAATGTAACGCAAGCAAATAATCAATAAGAAAGTCAGACTAAAGGTTGAAATTAGGAAAATAGGATCTCTCTGCTACTACACTGAAGAGGAGTGGCCCCACCACCAATCCCCGCCAACCCCCGCCAACTCCCGTTTCTTCCCACCAACTTCAGCCACCAACCTTCCTCATTGCTTCTCTCGTAAAATATTTTAAATCTTTCTACCATTTAAAAAAAACAAAAAAAACAAAAAAAAAAAAATTCAAGCCTCGCTGAAAATTACAATTAACAATTATCTTCGCATAAAATTATATTTCTTCAAAAACCAGATTGGTGTTTAGTAAGCAGAAGTTATTGAGATCTCATTCATTTTAATAATTTGAGTTTTCAATTTTAATTTTACTACAGTTAAAGGCCTTTATAAAGAGTCACATTTAACTTTTTTTGTTACAGTTAAAAGCTCTCATATAAAATCACATTACAGCTTAAATTGAAAATTCGAATCCGTAAACTGAACAAGACTTGAGTTTTCCTAAAAAAATTCAAAACTCCTTGAATTTTAGCTAAATCTCACGTTTATTCTTATTTTTTATAATTTAAAACCTATTTGTTATGTTTTTAAACTATCAAAATTATCCACCAAGTTTTCTACAAGAAGTAAAACATCAACTGTTATCGGGTTAAATTTTTAAAATGACATAAATCCCTCAACGTTCAATATTTAGACATTATTTATTGCCAATATATGCATATGTGTGTATATATACATACACATTATATATAGAGAAACGGAAGAGAGAGTGAAGATAATGGGCAGGCCAGAGTTTGGGGGCCGCCTTCGGGCGTGTCACTGGGCTCTTAGCCTTGAAATTTGGTCTCTAAACATGTTGGGCCTGTTTGATTCCGTTTCCGTTTCCCTTTTTTACGTTTTCCAAGAACCAAAAACTGAAAATGCTCCGAGGAAACCGCTTGGCAGCATTTCTTGAAAAAAGAAAATGAAAACATTTTTTCCTT
>NW_010367637.1:0-572 GCF_000414095.1 Morus notabilis
CAACTTGATATGATTATTTGATTCTAGTCACATTTAATATTTATTGGTACTTGTTTAGCCGGCAGACATTAGGCACCAACTTTTAATTTGTTTTGACTTCAAAGTTTCATTGATCATACTCGTAGGTCTATTACCATGTCAGATATGGATAAGAGTTGAATTTATGTGACGAACCGACTTTCGTAGACATATATGAGTGGAGTGAGAAGATTTATTGAACAAGCATGTAATCTCTAAGAATACTCATTGGAGCCAATCACAGGGATGGACAACTGAGAGAGAGTAAAGAAAGATTATATAAGAATTACTAAACACTTTATCATTTCGTTTGATTTTGTATTTTTTTTACTCTTGAAAGTTTATAACACTTCGCCTAATGTAGGAACAAATGATCAACACTTGCGATGCTCGTTTAAGTGAAGTACCAGAGGGGTCAGAACTTGATTTTGATGCGGAGGAATAAATTTACTCTTAAGTTTTGTCAAGTGAGAGAGATGAAAAATATGGTTTCAAGTGTGGCATAGGTCCTTGTTGGTAACCGAATCGAATTCGGATGCGGAAGCGTGGCGGGG
>NW_010367637.1:598-1266 GCF_000414095.1 Morus notabilis
TTTGAGATACTCTATAGATTATATTAATTTATACACAAATAAATTAATCACATTAATTTATATGTCAAGAATTCAATTAGAAAAAATACCTGGAGGCCGACTCGGATGATAACTTGAGTTCTTTGACCACGAACAGACCTTGCTCCAATCTTTGTGTTTAGAAAACCAAAGTCTTCTACGTCAATTCTTTGATTCCACGTAGACGTGTGTGTGGGCACACGCGAGACAAAATAGGTTTGAATAAACACTCAAATTTTTTCACAAACACCAACGCATGCACGATGTGGAATTTTTGAGAGAAAACTTTTTTTTTTTTTTCTTTTGAGAAATTCGGCCACCTCTCTATTAGGACAGAAAAATATTTTAAAAATTGTGTTCATAATTTTCTATCATTCTCATATTTAAAGAGTAGAAGTCAAAATTCAAAAAGGAATCAAATCTCTATCTCTTATTTGAATTTGGAATAAAAAAAACTCCTACACCTTATCTCTAATGTGGCCGGCCACCCTAGGGTTTTTCTCCCTTGTGTGTGGCGCCAAATTCAGATAGGGAAGGAAGAAAAATCATCATTTATCCTGTAGTCCAATATTAATTCAAATCATCATTTACCGAATCAACACAAGAGAATTATTTATCTACTTCTTTCTCAAGAAGGAATAGATTTCATC
>NW_010367638.1:0-591 GCF_000414095.1 Morus notabilis
TGTAAACTCATCCACTACAGGGATTCCCGCACTATCTCCGATCGCTTCAAATTCACCTTCTAAGGCAAGAAGGGAGAGAAACAGGCTAAATTCTTCCGTCCCCCAACGATGTACTTCAACAGTCGTTCCCCAAGGACTGGGTTCATCTCTGCCTGATAAGAAATTACTGTTCCAGAATCCGTCATCAAGGTCACTTTCCTACGGTAGCAATCAACAATTGCACCATGCCTTGACAGCCAATCCATTCCGAGTACCACATCAAACAGGGTCATCAGAAGGATAATCAAATCTGCTCTCAATCGTTCACTACCAATCATGATTTCACATGATTTACACACCCTCATTACCTCCACACATCCCAGTGGGGAGTTCAAAGTCATCGGGACTTCTAAATTCTCACTCTTCAGTTTCAAAGTCTGAACAAAAGAGCTTAATATGAACGAGTGTGTGGCACCTGTATCAAACAACACATGAGTAAAAGAATGAGAGATTAGGATCATACCATCAACCACCGCATTGCTGGTCTGACCTCCAGAGCTACCTCCTGCCAGGGCATAAGCTTGTCCCTGTACTTTTCCCTTTCCTCTGTCA
>NW_010367638.1:1042-1188 GCF_000414095.1 Morus notabilis
TCCACTCTTGTAGCAGCAGCTACCAAATCCCGAAAGTTTCGAAGTCTTAGAGCCACCAAGGATCTCCTCACAGAGTTCTTGAGGCCTTTCTCAAACCTAAGACATCTCATGTGTTCAGACTCCACCAGAGATGGCGCAAACCGGGA
>NW_010367639.1:0-1216 GCF_000414095.1 Morus notabilis
TCGTAATGGGGCCCATCAGCCGTTAGATCGAAGAAGCTCTCTTCGTGATATATGTATGGCACGGGAACGACGACAACTTTTGGTTTCGTAATGGGGCCCATCAGCCGTTAGATCAAAGCTCCGTTCACGCCCTACAACCGCCACGGGAACGGCAACAACTGTTGGCGTCGTAACGGGGCTCTTCAGCCGTTAGATTGAAGCTCTCTTTGCGCTCTACGGCCACCAGGGGAACGGTGACAAATTTTGGTGTCGTAATGGGGCCCATCAGCCGTTAGATCGAAGCTCTCATCGCACTCTACAACCGACCCGGGAAGGGGGACAAATTTTGGTGTCGTAATGGGGCCCATCAGCCGTTAGATCAAAGCTCCGTTCACGCCCTACAACCGCCACGGGAACGGCAACAACTGTTGGCGTCGTAACGGGGCTCTTCAGCCGTTAGATTGAAGCTCTCTTTGCGCTCTACGGCCACCAGGGGAACGGTGACAAATTTTGGTGTCGTAATAGGGCCCCTCTGCCATTAGATCAAAGCTCTCTTCGCGATCAACGAATGGCATGGGAACGGCGACCAATTTTGGTGTCATAATGGGACAAAGTTTCGCCGTTCCCGTGGCAGTTGTAGATCACGAAGAGAGCTTCGATCAAACAACTGATGGGCCCCATTTGAATACCCAAAGTTGTCACCATTCCCGTGGTGGTTGTAGGGCGCGAAGAGAGCTCTCTTCCTTCTCTACAACCGCCATGAATTTAGCGTCAACTTTTGGTGTCGTAATGGGGCCGGCCCATCAGAAGTTATATAGAAGCTCTCTTCGCGCTCTCCCCCCTCCACTAGAATGGCGACAACGTTTGGTGTCGAAACAGGGCCCATCAGCCGTTAGATCGAAGCTCTCTTCGCGCTCTACAACCGCCCCGGGAAGGGCGACAAATGTTGGTGTCGTAACGGGGCCCATCAACCGTTAGATTAAAGAAGCTCTCATCGCGATCTACGAATGGCACGGGAAGAATGACAACTTTTGGTGTCGTAATGGGGACCATCAGCCGTTAGATCGATGCTGTCTTCGCGATCTACGATTGCCACGGGAACGGTGAAAAGTTTTGGTGTCATAACGGGGCCCATAATCTGTCAAATCGAGGCTCTCTTCGCACTCTACAGCTACTACGGGAACGGCAAAACTTTTGGTGTCGTAACGGGGACCATCAACCGTTAGATCGAAGCTCT
>NW_010367640.1:0-216 GCF_000414095.1 Morus notabilis
TAGGGGCCCCGTTACGACACCAAAACTTTTCGCCGTTCCCGTGGCAATCAGATCGTGAATAGAGCATCGATCTAATGGCTGATGGGCCCTATTACGACACCAAAAGTTGTCGTCGTACCCGTGCCATTCGTAGATCGCGAAGAGAGCTTCTTTAATTTAACGGTTGATGGGCCCCGTTATGACACCAACATTTATCGCCCTTCCCGGGGTGGTTGT
>NW_010367640.1:270-484 GCF_000414095.1 Morus notabilis
AGAGAGCTTCGATATAACCTCTGATGGGCCGGCCCCGTTACGACACAAAAAGTTGTCGCTAAATTCGTGGAGGTTGTAGAGGGGGAAGAGAGCTTCGATATGATGGATGATGGGCCCCGTTACGACACCAAAAGATGTTGCCGTTCCCGTGGCGGTTGTAGAGTACAAACAGAGAATAGATCTATCGGTTTATGGGCGCCGTTACACAACAAAA
>NW_010367641.1:0-1011 GCF_000414095.1 Morus notabilis
AACAGCGACGAGGCCGTCTTGAGGCCAAATGGTAGAACATGCCATTGGTGCTGTGCATCTAGAATACAAAAGGCTGTCTTGGGCCTATCTTCCGGGACAATTCCCAATTGCCAAAAAGCTCCTTTGAGATCAAACTTAGACCCGTACAATGAATCATCACAAGATCCTAATCAAGGGCTCACACGTGATTGTCTCCAGGAAACTGATTTAGACTCATCCACAGACACAAGCACCATCTCCCTGTAATGGCCCCCCTCATTATCTTTAAGGCATCCGACTATCTATACAAAGTCACGGATCCTTATCTTGTAAAATATTTTAGGGAGGTGGAGCTATTGTAGAGCTGATGTTGGGTTGCAATGGAGGATTTGGCTGGTGCCCATTCTCTCTACACAGAACTTTGCCAAGATGATCTGTGATATCTTTGAGTGACTGGGGGTAGTTGAACCCAGTGTGCCAGGTGTATACCTCATGTTGAGTGTAAAGTCCCTGTGTTTGTGAGTTGAGCAAGTATGGTCGGTGTCGAAAGAAGACAGTATGTACCAGGGGGACTTCCTTGGGGGAAAGAGTCCAAATCCTATAACGTTGGAGAAGTCATTCGACTTCTTTTCTCCACCACATGAGCGGGTTGAGCATTTCAAGGAGTTGCCACAGAGTTGATCCTTCATTGGCGGGATCACTGAGGTGTGTGTGTAACTACATCAGTGGACAGTTTAATGCAATCCTATAGAGAGTTATCTGGCACCATAGGTACCAAATATCATCTTGCGTAACCTCGACAAAAGGGCGAAGGTGGAAGATTGCGAGGTACGGTTGATATGGGTTGTACAAGAACTCCTGTGGGTTATCTTTACAGATTCTGGATAAATGGTCAAAGGGGTGGATTCTAGCATAGTGTTTGATCTGTTTAGGGGAGGTAGTACTGTCTAGTCCTGGGGGAAAATGGTGGTCTGGTTTAACCAAAAAACACAGTGGTGTGTGGATACTGGTATTCACATAGATGAGAGGGAA
>NW_010367642.1:0-1540 GCF_000414095.1 Morus notabilis
TAGTTTAAAAGCTGTTTTTGAACCTATTTGGATGGCCAATTTTTAAACACTTTAAAAAAAAAATCATCTCCTTAGTTCTTATGAAAAAAGAGCTTATAAAAAGTTTTTTTATTTATATTTTTAATATTTTATTTGTGAACAAATTAAATATCACATTCATATTCTTTCATTACATTACTTTTTATAAGAGAAGTGCTTTCAACTTTTTTATCTAAATAAATTTGAAAACTCTTCTTAATTATAAAAGTATTTTTTAAGCACTATCTAAATACTAATTAGAAAGCTTTAGCTTATACTTATATTCTTCTACTATCCTAAACAGGCCCTAAATTTAGTTCGTTAATTATTTCACGTCTGGAACAAAATGGATCTTATACTAGTAAATCGCTGCCATTTAAAAAATAAATAAATAAAAATAATTAAGAGATAATAACTAGCATCGGGATTTACTGACTCGTGCTGAATGTAATGACTCTTTTTTTCGTATTAGAAAACACGTCGAAGGCCAAACCCTCTTCTCAAATTTAATTAATAAAAATAATAATCACCATTTCATTATATCTTACGACTCAAAAAGAAAAAAAGTGAATAAAATTATTTTAATACTATGTATTATAGCGAAACATGATTTTAATATATTGTGTTCTTTATAATATTAAAATAGTATATTTATGTTTTTAAAAATATCTTTTAGATATCTTGAAGCTAATTTTTAAGATATGTAATGTCTAAACTACCATTTTTATCGATTAAATAAAAATTAATCTTTTTAAAAAAAATCTAAAAATATTTTAAAACATTAAAATATTTAAAAAGATAAGAAAATAAAAAAGTTAATGATTTTTTCCTATATCTATTAACTTTTAATTAATTAAATAAAAATGTACTAAAATTATTTTACATCTCAAAAATCAATTTTAAAGTGTCAAAAAGATGTTTTTAAAAACATCAAAATACCACTTTAATATTATTAAGAAGACATGTATTAAAAACATGTTTTGCTATAACACAAATACTAAAATGATTTTATCTTGAAAAAAGTGTTACGTGTTTGTAAATATATGACTGCGATTAAGCGGTTTTGCTTATTTGGAGTTTCAAGTGTAGTAGCCTATATGTATAACCAAAAGCAAATATTTATTAATCCAGTTAAACTAATATGCTAGCTTGTTACTATTAAAAGAAAAATACACTTTGGATTACAGATTAAAGATCTTGACCATTGAGCAAAAATGTAATAATTAAGACATCATTCACTTCGTGAATTTAAATTTTTAATTTGAGTTGAGATGTGATATTTTTTAAAAAATTTTAACTGTAGAAAAAAAAAATTAAATGTGATATTTTTTAAAAATTTTAACTATAAAAATTTAAAATTACAAACTCAAATTAATGAAATGAATGAGAGTTAAAATCATAAAAGCTCAAAGATTTAATAAAATTCTTTCCCACAAAAGAATAAATAAATAAATAAAGTACTTATGTCAACATCAGGCTACATGTAGTTAATGCCACCTTTTACAAACTTTCGTGTCATTAG
>NW_010367643.1:0-545 GCF_000414095.1 Morus notabilis
TAGAATCAGAATTTTGGAGGAGGTTTCCAAGATCTTCAGAGTTGCTTTACAGCCGAACCTCCTCCTCAACAAGTATGTCGATCATGAATGTTTGCTGACACTCATCGTCATCACATGGTTGCTTTAGAATATGAAAAATATTCACCTCAAGGGTCATATTCCCGAAAGATATCTTCATAAGACCATTCCTACAATTGATAAGTGCGTTTGTTGTGGCAAGGACAGGTCTTCCTAGAATAATGGGAATGGATGACTCCATATTCACTACGGATTGTGTATCCAAGACAAAAAAGTCTACGGGGTAATAAAACTTGTCGACTTGCAATAGAACATCCTCCACTATTCCCCGTGGTCTCTTAATGGATCTATCAGCCAGTTACAGAACCACAGATGTGGGCTTAATCTCTCCAAGACCCAATCGCGAGTAGAACGAATAAGGCATAAGGTTAACGCTCGATCCCAGGTCTAGTAACGCTTGGTCGAATTCGTGTGTCCCAATCTGGCAGGAAATGGTGGGACAACCAGGATCCTTATACTTTGGCGGT
>NW_010367644.1:0-464 GCF_000414095.1 Morus notabilis
CGTTACGACACCAACATTTGTCGCCCTTCCCGGGGCGGATGTAGAGCGCAAAGAGAGCTTTGATCTAACGGCTCATGGGCCCCGTTTCGACACTAAATGTTTTCGCCAATCTAGTGGCGGTGGTAGAGCGTGAAGAGAGCTTCGATATAACCTCTGATGGGCCGGCCCCGTTACGACACAAAAAGTTGTCGCTAAATTCATGGCGGTTGTAGAGTGGGAAGAAAGCTTTGATCTGACGGATTATGGGATCCGTTACGACAGAAAAAGTTGTCGCCGTTCCCGTGCCAGTTATAGATTGCGAAGAGAGCTTCAATCCAACGGCTAATGGTCCCCGTTACGACACCAAAATTTGTCGCCCTTCCTGAGGCAGTTGTAGAGCGCGAAGAGAGCTTCGATCTAATGACTGATGGGCCATGTTTCAACACCAAACGTTGTCGCGATTCCAGTGGCGGTGGTAGGGCGCG
>NW_010367645.1:0-468 GCF_000414095.1 Morus notabilis
TGAATTTTTCTCTAAGAATCGACACTGTTCTCCTTAGGATTTCTGAGGACGTGTACGTCAATGCCATTAAGGCAGAAATCAGCAAAGTCGTAAAGCTCCAGGAGGAGCTCGACATTGATGTCTTGGTTCACGGAGAGCCTGAGGTAAGCTTGATGTGATTTTAATTAGGGGGCAATCCTTTGTTTATAGAGCTTCAGCTAATATGGTAGATTTTCCATGGCAGAGGAACGATATGGTTGAGTACTTTGGAGAGCAGTTGTCCGGGTTTGCATTTACAGTCAATGGTTGGGTGCAATCTTATGGATCTCGTTGTGTGAAGCCACCGATCATCTATGGTGATGTTAGCCGCCCTAACCCAATGACTATCTTTTGGTCCTCCGCTGCTCAGAGCTTTACTGCTTGCCCAATGAAGGGAATGATTACAGGCCCAGTCACCATTCTTAACTGGTCCTTTGTCCGAAATGACCA
>NW_010367646.1:0-940 GCF_000414095.1 Morus notabilis
TCACGATCAACGAATGGCACGGGAACGGTGACAAATTTTGCTGTCGTAACGGGGCCCATCCACCGTTAGATCAAACCTCTCTTCACGATCTACGACTGGCACGGGAATGGCGACAACTTTTGGTGTCATAACGGGGCCCATAATCCGTCAGATCGAAGCTCTCTTCGCACTCTAAATCCGCCACGGGAACGGCGACAACTTTTGGTCGTAACGGGGCCCAACAGCCAATATATCGAAGCTCTCTTCGTGATCTACGACTGCCATGGGAATGGTGACAACTTTTGGTGTCATAACAGGGCCCATAATCCGTCAGATCAAAGCTGTCTTCGCACTCTACAAAGGCCACGGGAATGGCGACAACTTTTTTTGTCGTAACGGGGCCTATAATCCGTCAGATCGAAGCTCTCTTCGCACTCTAAATCCGCCACGGGAACGGCGACAACTTTTGGTCGTAACGGGGCCCAACAGCCGTTAGTTCGAAGTAATCTTAGCAATCTACAACCGCCACCAGAATAGCGAGAACGTCTCTTCGTGATCTACAACTACCACCGGAATGGCGACAACTTTTGGTCTCATAACGGGGCCCATCAGCCGTTAGATCGAAGCTCTGATACCGATCTACGACTGGCACAGGAACGGTGAAAACTCTTGGTGTCATAACGAGGCCCATTATCCGTCTGATCAAAGCTCTCTTCGCCCTCTACAACTGCCACGAAAACAACGACAACTTTTGGTGTCGTAACAGGCCCCATTAGCCGTTAGATCAAAGCTCTCTTCATCATCTACTACGGCCACAGGAACGCTCAAAACTTTTGGTGCATAACGGGGCCCATCAACCATTAGATCTGATCTCTGTTCGCGCTCTAGAACCGCCACGGAAACGGTGACAACTTTTGGTGTCGTAACGGGGCCCATCAGTCGTTAGATTGAAGCTCTCTTC
>NW_010367646.1:1203-1412 GCF_000414095.1 Morus notabilis
GGAATGGGGACAACTTTTGGTGTCATAACGGCATCACCCATTAGATCGAAGCTCTCCTTGCGCTCTACAATAGCCACGGGAATGGCAACAACTTTGGGTTTCGTACCGGGGCCCATCAACCGTTAGATCGAAGCTCACTTTGCGCTCTACTGCTGCCACAAGAATGGTGACAACTTTTGGTGTCATAATGGGGCCCATCAGCCGTTAGA
>NW_010367647.1:0-2825 GCF_000414095.1 Morus notabilis
TATATCAAAATTATTAATTCCAAATTACTCCACTATAAATTTGGAATTGTACTCTTAAAATTATAAAACAATTATGTTCACGGAGTTTGTGTTGTCCATTGATATAGTCACTGCATACAAATTAATCTTCCATAAACAGTTTATAATTAAAACTAGGTATTTTTCGTTGACCTCTTTAATTATATCTTTCTCCATAAGTACCATTGATCCTCTAATGAAAAATATATTTTATGATCCAATCATAAAATTAAGTGCTCTTATTATTCAAGCCCCGAATCAACACTTATGGGAACCGTCCATCTACTTCATTATGAAGGAATGGATTTCATCTTGTAAATTAATATTCCTGGGTATTTATTTTACTATGCTCCCAAGATACCAAGCCTTTGACACTATTCACATGTATCATTACTCAATATGTCAAAGAACATAATATCATAAATATGAGTCTATTAATTACTCAGAATTAAGATTAATTCATACATGACCATCATTGATTAATATTGAATACTCTATTTAATAATAGAATTTATTAGAGATTCATAATTAATCGCGTTCCGGTCCTATGTAATCATATTACATAAAATACTTTCATTCCAATAATCTCATTATTAACAATCTAGGATAAGATTGTTTCATTCAGAATGTAATGAACCATATTAATAATTTTAAATTAAAGATCCCAACTTTAATTTATAATTACGGACAAGTTTAGATTATTTTACTTCAAGCATTATCCTCTGCATATAACACTTATATACAATGTTTAAAGTTACATCTAAAATAATCTAGGGATTTTGATATTTATAAAACATCACATGCATGGAAAATAATATTGAAAAAATTTCTCATTTCATTGATAATCAACAAAATATTTACATCTTATTTAATTTATGGACATATAAGCCAACATGTGGAACGTGCCTTAGACACGTCCTTCTTGTCCTTGGTAACAAAAATATCATCTACTTCATTCTTTGTTTTTTGTTTTTTTTTTTTTTTTTTTTTTTTTTTTTTTGGAAAAAATTCCTTTAAAACTAATGGGTTGAGAATAAATAAGGCTATGTGGATTAAAAATAAACCCATTGAATATAATTTAAGTTTAAAGAGAGTAAATTTAAACCATTAGATTTTTTATTGAGAATAAATTTAAACCATTAGAATTACTAGAACTAAAAAGGTTTAAAAAAAATGGAGAATGTGCCATCATTCTCCTTTCTATATAATCTATAGATGTTTTTGGTACATAGAATTTCCTTTAGCTTTTATAGCACATTATAAATCATTCACTTTTGGTTCATGATCTAAAGTAAAATATGAAAATCATCGCGAATTTAGATATGACACCAATGTCTATAAATGATCAAGATGGGCGCGAGAAGGACAATGTATTTAATACTAAATATAACGAATATTGTGAATTGTAGTGTTAACTTAGTAATAACTTAATATAGTGGATTGATCATTCAATCCTTTAATTATATTGACATTATTGACCCAAAAAAAAAAATCTATTCATCTATAGTTTTATTCTATATGCATGCTATTCAATACTGGCTAAAAAGTATATTGGATGAATGATGAAGGCTAAAACATTTCTTAAGTGATCAATCTACAAAGTCTATTTAAATGACTTTTTTGAGGAAAAAATCACAGAAAGCCAGATTTCATTCTTGTTTTAAACCCATGTTGGAACATGGTTCAGACTTTAAATCGTAAAAGAGACTTCAAACTTTCCTGCTTTTTATTTGCCTTTGCGCATACAGAAAATTTACATAGTATTCCAGAAATATAGGAGGGGGGACGGGGGGGAAAAGGGAAAAGAAAAGAAGTATACTTTTCATAGCATATACAACACTGTTTAACACAAAGAATCTTGGGTTCGTAGACAAACCAAGAAACAAAAAATATTTGAATCAAGTTCCATATAAACATTTCTTAAAAGAGTAACAACTTACTAAAAAAAAAGGTACAAAACTCAATTTAGTTAATTTAGCTAAAAAAAAAAAACAGAAAAGAGAAACCAAACAAAAACTGATGAGAGACGTCGTCGCCAAGGTCAAACAAAAGCGAGTCTTAACGTATTGGTGAGCATCAAAGTAGTTTTGTTAAGTACGCATATGTTCTCTGTGTATCACAAATCTTTTGGACGGTTTCTGTATAGAAGTTGTACTGTATGATTGCACCAGGCAGTTCCAGCACTAAATAGGATTCTTCTTCAAGCTTACCTCGTACAACAGAGTACTGTACAAAAATAGAATCGCTCAAAATGCACTTTCTTAAGTATCTCAGGAAATGCGGCTATTCCAGGGACAAGATTCACTCTAAAACTTGACGAACCAACCAGAATAATCCGTTTTCATCTCGTAGATCTCGAAACGAGGAGATCGTGGATCCAATCTGTAAGTGATAAGATGCAAATGGCCACGAGACTCCCCAAAATACATGTACCTCCTCCGAGCAGGCATTAGCATTGGCATCAACATTAATCGCTCGTTTTTGACATTAAAATACATCGATTTTTCACTAACCCAATGGATATTGCCATTCAAGAATACCGCATTGCGGAAGCTAAAATCAACTTCATTTCCGTAGAAAGCACTGCAGGAGAGAATCCAACGGCGAGTCTCCGGCGAGTAAATCTTGATCTGACAATAACGCATCCCCATACGGTAGTAGTAGCTGAAGCATACTACCCTGTAGTAAGCATACTACACGATTGCCCATTGTCCAGCCCACACGTGAGATGGAGTGTTAAAATATAAAATTATTGTTGGCCCACCTCCTAACAGCTTAAGCTATTGAGATTGATCGGTAAACTAACA
>NW_010367648.1:0-209 GCF_000414095.1 Morus notabilis
ATCTAACGGCTGATGGCCCCGTTACGACACCAATAGTTGTTGCCGTTCCTGTGCCGGTTGTAGGGCGTGCACGGAGCTTTGATCTAATGGCTGATGGGCCCCGTTACGACACCAAAAGTTTCGCCGTTCCCGTGGCAGTTGTAGATCACGAAGAGAGCTTCGATCAAACAGCTGATGGGCCCCATTTCAACACCAAAAGTTGTCACCGT
>NW_010367648.1:332-491 GCF_000414095.1 Morus notabilis
CCCCGTTACGACACCAAAAGTTGTCGCCATTCCCGTGGCGGTTGTAGAGTGCGAAGAGAGCCTCGATCTGGCGGATTATGGGCGCCGTTACGACAGCAAAACTTTTCACCATTCTCGTGGCAGTCGTACATCGCGAAGAGAGCATCGATCTAATGGCTG
>NW_010367649.1:0-276 GCF_000414095.1 Morus notabilis
TCAGTTGATGGGCGCCGTTACACAACAAAAGTTTTGAGCGTTACTTTGGTGATTGTAGATTGCGAAGAAAGCTTCCATCTAATGGCTAATGGGGTCCGTTACAACACAAAAAATTGTCACGGTTTCGTGGCGGTTGTAGAGGGCAAAGAGAGCTTTGATCTGACGACTTGTGGGCCTCATTACGACACCAAAAGTTTTCACCGTTCCCGTGCCATTTGTAGATCGCGATGAGAGCTTCGATCTAACGGCTGATGGGCCCCGTTATGACACCAAAAG
>NW_010367649.1:643-833 GCF_000414095.1 Morus notabilis
AGAGCATCGATCTAACGGCTGATGGGCCCCATTACGACACCAAAAGTTGTCATCGTTCCCGTGCCATTCGTAGATCGAGAAGAGAGCTTCTTTAATTTTACGGTTGATGGGCCCCGTTACGACACGAACATTTATCGCCCCTCCCGTGGCGGTGGTAGAGCGCGAAGAGAGCTTCGATATAACCTCTGAT
>NW_010367650.1:0-4199 GCF_000414095.1 Morus notabilis
GGACGTTAAATAAGTATAATTTATACGGCGTCATCAAATTATAATTATAGTATATATTGTCCTCACTAAAAAAAAAAAAAAGTAGTAACTCCACTACATTAAATAATTCGTGTACGTGTATATGATGTATCAACAACTAGTATATGTACTTTGGCGAATTTCTAAACGTAAATTTCTCATGCTCTCTTAATTAAATATTTCCATTCAAGTTTTTATAACGACATAAAAGTATTTATTTGAATTTGAAAATAAAATTTATTTAAATTTTGAAAACTGATATGACGGAATCAATACATATTTCTTTTCTTTCTAAAAAGCGCACAGTAGTCACCATCCCAGATCATAGAATTAGTTGAGGCTCTACACGTGCATCAATTGATAATCTAGTTAATCTTAACTTATAATAAAAGAAAGGAACATTTAGCAAAAAATAAAAGAAAGGAATATAACTAGATCTGTCCTTTCAGGGACGCGTTGGGTCATGGCTCCAATTATATGATTGCCGGGTCGAACAGTCTCTTTCTACAGATTAGTTCTATTTAATAAAGTAGGCCCATATCCCTCGTCTATCGTCCATGCAAAACATTTAATTATTTCGCATCCAACGATCATCTCATGAATTTTCTGTGTTCAGTTTCTATGCGTAGGTATAAAAAAACGATCAACTCAACATATTAGGACATTGTTCAGTTCGTTGATTCGAGTTTTTAATTCGAATTAAGATGTTACTTTATGTGAGAATTTTTAACTGTAACAAAAAAGTTTGATGTGATTTTTTGTGAGAGCTTTTAACTATAATAAAACTCGAATCAGTGAAATAAACGGGGCCTAGATCTTTAAGTATATATATTGTTGGGCGCCTGATCGACTATGCCACCGAGCATTGTTCGAGAGCATGCTGCCGAGAAGACACCGCCGATACTCCGTCATCGACGATGTCGCCGAACATGACAATTCTGCCGTCCCCGATGCTCGACAACCTCTGCACCCGGATATCTTGCGCCAGATACCATCTTGCAACCAATCTCTTTGCCAAGCACTTCCAATGTTAGGGGTCCATATTGTGCTCCCTATTATCCGTACAAGGGCAATCCTCACCGTTAGATTGGTCAAGTACGGCTAACAAATGCCCCTACATCTGACAAGCCTATACAACTGTACCGGCGAACCTCCAGCAGCTGGTGGGTAAAACTCGGATTCGGTAAGAAACTATAAATACCCCCCAAAGCTCATCTATGAGGTACGGATACTTCTCCACACCTACTCATTGTCTCCTCACTTATTGCTCTCAAGCACAACACTGATTTGAGCATCGGAGGGTCTCTGTCCGGCACCACACTAGTGCCCCAACTGATCCCGAGCCTCACTTGTCTCCCATGCAAAATAATCAAGTCGACACCTCGGGAAGTGAAGCAACCGTCCAGAAGACCCGACTAAACAAGATCGGGTCGGATAAGAATTAGGATAACCTGACCAGCGCAACCGCACGTGGGTGTTGAGTCAGCAAAGACATCAACATATATCATACTTGATATCATGTGTTTCTTCTGAAAATAACAAAATAACAAACTTGGTTGAGAATAATTATAATATATTCCAATATATTTTTAAATTTGTGTTACGGAATGGTAATTTGTGCCACTCTTTCTTATAAGACTAAGCTTATTTCTCTGGAGGGTAGTGTATGTATATTAGTTTTTAGAGAAAAAAGATAAATATAGTGTATGAGTCTGAATTTTTATCTTTTAATATTAATTAATATGTTTTTTAGTCAAATAATTATATTAATCAAAAGGATATCAATTAAGAATAGGAGTAAAATCCAGATCCATACACTTTGAGGGTAAGTTCAAACAAATTTTTTTTTTAATGCAACATCTTATCTGATCTCCAGCTTTCTCCAGTGAAATAAACAAGAAAAAGGATCAGCTATACTTTCCAACTCTTGCTTGTTTCGTTTAATTAGTTTATCTGTTACTATTTAACACAAAACTATATATGTGAATCAGATCCCACTCGCACAGAGATCTAGAAAATTAATCGGAATAATTTCCAGTCTAGCTTAAAAATATGTTTGGCTTTTTTGGTAGATCGGAAATTACAAGCTTGTGTGATCTGGATTATGAAATGTATATAGTTGTTTCATACGGAAAGAAAAGGATAAATTTAAAATGAAGACTAGACAAAATATATAAAGCAATATAACACGCGTGTTCTGTGTTCATGGTACAAATTTATTGTTTTTTTTTTTAATAGAGGTCTGATTCTGATATAATTGTACTTATTATTTTTCTTTTCCTAATGGATACATCAAATGCGGTGAAAAATATGCAATAAGAATATTAATTTTGTTTAGCTTTGTCTCTTGATCAACACCCGTCATCTCATGTCAATTTGCAATATAATTCTATGATAATGCTATATAATTAACATCTCTTTTTGTGCTATTCCAATAATTGGATGGAGACCTAGTTGGAGCTTTAAGTTTGCGTGGTTGATGACGATGTGAATTAGGTAGGCTTTTCGCCCAATCGGCATGAAACTAAACTCTGTTTTTGAAAAAATATAATAGTATGTGTCTGTATGTACACACACACACTCAAGTATAAACTATCACCGCCATGACAATTCCAGTGTTCGTCAGTCATTGCATGACTCTTGTACTCATAAATAAAAATAAGGATTACGTGCTACTTGTAAGTTCATAATAATAAACTAGACAATATTTTATCTGCAATAATAATAATCTTGTTCTTCTAATTCTCAGCAAATATTCAGTTCCAAATATTTGTAAACATCCTATGTGTACTTTTTTAGATTGGTTTTTGCATGTCAGTTTCGTAATATATCATCTCAAGTGCAAACGCTTAGCCAAATAAAGAGAAAATTATGAAAGGAGAAAAAAAAAAAAGAATTAAGGCGTATTATTTTTTTTTCTTTATCTAAAAAATTGATTAGTATTCGTATAGGATGAGGAGGTTTCGTACCAATTTTGTTAAGATGTCATTTTCCTTCCTTGATGTTGGTCACTTATCTGATTCATGCAAAAAGAGGAGAGAAAAAAAAAAAAACATGAATTAGTCATGTGTTGGGTCAGATAAAAAGGTACTGCGAAAATGATGTTTGCTCCTATCTAAGCGGAACCACATAAAAGATACAAACACAACATACATGTATACATACACATACATATATATATATATATATATATATATAATATGTGTATATTTGTCTGTGGTGTCAGTGTGTGATCTTCTTGTGAGAAGTCTATCATGCATGCATCACTTCACAGAAATAAGATAGCTACTAATGGAGAATGACTCAAAATTATAGTTAACACCCGTTCCAAGTGCTCAAGGCTACGTTACAAGCTACTTGAAGACTATTTAATATGTACCTTATTTATATATAGACACACACACACACACACACACATATATATATATATATGGATTTATCTATGCACATGATATATATTTTATATAGCTATGTGTCTAATATAGATATGCATACACACAAAAGGAACATTAACCACGAAGTTTTATATTTCAAAATTCTTTTCAGATGACTTTTGACGTATTATTTTGCCAGTCGACTTTGAGATATTATTTTAAAACCACTTGCGACATCTTATTTCTTTGCAAAAGTCGTCGTGATAAACATACAGGCTTTTTCTTATTTTAAAAATATTAACCTACTTTCACCCAAAAAGAAAAAAAAAATCCAACCTACCCTCAAGATATATATTATTTATCCTGTAAGTGCGTATCTAAATATGTTAATATTGCTGACCTCGGCCCGGTATGTTAATTTGTTTAGCCCACCAAACCGCAGGTAACCTTTGCTACGCTTTTTCCTTCTCCATGCCACTACCATATTGCATTCGCTCCATTAATTTTTCCAACCGAGTCATTGAAATGAGATGAAGAAAAGAATTTAATTATTAAAAAAAAAAGATGTTTTTTCTATCATTTACTACTTTGTTCTCTTCAATAATATGTTCGTCTATACACAATTAATTTGCAGAAAGTCTTAATAGAAAATGAGATGATAAGAAATGCAAGATTTGTATGAATGTACTCAATTGTTTGTTAAAATGACCGGTTTCATCTTTTGTAATTATGAGCTGGTTTCGTGATTTTACAAGGACAATATAATTAGTAAAACCCCAGAAGTTTAACTATAATAGGGAAAAAAAA
>NW_010367651.1:0-183 GCF_000414095.1 Morus notabilis
CCAAAAGTTTTCGCCGAAAACGTGGTAGCTGTAGATCGTGAAGAGAGGTCCGATGTATCAGATGATGGGCCCCGTTACGACACCAAAGGTTGTCACCGTTCCCGTGGCGGTTGTAGAGTATGAAGAGAGCTCGATCTCACGGATTATGGGCCCCGTTACGACACCAAAACTTCTCGCCGTTCC
>NW_010367651.1:475-1002 GCF_000414095.1 Morus notabilis
TTACGACACAAAAACTTGTCGCTAAATTCGTGGTGGTTGTAGAGGGGGAAGATAGCTTTGATCTGACGGATTATGGGACCCGTTACGACATACAAAGTTGTCGCCGTTCCCGTGCCAGTTGTAGATCGCGAAGAGAGCTTCGATCTAATGGCTGATGGGCCCCGTTACGACACCAAAATTTGTCGCCCTTCCCGGGGCGGTTGTAGAGCGCGAAGAGAGCTTCGATCTAACGGCTGATGGGCCTCGTTTCAACACCAAACGTTGTCGCCATTCCAGTGGCGGTGGTAGGGCATGAAGAGAGCTTCGATATAACGTCTGAAGGGCCGGCCCCGTTACGACACCAAAGGTTGTCCCCGTTCCCGTGGCAGTTGTAGAGCACGAAGAGAGCTTCGATATGACGGATGATGGGCCCCGTTACGACACCAAAAGATGTCACCATTCCCGTGCTGGTTGTAGAGCGCGAACAGAGATTAGATCAATCGGTTCATGGGCGCCGTTACACACCAAAAGTTTTGAGCGTTCCTTTG
>NW_010367652.1:0-2623 GCF_000414095.1 Morus notabilis
CTCCAAGTAACATTATTTTTATGTACACATGTCAAAAGCGTGTGTGTGTATATATATATATACACACACACACACACATATTATATTAGAAAATATGGCTTCGAACCAATTTGGATGTTTTTTTAAGCCTTAATTTTGAGTGGGATCTATCTCATATTAGTGAGGGGTTAAGATGGATAACGGACTTATTTTCTTGTCCACGAAAAAATCGAAATGATGTATTTATATACTTAAAAGATACATAAGTGAATGAGAAATTAACATTCAAAATACATCTATGAAGTTGGAAAATTAAAGAAAAACTCATCCTACATGCCAAAGAGAATAATGTTATTGTCTCTCTAAGCCCTATAATGGAGACTCCCTCAGCCCATTCCAAAAGACATTGAAAAAAATAAAAATCATTTATTAGACCTATCTAAATGAAACTCAAACTTTCCTCTCATGACTAGCAAGTACACATACTTCTTAAAAAATCAATTTACTCAAACAGCATATTGAAAAATGTAGAGGAAAGCTTAGGACAGACTCAGAACGGTGAAAACGGTGAAAGTTGAGGTAATAGTAAGGTAATGTTTGTACCCAATAGAATCATGTCTGGGAGAACCATAATTCATGATTCTAATTTTTAAAATTTAAATTTTTTGTGAGAAAAAAACACTATAGAGAATCAAGAATTATTATTCAGAACCAGAAACGAACCCTTGAAACAAACATCCTTGGAGGTATCACATGAAAAAGGCAAATAAGGAAAAAAAAAAAAAAACCATGAATCCAAATACAATCCAAATAGAGATAGACAACCACAACCCAGTTAGTAGAGACATAAATGAGAACAAAAACCCAGTTATCATATGAATCTTATTCCTAGAGTATGATTTAAGATAATTTTAGCTTAAATTTCCCTTGACATGTCAAAGCAAGCTTCCATGTCATTGGCCATGCCTTGCTTATGTAAATTCTTGCTCAAAAGAAAGTGAAATCAAATCTCAAATATTAAGGTCTCGTTCATTTCACCGATTCGAGTTTTCAGTTTTAGGTTTTTACAGTAAAAAACTCTAAAAAAATATTACATCTAACTTTTTCTGTTACAGTGAAAAACTTTAAAAAAATATCATATCTTAACTCGAATTAATAACTCTAATCTGTGAAGTAAACGAGGCCTAAGTAAAAGTTCTTTTAGAGGCTTAGCATTAGCCCACATATATTTATGCATCACATCCAAGCATGGAACCGGCTATAACCCAGTGGGCTTCAATTTTTTTTTTTTTTTGTTTTTAAAAAAATGACAACTGAAATTTAAAAGTTTAATAGTAGTCTTCAATAAAGTTTTGTCTTATCTATTAGCTCTGGTATAAATTTTTGGCTGTCACTTAACATGTTTTTTTGACATTAGTTTAACACAATTGTGGTCAAAATGGAATATATTGCAATAATTTTATAAATTAAAAGGGCAACTTATTAAAATTAAAAATTTAAAGGATAACTTGCTAAAGGCATACAAATTAAGGAAGCAAATGGGTAAAATACCCTGTTAAATATATTAACTTCACATTTTTATCAAATATAACACTAACATTAATTTACAGTCAAGATGGTGTAAGTAAAACTTATTTCATCCTACAATATATGTTAGTAAATTATATTTCTTAATAATAATTATGGGTCACATATTTATAAAAATTATATTAACGTTATTTAATTAATTAGGTTAATTAAGTGGTTTAATTGTGGAGAGCCAAATGGTCTCCTAACTAGGTATGGGCTAAATAGGTGGATACTCAATATTGACCTAATTAGGTTTAATGGGAGCCTAATGGGACAGTACATACAGAAACTTAAGTTATGGTCCTTAATACGTTAAATCATTTGGCCGTTTTCTTTCTTCCTCATCTAGAGAGAAAACACCTCATTTAAGAAGTAGATGATTTGACTGAGGAAGACAATAACTCGACGTGCTCATTGTCTTAGAGATTTTTGTTAGAAATTAAGGTTGCATTAATAGAGACATGTATTTATTCTAACTTATTTTCTTAATAATTTAATGTGATGATTCCGTAGAATACGATTTCCTGCCTCCTGGTTACGAATGTCCAACGAAATTAAACTAAAGTCGGCTACGTTAGTGGCTTCTGACCATTAGGTAATCAAACTCAACGGTTGTGATTACTGGTCCTTCTAATGTTGCTAAAGTGGGTAATGATATATATATATATATATATATATATGTAGTTTTTGGAAGGATGTTATTGGCTTCACATGACAAGTTGTCATTCTCATGGGACCCATCAAATTGACCCAAAAGTCTTTGAAACGTAACTTACTTTATGATTGTTCTACGGAGAATGTAGTTGAAATTAAGGTACCGTTAATTAACTATACATGTAATTAGGATTGGAGCAAAAAAAGAAAAAAGAAAAAAAAAGATATGATGATGATTAATTCATTACCGTTGGATGTACCCCCTGAAATTTAGTTAAAATAAAGTAAAATTCTGGTCACGGAAATCTTGATAAAATTTGCAAAAACTCAAGATGTTTTTTCCTCCATCGAATCTGTTGTACAATTTGTTAAGAAATAGACACCCTAATTTCATACCTAGAGTGATAAAAATGTAAATAAA
>NW_010367653.1:0-1365 GCF_000414095.1 Morus notabilis
CCATAACTCCAATCAAACAATGGAATCAGTTTATGATTCCAGCGCATTCGAATTTCATTCCCATTACCATTCCCATTACCATTCTGTCATTGTAACCAAACGCACCCTAAGATCAAATCGAGACAGAGTTAGATTTACGTAAGGCACGGCGGTAGGAACGTTTGTTCCTTTATTACACTGCATTTCAATTTTCTTTATGGTAACGAGTTTTATAATCTTTATGTTCCCTGCTCACATATTCATAATTTTCTTTATATTGCTTAACTTAAAATAATATCCATTTTTTATCCGTGTTAAGCAAAAAAAAAAAAAAAACTATTACTACATGTGGGAGGTTAGAAAACTTCCTGGAAGAAGTGGGTGTGTGAAGAAGAAGTAAAATGTGTTAGTAAATAGTTGGGTGAAAAATAACGTAGAGATAATCTTTCAGAGAGAAAAGTAACTAATTTTATTTAAATAATAAAAAAAACGTGGGTTGTTTCAAAAATGCCTATATATGCATATAGGGAACGAAAAACAAAAACTTTTGGTGCAACGTGTGTGCAGAAGAGAACAGAGAGAAAGGAACGAAAAAGAAAAAATAAAAGTGTGTGTCTGCAGGTGAGGGGGCGTAACAAAAAAAAAAAAGTAGAAAATTTGTCATTTACTCATCTATCTTAATCTATATTTTGTCAGCCAGATTCACGACTAAAACATACGGGTTGTAAACTTTTGAATTTAGTTAAAATTATAAGGTTGTAAGTTTTAAAATCTCTAAAAAAATTTTTTATAAAATTATGAGATTGTAAAATTTAAAATCTCTAAAATATTAAATAGAGTGATAAATTTTAGAACTTTACAAAATTATGGGATTGTAAAATTTAGAATCTCTAAAAAATTAAATAAAGTTGTAAATTTTTGAACTCTATAAAATTATGAGGTTGTAAAATTTAGAACCTCTAAAAAAAAAATCTGATCATTATGATGTAGCCTACAAATATACACATGTATATATACATATGTGTGATAAATCTAACTATGATGGTACGATTCAAAATATTACTATAATTTTGAGTCTGACTCAGAAAGTGCAGCCCAAAACAAAATTAATGGCCATTTACGTAAGGTCTCTTCGTTTCCTGTAAATAAAAAAAAAAAAAAAAGGAGTAAAAATCAGTCAAAGAACTAAAACGAGAAAAACAACGAAAAGGCTAAATAAAAAAATTTACCTTCAACAACGTGTTTTTGTTCTTTTAGCTGAAAGGCAATCTCTTTCTTTTTTATTTGGAATTAGAGAATGGCTTTGCAATTAAAGTTTTGTCAGAAGAAATATGATTTGATGCAAAAAAAATCATATATGAATACATCACACATATATATATATAT
>NW_010367654.1:0-8290 GCF_000414095.1 Morus notabilis
TTTCGGAGAGAGAATGTAGAGAGGAAGGAAGAATAAGGGGTGAATGCATGATCCCTAATTCGTGGTACTAAGCCATATTTACAGGAGAAATGGTTTGAAGAGCCTTTTGCTTGAGATGACACAATGATGACCGGTGGAATAAGAAGTTTCCTTTCTAGCTTTAGTTGACTTTTCTTGTTTCGTTGAATTAATTTAAGGTAGCTTTTGTGATTCTTGCCTTCGTTTCCAAATTTAGTTGATTTGGACCTCGTGATCTTTTCTGCAGTTAATCTTCGGCAATCGTTTCCTCCAATCAACATCCCTGTTTAGGTTGCACACATGTACGGTGGTGAGTGAGCTACAAAATTTACCCTCAAAATAGGTGTATACTCAACCACCTAAAAAGTTGCTCGCTTCTGATAATTTAATTAATCAGAATTTAATCAAAGGTGTTTTAGCACATTTACCCGTAATTTAACAAATTATCTCTTGTACATTTAATTTTAATAATCAACCTACTGAACTTATTTAACTGTTGCAATTAACCTATTTAAATAAAATGGTTAAAAAATAGACGAAAATTAACATGTGCCAATCACATGTGAATTCTAAAGGGATAAAACTAGTATTTTACATGCTCTAATTATTAAATAAAATAATAAAAAATTTAGACTAATCTCAGCAATTGAACATAAAAGCTTTTAATATGAACCATCCATTTAATTTTTTTTTTGGATTATTATCACTAATATCCCTGAATTTTCAGTTATTTTCAGTTTGTCCATTGAACTTTAAAAACTATCACTTTACTCTCAAATTTTAAATTGTTCTCACTTAACCTCTTTTATTATAATTTCTGTTAAAAATTGATGAAAAAAAGAGAATAATGTAATTACGTGATATTTCTGTTAGAAATAAACATATAAGAACCACATGACAATACTTAACCTCCTTTTTTTCTATCTGATTTTAACAGAGATTGTAATAGAAATAATTAAATGAGAACAATTCAAAATTTAAAAGATAAAATGAGAATTTTTAAAATTTAAAAGATAAATCCTAAAATTCATGAGACACTAATAATAATAATCCTTTAAAAAAAAAAACCAAAAAGAGTATCTCTCTCCCTCTCACTCTCTCTCTCTCTCTCTAAAATATAACGGTTTCTTGTCCCCAGCTAGGAATTCGTGTATCTCAACCAGCACCAGGCTCTTTTTGAATCCCACTCTTTATTAGACTTTGAAAGAAAAAACAGAAACTCTAACACCGTCTTAAGCTAACAAAATCCCTAACAAATCTAACTGTACAGCCAGTGGCAGAAAGCCACGTGTCTATCCTTCTAACAGAATAAGCTAATCTAACCAACTAGCTAACTAATTACACTTGAGCCTGTATTCCTAACACACTCTCCTTCATTAACGTCGTTGCTGCATATATGTTAGAAGCAGAAGAATGAATGTTCCAGAATTCGCAAGAATCCTCGCCGACGTGAAATTCTGCAAAGTTCTTCCCCAAACCAATGCATATCTCTACGAATTCAGCATCTCAAATCCCTAGTTCTGCTACTTTAATTCTGGAAGGACATACTTCTGTGGTTTGATCTAACAACATTTTGTTACTTAATTTCCCCCTTTCATTGTTCTTCTTTTCTTGCTTCATTTCTCAGTCTGTTTTCGCTTCTTCATAGGTATATGCTTGTGCGTGGAGTCCAACGCTTTGTAGCAAAAAGTTTGAGTTGTGATTTGAATGGCTGACTGGATTTTATTTTATTTTTTGTTCCACATTTCCTACAACATTGTTAGCTTTAATTTAGTTTGTCTGATTTGGAAGAATAATTTAGTAAAGCATTGATAACATAGGCTGATATCTGGCTTGAATTTTTGTTTGTTTGTTTTTTCTAGATGGATTTTTAAGAAGGGCAATCCTTATATTAGTATAATTATTAGTTAGGTGAACAAATATCACTCAAAGAATGTAACATTGCCTAACGGCCTAAGGCAGACAATGGATATCGATCCTTTAATGTCAGTCGTGAATCTTTTAGGGCGTTTGGTTCATGGATTCAGAATCATGATTCATGATTTTAATTTTTGAAATTTAAATTTTTTATGAGAGAAAAACAATCTAAAAAACCATGAACCATGATTCAAAATCAGGGACTGATACACGATTCTCATAGAACCATACAAGTGGTTTTTGACATGGTCTCTAGAAAACCATGAACCATGATTCAAAATCATGGACTGATACACGATTCTCATAGAACCATACAAGTGGTTTTTGACATGGTATGCTAATATCAGGAACTTTGGATGAGCAAGATTGTCATGGCAATAGTTAGTTTCAGTATTTGGTCGTTTAATCTATTTACATTGCCTTGTAATAGAATTGAATGACATGATTTCTAGGTCCCTAGATTCGACTGCTCGTATTCGGACCATATCTGATGGAAGCAGTGGATCTGGCATGCGAAACAGTCTTGTGAATGTTTTGGTGCTGCAGCATCTCAATGGTAGAATAAATCAGAAGCGTAACAGTGTCCTAACACTTGATTGGAACGTAAGTCGTGTTATTAGTTTTGCTTGTGAAGATAACCCATTCATCAGATTTATAGTGCCCGTTTACATGCCATATGAAGGTTTACATGCCATATGAAGGTTTATCATGGAAGAATGTTGTTAGGCTTATCATGGAAGGAAGTTGGTTTTTTGGTATCGGGTTGTCTACTGAAGAAAATTAGTGAGGCATGTGAGAGAAACTTCAATTTTAGAAGAACTATAATGGAAACAATGGAAGAATCATGACGATGGTATGGCTTAATTTGTGGTTAGCATAAAACCGATTATTGGTACTGCTCATTCTATTGATCCAAACCGACTAGAGTAGTGCAAGTATTTATTTGCAAGGCAAAGTTTTTGCTACCCTTTAGACAGTTCTTTTTCCTTAGTAATTAAAACCAAAATCAATTTTGAAGAAGAAGGTGAGGAAAAAAATAAAAAATAAAAAAAGTACCCAAATCTCTTTTAGCCCACAGAAGAAACCCATTTCATCCAGTAAGCTACTTATATGAGTCTTCTGATTCTTGCTATGTTGTTTTCTTTATGCCCTTCCTATTCTTATGCAGGGTGAAGGAAGCTAGAATTTGGAATACAAATGCTAAGATTTTTTATACTTGACCTGTCCTCATTTATCTTTTCCTTGTTAGATTCAGATGTTGGCGAAGCCAGTAGTTTCCATATGAAGTCTTGTTTATTCCCTGCAAATATATTTAGTTCTTTCAAGTTTCTCTTTTTGTAGAATCCCTTTTTCGGTCAGTATTGTAATTGCTGTCTGATTTTTGTTACTTTATTTGAGCAATTCTTGCTTGAATATAACTTTGATTTTGGCGCGAATCGCACTTCTTTGTTAGCGTTGTGACTTGTATCTGGTTGCTGTCCTTACTAGGTGAATCGAGGAGTACTTTGACCAAACATAGAGGATCCATAGATCCTGTCAAGTGGAATAAAAAGGGGGATAATATTCTTACTGGAAGCCATTATTAAAATTGCAATAGTGTGGGATGTGAAATCAGAGGAATGTAAACAGCAATTTAAATTCCATACAGGTTCTGCATGTTATAGTTTTTTACAAAATGATAGTTTACTGTCAGCTGAGCCAGCTCTCATTGTTGAGATTTGAATATTAACATTTTTATTGTTTAGGTCAAATACTTGATGCAGACTGGCGTGACAATGTCTCATTTGCAACGAGCTTCACAGACGGCACGATACATGCATTCAAGATTGGAGAATCTCACCCAATCAGTACTTTCTCTGGACATCAGGTTGGTCATTGAATTCAACTCGTCAGTCTTCTTTGGATACCGTCTCTTGTACTTCTATCCTTAGGGTATACATTATCATTCCTAAACTTCGGTATCCTTCAAAAAGGCAGGTTTATTTGTGGGCTTTGGGTGGTTTAGATTCTTGAAGATTGATAGTTTCCCGTCCATACCTTACAGTTGAACCAGTCTAAGTGGCACTGGCATGTATTAGTAGTAATAACCTGAAACCAAAGCATTCGTTTAAAGAATTGTTCTAGCAAATGAATAGGTTATTAACTGCAGCTTAGAGCCACTTTCTTATTAAAAGACTGTCATTTTAATTCTGATTTTCTATCACATGATCCGGGGTTGGTGAATAACTAGAAGTTTAAAGCTTCAAAAACTTTTAGGACTTAGCAAGTTCTATTTATGTACACAGACCCCCACCAGAAAATAAGGCAATCCTAAAAATATCTGTAATTTCCTACATGCATCAGAAAAAGAAAATAAAGAACTTCCACTATAGTATGTCAAACATAGCATTAGCAATTTAGCTTGATCTTTTGAATATAGACTGTGTTAGGATTTTATTAGTTGGCATATTTTGGAGTTGGGTTGTACAAAATTCAAAAATAGGGTCAAGTTCATTTTTGACGTTTGTGGACAGTTATGGAAACTCTATTTCAGGCTGTTTGCACCGGATTTGGAACCATAGAAGGAAATCAGCTATGGAGCTGATTGGTTTGACTTTTGGTGGCTATTTGATGAGGTTGTTTTTGGAAAGAATCTGTTGAGGAGAAGTTGCTTTGTTTAGAGTGATTTTGGTGGGAGAATAGATGGGTCTATTGACCAATTTGGGTTGTATATAATTAGTATGCAGCCACGAATGTGAGGGAGAGCTTTTGAATGAAATATTTTATAGTAAAAGGTTGCTTTGATGCTCTTTGAGTGAAAAAAAGGTGGTTCTTCGGGAGAAGAACATATTGCTTTCGGGAGAAAGTTTTCAAAGGCGAGTGGTGCTCGCTGAACAAAGTCACTAAGAGGATTCTCCACAGCGGCGATTACATCAAAGAGGGAGTCTTTGAGTGTATAAGACTGATTGGTGCCCGTAATATCTTTATCTTAGTGGATTGTTCACTGTCTGGGCGTGGCCTCGCAGATGTAGGTGTGCGCACCGAACTATGATATCAATTCCTTGTGTCTTTTATGTTTCTGTTGATCAATTTGCTACTGCTAAATAAAAAAAAATATATTCATCTGTACGTATCTATCATCAGTGTTACAACAAATGTTATAACACTCTTTGTAACACCGACCGAAAAACAAACCTTTCAATTGGTATCAGAGCGGTTAACTAACCGTTTGTTTGGTGAGATTTTAAGATTTGGTCTGCGCGCCCTCTTCTCCTTGATGGTTTCAATTATTCTTATTGGAAAGCTCGTATAAAGGCATTCATCAAAGCACTTGATGAGAAAGCGTGGCATGTTGTGTTGATTAGTTGGACGCACCCCGTTACCAAAAATGAGGTTGGAGAAGAAGTTATGAAACTCGAAGAGAAATTGTCTACTGAAGAAGATCGATTGGCGAATAGCAATTCAAGAGCACTTAATGCCATCTTCAATGGTGTGGATGCCAATAAATTCAAACTCATTTCTACATGTGAGTCATCCAAAGAGGCTTGGGAAATTCTACAAATGGTGCATGAGGGCACGACAGCCGTGAGACTATCAAAGTTTCAAATTCTCACTACCAGGTTTGAAAACTTACGCATGCTTAAAGATGAAACAATTTCTGATTTCAATTCAAAGTTATGTGATATTGCTAATGAGACTTTTGCACTTGGTGAGAAAATTTCTGAGAAAAAACTGGTGAGGAAGGCATTGAGATCACTCCCTCGAAAGTTTGTTTATAAAGTGACGGGTATTGAAGATGCCAAAGATGTGCGGTCAATGAAGCTTGACGAATTAATTGGCAATTTGCGTACTTTCGAGATGAACTTGAATGAAAACAAGAAGGAGAAGGAGAAAAACATTGCTTTTCAAACCGAAGTTGAAGAAGTTGAGTTTGATGATGAAAAATACTTAACCGAGTCCATAGCACAATTATCGAAGAATTTTAACAAGGTAATGAAGAAGTTCAATAAGAAGAACCATACACCAAACTTTAGAAACTCAAACCATTTCCAGAAGAATAAAACTGCAGCAAATAACACAGATATGAAGACAAAAAATAGGGGTATTCAATGCCGGGAATGCTACGGTTACGGCCATATTCAATCCGAGTGTGCTAACACTCTCAAGAAGAAGTTACTCAATGCAACCTGGAGTGATGAAGAATGTGAAGGCAGTCAGGAGTATGATGATGATCATGTGAGTAATTTCACTATCTTCAATGTTTATACTGATCAAGGTGTTTCTGCAAACATTGTTACAAAAGGTGTGTCAGACAGTGTTACAACAAATGCTGAAACAAAATCTGTGAACAACAAAAACGAAAGAGATTTTTCAGATTCTGAAAGTAACAGTGATGGTGAAGAGTTGACTATTGATGCCATCCAGGAAGCTTATAAAACCATGTTCAGCAAGTGGGTTAAAGTGTGTGAAATGAATAAGTCTCTATAGGAGCGAGTTGATGAGCTTGTCAAAGAGAATGATGTGTTGAAGAGAACTACTGATAATTATAAATTCCTTGCTGCAAAAAGAGAAAAAAAGTTGAAGGAGACAAGAACTGAGTTGGAGAATACTCAAAAGGCATTCAAGATGATGAATTCTAGCACTGTCAAATTGGATCATATTCTTTCATTGGGAAAATCAAGTGGTGATCGTCATGGCTTTGGATACATCGATGAAGGTTCAACGTCAAAGACTATGTTTGTTAAAGTGTCACCTACTCCCGAGCCTCAGCTTATCTCCTGTAAGAAAGTTATTATGTCACGCTCTCAGCATAAGTCAAGAAGGTTTGTTCTTTCATGTCACTATTGTAATTTGCCTAACCACATTAGACCTAGATGTTACAAATACTTGAATGCTTTAAAAAGATGTATGATCATTAATCCACCAAATTCTGCATTTACAAGGACACCTAGTATGAAGATTAATGTGTACGAAAAATTTCCTAAACATGTGTGGGTAAGAAAATCTGATTTGAGGTGTCATATGACTTATACTTCTTTATAAGCATGTACTAATGGTTGTGTGTGTAGTAATGGTGGCTGGTCCAAGCATTTGATAGGTGATAATAGTAAAATTGAGAGAGTATTACATTCAGGGGGAGTAAGACGGAGGGAAGATCAGGGGGAGCGAGCTTCAGTAATTATGACTTGGAAAGATGATCTGCAGAAAAGTGTTTCACCGAGTGTTCCATTAGGTGTTGCACCATTTTCTGCAACAATAGTTTCTAGAGCATTTTTTTTTTTATATTTTTGCGTTGGCTTATTTTTGTTAAAAAGGGAGAAAACATTGTACTTTTATGATTTGTCTAGTTTTTGAAAGTTTTTGAATTTTTATTGTAAATAGGAACTTGTCTTAGTTTTGCCAAAAAATGTCAAAATGGTAGATTGTTAGGATTTTATTAGTTGACATATTTTGGAGTTGGGTTGTAAAAATTTAAAAACATGGTCAAGTTCATTTTTGGCGTTTGTGGACAGCTATGGAAACTCTATTTAAGGCTGTTTGCACCGGATTTGGAATGATTTTCTACCATATAAGGAAATCAGCTATAGAGCTGATTGGTTTGACTTTTGGTGGCTATTTGATGAGGCTGTTTTTGAAAAGAATCCGTTAAGAAGAAGTTGCTTTGTTTAGGGTGATTTTGGTGGGAGAATAGATGAGTTTGTTGACCAATTTGGGTTGTATATAATGCAGCCATGAACGTGAGTGAGAGCTTTGGAATGAAATATTATGTAGCAAAAGGCTGTTTTGATGCTCTTTGAGTGAAAAAAAATAAAAGATGGTTCTTCGGGAGAAGAACGTATTGCTTTTAGGAGAAAGTTTTCAAAGACGAGTGGTGCTCGCTAAACAAAGTCACTAAGAGGATTCTCCACAGCGGTGACTACATTAAGGAGGGAGTCTTTGAGTGTGTAAGACCGATTGGTGCCTGTAATCTCTTTATCTTAGTGGATTGTTCATTGTCTAGGCGTGGCCCTGCAGATATATGTGTAAAACCTAAAATTTGAAATGGGGTTAATTTGTAATTTTTAAAGACTTAAGTGTGAAAATTTTAAAATCTATGCCAAAATGTAATTTTTAAGAAATGTGGGGATCAGAAACGGATAATTGGACACTCAGTGAGTCCAAACTAGTATTAATGCCACTTGGGCGTGTTCCACCTTATCAGAAAAATTCAAAACACAAAAACCCACTTTCTCTCTCATTCCACGCGTACGGCCGTACACATCCGGGGAAGATTCCGGCATCCGTTTTCGACACCTCCCGGCTCGTTGGAAAGCTCTCGTCGAGCCGAGTCCGGATTGGTGTCTTGCGGCCGCCAACTCCGCCGGACGCCGCCCCC
>NW_010367654.1:8455-9512 GCF_000414095.1 Morus notabilis
CCCGCATTCCTCGCCGCCGCCGCCCACGAATCTCCCTCCTCCGGCCGCTGTGAACGACACCGCCTAGCCCATTAGCTTCAGAGGGAGTCGGTGAGTCGTTCTGGGCCACTAGCCGTGCTCACCGCCGCCGCCTTGCCGGAAAACGAGCCGCCGCCGCCGAGAAAAGTGGGAGGATGGTTCCGGCGATCTAGCCGTTGGATCCTCGTGATCTTGGTGTCAAAATGCTCAGAATCTCAAGGGTAATGAAAGCCCCTAATCAATTTTGAAGATCCATGGCTGAAAAACAAAGATTCAAGGTTTGAAATTCAGCCAGAATTGAGGATCTGGATCCGAGTAGTTAGAGGCCAAATTTGGTAAAATTGACATCGCCATTGGATTCAGAACCATCGATTTAGGGGGGGTAGGACTCAAGTCCGCCGCGAGATTCTTCTCCGGGAAGCTCCGCCGCCGTACCGCCGCCGCCGCCGGTGGCCGGATTCCGGTGAAGCTTCGTTTCGCAGCTTCTCGACTTTCGGTTGACGATCCGTTTTGAGGTAGGGGTCCTATTACTTAACTTTTGTGGAGTTTTATTTAATTTAATCTATTTTGTTAAATTTGAGAAGATTTAAATTATATATCAAACTTATTTATTACTGTTACACGATATGACTTGAAACAGAACCATTAGGGGCCCGTCCTGTAATGTACAGCGTGGCCAAGAGATTTTAACATAATTTTGGAAATTGACACAAAAGCATGGTTAGGAGAATGTAAACCGGACACGATAGTGAGATAGTGTGCTAACAGTAGGTGTGGCCGTTCACCATCCCTGGGTGTGAACCCGAAAAGGTAAAAGAGGGAGAGGTGATGACGCTCTCCGGGGTTGAGAATCCCCAAGGTTACTGTACAGTGGTTACGTCCTGGTGAGGGTCCGGAACGACAGTTCACCCTTACCCGTGGTTCGAGAACTGATCTAGTAAGGACATCGAGTTAGAGTTCCCTACCATCAGTCTCTCTGAGTCACCGCGCCCTTCGGGGGTTTATCGTCCCGAGTGTACGGACTAGATTATCTCACTGA
>NW_010367654.1:13889-15606 GCF_000414095.1 Morus notabilis
AGTCGATGTTTCAGCTCCATGAACGCTTCCTCACATTCTTCATCCCAAACAAACCTAACATCCTTTCGCGTCAACCTTGTCAAAGGCGATGCAATCCTCGAGAAATTTTCCACAAATCGCCGATAATATCCCGCTAACCCAAGGAAACTGCGAATCTCTGACACATTCTTCGGACGCTCCCAGTTCAACACAGCTTCCACTTTAGACGGATCAACCGATATGCCTTCTTGGGAAACTACATGCCCAAGGAACTTCACATCAGTCATCCAGAAGTCACACTTTTCTTTCTTGGCATACAAGCTATGCTCCCTCAAAGTCTGTAGGGCAATCCTCAGATGTTCTGCATGTTCCTCCTGAGTCTTGGAATAGATCAAGATGTCATCAATGAAAACAATGATGAATCGGTCTAAGTACGGACGAAAGACTCTATTCATGAGGTCCATGAATGCGGCGGGTGCATTGGTCAGTCCGAACGGCATAACGAGAAACTCGTAGTGACCGTAGCGAGTACGTAAAGCTGTCTTTGAAACATCCTCTTCTCTTACCCTTAACTTATGGTACCCTGACCGCAGATCAATCTTGGAAAAGTATCGGGATCCACCCAATTGATCAAATAACTCGTTAATGCGGGGTAGTGGATACTTATTCTTGATGGTAACCCGGTTGAGTTGACGGTAATCCACACACAGTCTCAATGATCCGTCATGTTTCTTTGCAAAAAGCACAGGAGCTCCCCATGGTGATGTACTTGGACGGATAAATCCCTTCTCCATCAATTTTTACAATTGCTTCCTTAGCTCGACATTTTCTGCAGGTGCCATGCGGTATGGAGCAATAGAGATGGGAGAGGTACCGGGAACCAAATCTATGCAAAATTCAATTTCCCTGTCCGGTGGAAGCCCTGGTAACTCACTTGGAAACACATCTTGAAAGTCATCCACTATCGGGATATACAAAGAATCGTTCGCCTCAGATTCTCCTCCTAACGCAAAAACCATTCCCAAGCTTTCCAGATTCTTTCGACCCCCGATACAAGCCTTCAAAACAGGAGATGGCGTTACTGTCCCTGTCTTAGCTTGATAATCTATGACCTATCCATTCTTGGTGAGAAGCGTAACACGTCTTCGGTAACAATCCACTGTAGCACGGTACTTACTCAACCAATCCATACCCAGTATGACGTCAAATCCAGCCATCGGTAGTACAAATAGATCGGCTGATAATCGGTGATCACCCAAAACTATACAACAGGACCTACAGATCATAGACACCTCGGCTATACCTCCCATTGGTGTACTAAGTGTTAGGGGAGGGTCATGCGTATCAACGCTTAATTGTAGGACTGAGGCAAATAGCATAGAAATAAAAGAATGCGTGGCACCAGTATCAAATAACACCTGAGCCCAAGAATGAGAGACAAGTATTGTACCATCAACTACGGAGTGATCAGCCTGTTGTCCTCGACCAGGGGTTGCCGTTGATGTGACAGCATAAGCCTGACCATGCGACTTTCCCTTGTTCTTCTGTCCTCTGCCGCGATTTCCATGACTACTGCTTGCACCGGCATTTCCTCCTGGAAAGTAGGGTCTCTGACTCCCAGAAGCTTGAGGAGTAGGCTGATAACTCTGACTCTGCTGAAAACCTGAACCTTGTGGTCGTGGCTGGAAGTAATAATGTGGCTGAAGACCACGCGGGTGAGGGGCAGAAGTATAAGAAG
>NW_010367654.1:15654-16692 GCF_000414095.1 Morus notabilis
ACTAGCGTGACTGCCTTGTTGTCCCCCGGGGCCTAGGGGAGACTGCATCAGACGATTTGGGCAATTCCGTTTGAGATGTCCGGTCTGTCCACAGGTATAGCAGGCGTAAGGCTAAAAACGCCCGCTACCTGAGGAGCTACTACTGCCACTGCTGCCACTGGTCTGCGGACCTTGTCCCGGTACATTGTCTTTCTTACCCATCTTCCTCGATTTTCCACTCCCACCTGAACCTTTGTATTCCCCATATGTACTGTTCAGCTCTGCCTCTGCTCGCTCTGCTGCATCAACCAACTTAAGAAAATTGTTTGAAGCAGTCGAGGCTATCATCTGCCTCAGTCTAGGCCTCAGGTTTTTCCAGAATTTCTCACACCGCATCATGGGATCAGCAACAGCACTTGGATTGTAACGGGATAGCTCGATAAACCGTGCATGGTACTGCGTCACTGTCATATCACCCTATACCAAATCATCAAATTCCCTGATCATTCTTAGTCGGTGATTCTCAGGAATGAACGATCTCTTGAAGAGGGCCTCAAACTCATCCCAAGAGAGGCTAGGTATATCATAGTCATCTCCTTGGCTCTCTAGCCACTCTTCTGCTTTCCCTTCAAACATGTAGGTCGCAAAGTCGACACAGTACTCTGGTGGGATACCGAGAGTCCGGAGTTTCTTTTTAATACTCTTCAGCCATTGCTCTGCGGCTACCGGATCAGGCTCGCCAAGAAATGTGGGAGGTTTCTGCTTCATGAACCTCTCAAGCAATGTCAGGCGTTGTTGAGCAGGATTTGGATCCTGGGGAGGATTCTGAGCATTTTGGAATGTCTGGAACATAGCAGCAAACTGTTCCATATCAAAGGCTGGGGCAACAGGTGGGGGATTGCGCCTCGGTGGCATGCTTTCAGATTTGACTGTGAAAACTTGACAGAGTTAGTACTGATGATGATCCTCAAACACAAAAGGAGTAAAACTCAATAAAACCGTTTAAAAGTGGTGCTACATTCCCTAGGTTTCCCAACCTAGGCTCTGATACCAAAATCT
>NW_010367654.1:16953-31758 GCF_000414095.1 Morus notabilis
GAGGGGCACGCTGATCGGTGACTACTCCTCGTCCGAAAGGTTGCACTGTACACCCCCTGGAAATGAAAGAGGACAAAGGGGGTGAGCACGGAATGCTCAGTAGGAGAACTATTACTCACTTTTAGTTTTATTTACCTTTCCCAAATTAAACCTGCATGGTTAGTAATTTCTACTTTTTATGCACAATAAATTATGAAAACCTGTGTCAGTGAGATAATCTAGTCCGTACACTCGGGACGATAAACCCCCGAAGGGCGCGGTGACTCAGAGAGACTGATGGTAGGGAACTCTAACTCGATATCCTTACTAGATTAGTTCTCGAACCACGGGTAAGGGTGAACTGTCGTTCTAGACCCTCACCAGGACGTAACCACTGTACAGTAGCCTTGGGGATTCTCAACCCCGGAGAGCGTCATCACCTCTCCCTCTTTTACCTTTTCGGGTTCACACCCAGGGATGGTGAACGGCCACACCTACTGTTAGCACACTATCTCACTATCGTGTCCGGTTTACATTCTCCTAACCATGCTTTTGTGTCAATTTCTAAAATTATGTTAAAATCTCTTGGCCACGCTGTACATTACAGGACGGGCCCCTAATGGTTCTGTTTCAAGTCATATCGTGTAACAGTAATAAATAAGTTTGATATATAATTTAAATCTTCTCAAACTTAACAAAATAAAGGCCCCTAATGGTTCTGTTTCAAGTCATATCGTGTAACAGTAATAAATAAGTTTGATATATAATTTAAATCTTCTCAAATTTAACAAAATAGATTAAATTAAATAAAACTCCACAAAAGTTAAGTAATAGGACCCCTACCTCAAAACGGATCGTCAACCGAAAGTCGAGAAGCTGCGAAACGAAGCTTCACCGGAATCCGGCCACCGGCGGCGGCGGCGGTACGGCGGCGGAGCTTCCCGGAGAAGAATCTCGCGGCGGACTTGAGTCCTACCCCCCCTAAATCGATGGTTCTGAATCCAATGGCGATGTCAATTTTACCAAATTCGGCCTCTAACTACTCGGATCGAGATCCTCAATTCTGGCCGAATTTCAAACCTTGAATCTTTGTTTTTCAGCCATAGATCTTCAAAATTGATTGGGGGCTTTCATTACCCGTGAGATTCTGAGCATTTTGACACCAAGATCACGAGGATCCAACGGCTAGATCGCCGTAACCATCCTCCCACTTTTCTCGGCGGCGGCTCGTTTTCCAGCAAGGCGGCGGCGGCGACCACGGCTGGTGGCCCAGAACGACTCACTGACTCCCTCTGAAGCTAATGGGCTGGGCGGTGTCGTTCACAGCGGCCGGAGGAGGGAGATTCGTGGGCAGCGGCGGCGAGAAATTCGGCCACCACGGGCGGCGGTGCTCCGGTCAGAATCAAGCCGTGCTGCTAGTACCGTTTTTTTCGTCTCTTCGCTCTGAGTCTATTGGGACCGGAATCACCTCGATCGGACACCGGACGGCGAAGATATCACGATCGGAAGTTTTCGAGATTTTTCGGAACTTTGACCAGCGAGTGTGGCAGCGTTCGGCGGAGTTGGTGGCCGCAAGACACCAATCCGGACTTGGCTCGACGAGAGCTTTCCAACGAGCCGGGAGGTGTCGAAAAGGGACGCCGGAATCTTCCCCGGATGTGTACAGCCGTACGCGTGGAAGGAGAGAGAAAGAAGAGAGAGAAAGTGGGTTTTTGTGTTTTGAATTTTTCTGATGAGGTGGAACACGCCCAAGTGGCATTAATACTAGTTTGGACTCACTGAGTGTCCAATTATCCGTTTCTGATCCCCACATTTCTTAAAAATTACATTTTGGCCTAGATTTTTAAAATTTTCACACTTCAGTCTTTAAAAATTACAAATTAACCCCATTTCAAATTTTAGACAGAATTACTTTGGACAGAATTGTAACTGATGATGATGATCGTACTGTTAAATATTTTATTGGTGCTACATTATACTGTGGATCTAAGTTTTAACGTAACGATGAATTATGGGTTTTAACGGAGAGTTTGTTTTAAAAGCCCATGGGCAGACATTGTTTTTATTTCAGGAGTTTTATTTTATTTTATTTCTATTTGTGCACCGTTACCGCACTTTTATTACATAACCCCCACTTAGGGGCGTCACAATATGTGTGCGCACCGAACTGCAATATCAATTCCTTGTGTCTTTTATGTTTCTGTTGATCTTTCTGCACTTATAATTTGCTGCTGTTGAATCAAAGAAAAAATATTTCTATCTGCACGTATCTGTCATAAATATTACAACAAATGTTATAACACTTTTTGTGACACCGACTGAAAAACAGACCTTTCAATTTTCAGACTCTTAGTGGGAATACACGGATGAAAAGTTTGATAAATATTGCTATAAACTAGAGTTTCTCTTCCACATATTCCTTCTTTACCTCCATAAATGTTAAGCATCACGTCTTATTGCCAAAATATTCTTTGTTGCTAATGATGAAAATTGTGCTAGTGCAGGACAAAGTAAACTGTATCAAATGGGATCCAACTGGTTTATTGTTGGCCTCGTGTTCGGATGATCTCACTGTTTTGAATGAATGCAATCTTGGATGATGCACACATCATTTACTGGTTACAGTACTCGGCTAATTATAAATCCCAATTCACTACCCTCCGTTGCATTCATGCATTAGAGGATCTCCAACGCCAAAATGGATTATATATATATATATATGTATGTATATACACGTATGTATAGTTATATAGTCTACAATGCAACATTTATACTTGATGTGAATCCCGGGATACGCTATGAATATAATGCGGTTGCTATTGGTTGATGGGTTGATTTTTTTGCTTAATAATTAATTAATAATCACAATATTATCATTTTCAATTTATTAAAAATTTTAAAAAAAGTTCTCTCACTAGTTTCAATCCTAAGAGTTTATGATAAAAAATAGATATATTATTTGTAGTAGCATTATGAATTAGAGCATAAATTAAATAATTTATAAAATATATTATTGAATTGTTACTATTTACATTGGACATCTACGATTTGAACATTGGTCTCCTTGATAGTCATTGTGTTAAACTGGCATAGAAAGAATAACGAATAGTAGCATGAAGTTCATGAAGAATTTGCAATACATGAATTGATAGTTACAGGTCACCAGTAATCTCCACATGAGCATGAACCATTCTCAAAATGGTGAAACCGGTTTCTGTCCCTCATTACGATTTTCCGTCCCGTGATCTTCGATATCAGCTTGGTCACGGCATGACAGTCCGGGCAAACTCGGAGGTTTTTAACAACCCTTATTGTGGTTCCGGGTTTAGTACTGATTAACCCAAACGCAATCGCAAGCTTCTCACTGTGAACTTCCAAGGATTGCTCTTTTTGCCTCTCTCCCAAATCGTGCAGAACAATATCTGTTTGTGGGGTGTAACCATTAGCCTTGAGCCAATCATTTATCTCCTCCAACATCTTATATATTTGTTTGCTCTTTGGGTGTCTCTTATCCCCAGCAAGGAATTCGTGTATCTTGTTATTCACTTCAATTGAGCTACAACCAGGCTCCTTTTGAATCCCACTCTCCTTCATTAACGTCCTCACTTTTGCCACCCCATCCCAGTTTCCGCTTGCCGCATATATGTTAGAGAGAAGAATGTACGTTCCCGAATTCGCAAGATCCTGGCTGACAAGAAATTCCGCAATTTCTTCCCCTAGTGCAGCATTGCCGTGGAGTCTACAGGCACCAAGTAAGGTTCCCCATAGGACGGGATCAGGATTGATGTCCATGTTTTTAATGAGCTCGTATGCTTCTTCTAGATGCCCTGCGCGGCTGAGAAGATTTACCATGCAGCCATAATGCTCAACCTTCAGTTTAATCCCGTACTCGTCTTTCATTAAACCAAAAAATTCCTGGCCCTGGCTGACCAAACCAGCATGAGCGCAGGCACTCAAAACCCCGATGAAGGTTATATCGGTAGGCTGGTACCCAATCCTGCACATTTCGTTGAATAGTTGCAAAGCATCTTGGCTAAATCCGTGCATTGCATAACCCACAATCATTGTATTCCAAGCAATCACATCCTTGTCCCGGATCCTATCAAAAACTAGACGAGCATCCTCCAAACTACCACATTTGCTGTACATATCAATCAAGGCAGTCCCCACATGAACATTTATTTGGATCCTGTTATTTGCCATGTAAGTATGAAGCCATCTACCGGACTCCAGCGCTCCAATCTGACCGCAAGCAGAGAGCACAGCTAAAACCGTCACTTCATTAGGCCTAACTTTTGCCGCCAACATTTTCCTAAAGAGAAACAGTGACTCGTTCGGCATCCCGTGCTGAGCATACCCATCAATCATCACATTCCAGCACACCACATCTCTATCCCCCATTCTGTCAAACAACGCACGGGCCTCATCAACCTTCCCATGCTTCGCATAGCAAGTGATCATCGCTGTCAGAGAAACCAAACTCCTCTCAGGCATTGTGTCGAACAAATGTTGCGCGGACCAAACATCCCTGGCTCTCGCATAAACATCAACAAGACCCGTCCTGACATACAAATCGGAGTCAAACCCGAGCTTAATCGCTTGGCAATGGAGGGCTCGGCCCGGCTCAAGCGAGCAGACTTTCAAAACCGTGGAAAAAGTAAAGCAATTCGGATCAACACCTTGGGTCAGCATTTCGGCATAGTACAAAAGTGCCTGGTCGTGAAGGCCAGACTGGGCGTGGGCGTGGATGAGAGAGGTCCAGAAGAAGACATTGGGACGTGGGGTTCGGCGGAAGAGAGCGACGGAGTAGTCGAGGCGGCCGAGAGCGGCGTAGGAGCGTTGGAGCTTGAAGTTCAAGATGGGGTGGTCGTGGAATCCATGGCGGAGGAGAGAGGCGTGGGTTTGGAGAAGGCGGGTGATGGACCTGGAATTGTCGAGCAGGAAAGCGAATCTGTCGACTGAGGGAGGAGGGTGAGAGGCGGTGGTCGAAGGAGGAGGCGGCGGCGAGAGAGAGGTGAAAGAGGTGGTGGAGATCATGGTTGTCGTTTTTACCGGTTTTCAAATATTTGGCGCCAGGGGTATTGGGTTGTGGGACTTGGGGGTAATTGCATAAGGAATTTCCGGACATTGGGATATCACGTGGATCGGTGGATTTTGATAACGATTTGATCATTTCGGTGTTTTTGGGCTTTGGTCGATAGTTGGTCTGTAACCTTTAAAAAAAAAAAAAAAAAAAAAAAACTAATTCCATTATCTTCTTCTTATTAATACATTATGTGCTATATACTAGGCAAAGTTTTGAAACCAAAATCAATAGGAAAATCGTGGGATAATGGAGAGTGGGGCTGCACTAGTTAAATTTTTTTTTTTTTTAGTGCAAGCTTTTGTCCACATTAACTGATTTCTCCGACACTTGTGGGGTAACTTTGGTGATTTGATATTTGTTTAGTTTCTTTCTTGGACTTTGAATTCACATGGTTTCTCTTCTTCTTTTTTTTTTTTTTTTTTTTTTTTTTTTTTTTTTTTTTTAAATCTTGATGGAAGGTAGTTGTTACAGCTAAAATAGTGAAAGTAGATATCGTTTATGAATTCTTTTGTCTTAGGTGGATTTATATAATTCCTAACCCTTTGATTTATGCAGGGTATACTCTTTATCACGTAAAATCTTTTTAACTTCATGACGATCATAATATACTTAAACTAATGAAATTTCTCCATCCTTTTCCTATTCTTCAAATATGTCCATCTACATATATGTGTATATATCAAACTTCAATCTTTGCCTTTGGATCATTACTTTTTAAAACTTAGCCGTTGGATTTATCTTATCCTAATCCTATCTAAACTAAATCTTCTTTTGATCAAATCATCTATGATTCTATCAACCCAAAAGTAACTATAATGTAGTTTTTACACTGATAGTAGATCTTTAATTTTACTGACTGCATGCCATGTGCTTGGCAAGATCAAATGTACTATTTCTAACACTGTTGCTATAGAGAATTATCTGTTATTATTGCTCTTAAATTTCTTTTGAAATTTAATTACGAAAATTTATTAAACTCTCGTACTGAAATATGTCTCAATAGAAATTGTAATTTTCTATATTAATCTTGTAACTTTACTTCCATACTGAAGTTCACGGAATATTTTTATTTTCAGAATTTCATCCCATAAGATTATAATTTTTGAATATTGAACTTTACACATGACAATTTAACTTAATTGACACAAACTAAAGTGCCATAATTATCATTTTAAAGATTCTAATTTCATGATTAATTAAGTTACTGAGAAAATTCGTTGTCTAAATCCGGATAATTTTTGGGATTCCTAGTGTTGAATTTTCCGGACATTACATGGTCACAAAATTCTGGTGACTTACAAAAATTGTGATTACAAAAGTGTGAGTGCAGGAAAATTCACCTTCTAAGTCTCGATAAATTTTAGAATAAACCTTTGAATTTTCTATGTCATTACAATTTACCCATGGGGATCCATCTTAAATAGGACCGGAGAAACACGATATAAACGAGTAATTAAAAGTTTCACCCATCATTAGTGCAGGATGGGTACGAATTTAGAGGTCTTGACCTGTCACGTTTAATTATATATCATATATATAATTTTTAGATTAAGTATATTATATATAATGCTTATACAAAATTTTAAGTATATTATAATATTATATAATATACTACTTCAACACTATAGTTTTCTTTTATTTTAAATTTAGAATCATTTATAGGTGTATTATTTATTTATTTACATGTTTCGTAAAAATAACTAACTTAATAAATGGGTATCTACAAATGTCCTCAATCCATGATGAGAAAATATGCTCTATCTCTGCCTACTTATATGGATTAAGGATTGGTATTATTTTTATTCGTGAGTTGAGTTGACGAGAAAACCACCCCGCTTTAAATCCACTCCATTGCCATTCTTAGCACAGGGGGAGAGATTATTCCTCCATCTTTTCTTTCCCTCGTCTCTTCTCTAAAACTAAACAAGAAACTGAGGCCCTGTTCATTTCACTGATCCAAATTTAGAATTCGAGTTTTACTACAATAAAAAGCTCTCAGAAACAATCACATATAACTTTTTTGCTACAGTAAAAAGCTCTCACATAAAGTCACATCTTAACTCAAATTAAAAACTTGAATCAGTGAACTGAACGAGCCCTGAATCTCTCCGTTTATGTCCCTTCATCCATCTCTCTTCTTCTTTCCATCTCTCCCTCCAAAGTCCAACCAAACACACTTTAAGGCTAGAATTTGTTGATTAGAAAAACACAATGGGTAGTTTCAGCATTTTCTTAAAAACTCACGGGAGAAACAAAATTTGATTAAACTAGGTATTAACTATCATTATTGATATATATATTTTTTTCAAAAATAATATGCTTGCTGGACACATGAAAGGAGAAAGTTAAGGGTTTCAGTTTTAGTAAAAACAATTATAATTAGTAAAATATTAAAGATCAAGAATTCTTTAATAATTTTAGTTCAAGAAAATAAATCCTTATTAATTGTTGAGGTCAAAATTCGCACCTTATCTTTCTTTGTACATGTGGTAATTTAGACTCTGAAAAATCACTAAACGAGTCACCGCAGCTTTCTTAACAAGCTATATCGACTCACCGAAAAGCCAATCTCACTGGTCGACCTCATAAGTCAAGGCGCAACTTTAGGCAAGAAGCAACAAGAGAATATCCTTAATGCATTCCTAAAATTGGAATTGACAACATAATCATCAAAAAGAAAAAGAAATCAGCTAGTCAAGATAGGGGAATCATAGATGATAGAGGTCAACGGTTGAATTGGGTAGCAAGAATCATGCCCATTAAGTGTGTTTAATTGCTTTTCAAATAAGGAAACCAGATCCTCAAGAATCACGAGGAAAGAAGGTGAGATCAACTCGTAATGTGCAACAAATTAAGCTTGACTGATCAATGGGAAGGTGAATGTACAAAGAAATGTCAAATATCATTGGAAATGCAACAAATATCACGAATTAAAGGTCAAATCACTCAGAAGAATGGGATACAACTCCAGGACCTCAACAACTATAAATACAGGATACCCAGACGCTCTCAAGACATCTCCAGATATCTCCAGACATCTCTAGATATCTCCATGCATTCTCACATGCATCTAAACACATTTTCAGCAATGTTCCCCATATTTCCTCTGTATTTTCTACCATTCCCCCTTCTCTCATCACTATCTTCTTTCTCACATCTCATTGTAATGCTTTTCAACAAATATAATAGAATCATTCAAGCCCTACAGAGGATGTAGCTCTCATTTCTAAGCAAATCTCTATAAATTTTTGTGTCTTATTTATCGTTTTACTTTATTTCACATTTACTAACACTCTCATTTTCGCAGCGAATCAATTCCTCTAATTGACGATTGCTAACAAGACCATTGACCCTTAATTCTCAAATTGTAGATGTTGGGTGGTATTTTTGGAAGCATTAAAGATGTAATAAATTCGGAGTCAACAGCTCACCTAAGCCTAAGCTCGCCTGAGCCTAAGCTTGCCCGAGCCTAAACTTCACCGAGCCCAAGATCGCCCGAGCTGAATGTTCAAAGGTTGCGTAGTATCATCAAGGAGAGTAACTGATGACAATTGAAGACATTAAATGACTGAAAATTAATTCATATTGATTATTTTATTAGTTTTAACACCCGAAAGGTGAATAGCCTTATTGTAATAAAGAAAGACTAAACTCTCGGTTTAATGGGAGAATTAAACTGCTTTCAATCCTAATGTACTATAAATCCCTTGAAATTTGATTTCAGAGGAAAAAGTACACACTCATTCTTAAATACAATTATTTTGAGATTCTTTTTATCTTGCTCTTGTCATTTTTTTAAGATGATTTGTGTTCTTTGAGTGTGCATCCAATTTCCTTAGGCTATTTGTCATTTCAATCCAAATTTTCAGTCTAAGAACGTTGGTAAAGTGTGGGATGAAAGTTTGTTCCAACAGTAGATTTCACATAAATCAATAATAGTTATGACAATAGAGATGAAATATGTAATAGTGAGTTTTATGCTATAAAATAAAAGGAACAACTAAATATTATAAGAAAACAAGAAGGACAAAAGAGAGTACAAGATAAATATGAGAGTCAAAGTAAGTTTGTATTCTTTTTTATCACTAGTGAGGGATAATCGTACAAGCTAACGTAACCTCTATTCATAGGTTAAGGATAACTAGATATCATAGGAGAATACACACGTTATAAAGGTAAATAATACGTAGCATTTTAAATGGAGAAATAATACACAATTATATTAACAAGCACTCATGACGAGATAATAAATTGTAAATGAGGGATAGTAATGAAAGGTCAATTTTTTACGCATGTGTTACACATACTATTATAACACTTTATGTAACACTAATATTTTGTTGAATTTTTGAATTTAGAAACCAGTAGATAAATGTGCAAAAAAGTAAAGTAGAGAATAATAGTGTAGAAACGTAAAAGACACAAAGAACTGATATCGCAGTACGGTGCGCACACTTACATTTACGGGACCACACCCAGACAGTGAACAATTCACTAAGTTCTAAAGAATTACAGACACAAATTAGACTTATACACCAAAAGACTACATCATTGATGTTGTCGTTGCCGTGTCGAATCTCTTTAATGCTTTTGTCTAGCAAGCACCACTCATCTTCAAACTGCACGGTGAAATTCCTTCAGCTGCCAGTGCGCTTTCTCCCAAAAAGTTTTAATCCTTCTCCCGAAGGATGATCTTCAATTAACACTTAAAGGCTCACTCTCACATAAACTTTTTCTGAATATTTCTTCTATAAAAACCATGCCCCAAATGTATCATTTTTACGTAATATTTTTTTTTTTTCATTCAATTAACACTTAAAGGCTCACTCTCACATAAACTTTTTCTGAATATTTCTTCTAGAAAAACCATGCCCCAAATGTATCATTTTTACGTAATATTTTTTTTTTTTTCAAGGCCCACTTCGACGTACACAAATGCTACATATATAGCAATAATTGGAATACCTTTTACACTCCAAATCAAGTATGCAGTAAATCCATTTCAAATTCAACCTTGATCTCCACTTTTCCATATGAGCACATTATCTCCAACAAATCTGCAAATCTCTTGACTTGAATATGACAGTAAAATCTTCTTTCAAAATCAACTCCATATATAAGCCAATCAATCTAATATTCTTCCCTCAAATAACTCTCTCATCAAATATACATTTGTCTTTATGATTTCACCAAATCTCTTAAATCTTTCATTGACCAAGTATGCTTTCTTTCTTCAAAACATTCCATATTTGAGGCAATTAACAGATCAAAATCGCCACAAAATCTAGTTCTACATCAATCATGAACTTAGCTCTGTTTGTACAACCTATTTCTAAAAAAATTGCCAACTAACAAAATCCCTAACAATTAATATGCATGAAGATTATGAAATACCCAAAAGTGATATCCTATGCAATTGATTGACAACATTTTAAGTATGAGCTATTGTCTTAGCGGTAAAAAAGAATAGTAGTTATAATAAAATAATAACACTCTAAATAAATAGTCAACAAAAGGGTTCATAACATCCTCATCAAGAGTTAGGTTTATTCCCTACAAAATGTTGCTAGCATCTTCACTTCTTTCCTACCTATGGAGCAAAGACTCCTTTATCTTTATTTGTAATTACTAATAATTATAATAATTATTCCACACAATTACATAAATTACGGTGAATGAGCTTCTTTAAATATACTTGAAGTGAGTGTTCTAATCTTTCTTTTAAAAAAAGTGTATTAGTTTTAGAAAATTGAGTGAACAAATCTTTGATTTATTTTTGATAAATAATAATAATTCCTATTATTATTTTTGAAAATGAAAGGCTTGGTTTATCCAATCGATGTTAAATCACCTTGCACAAAAACTACTAAATCTAGGACAAGAATTAATTCAAACAACATCAACGGGACAAGAAATTTTTAATTATTAATCAATCTATTAATTCTTAAGACTTTGAGAAAATGGCATTTTCTTAGTTTGACAAAACTAAATACGTTTATTTAAACGTGCTTCAAAAAGACACATTTTTGCTCACATACCTTACATTGCTACAAGCCTAGACAAATTGTTCAAGTTCATAAAAATACATTCTCCGGCCAAGGCAAACTGCAGCGAAATCCAACTACTCAACTTAAGGGGGGGAGCAGAATAAGCATATTTCATTTTGCACATCTTTGTCGATGGTTTAAGAACTTAAGCGCATTTAATTGATTTCTGGTACCTTTCCCTATATATTTGCATAAATAGACAGACTTTGTCTATATGGAAATATTTTAAGTTTGGTAAATGTAATTTTTTTCATATTTTTGTGTAATAGTGTTTATTCGTGTGTAATACTCGGTTCACTTAATTATAACATTCAAAAAATGTAGTTCAACATATGTAACATTGAGTAGTACACTTAAACAAGTCTAATGCTACACAAATGTATTAAAGATGTTACATAAAAATACGAAAAAAATTACATTTGTCGCACTGTACGGGTGTCAGCCTTAAGACTTTGCCGAGATATATTTAAATATTTATTGAAATCACGCTTTTGATCTTGCAGGTTAATAATAACAGCATCATAAATTCAGGGTGCGATAAGCAGCATCATACATGAAACAGTGCAGAATATGGGTCTCTAAAACTTTGTATGAATATCAAAAAGTCGCTTTTATTTAATTGCACATGCAAGTGTTAGAACCAAGCCAGCACTCTGTCCCAACGCCAGTTAAGCCTCTATAATGCCATGTCCCATGTTTCTAGTGTTAGAACGGAATATGGGTCTTAATCTAAGATTTTTTTTCTTCTTCTTTTCTTTTTTTGCCAAATAAATCTTGGAGTTGGAATTTAGGAGGCAGCTCATAATATTTATAGGTAACTTCGGGTACTCAAATCACATGTCTAAGAATACAACCGTTTTAAATTATTAATGCAAGTATACACATTTTTTAATTAGATGGAAATTTGTATGTCTATTAATACTATTAGTATGGTCCTAAATGGTACACGTCTAACACATCAAAAACTCCTTTAAATATTTATTGTGAAAAGGATTAGGTTCTTCTTGCTTTTGGATGTTTTGGAGTCATCAGATTCTCAATCTCAACTCCTTATACCTAATCTTGTGTACGAATGTGGCTGGATTTTGTTAGATTTGATGAAAAGTCAAAATCCCAGATGCACAAACTTGGGGAACAATGAAAAATATGTAACCATTTTTGCACTATACTATTTTTCAGTTCTTTCTAGTATGTTACATAGAGTTTGCTAAAAAAGACTTGCCTTGTGTTCTCCATTAAACGGCCATAAAAGAAGTTCAGAATTTCCACTTCAAAGAAGGGTCTAATCCCAGGTTGAGAATAAGTTCCATATAAAGAACAAAAGGAGGCCAAGAGTAAATAAGATGAGTCATTTTCTTGATGTACATATCTTAAGAACAATTTATATATAGTATTCCATATTCCGACATTATTGGAAGTTTTTCCCTTTTCTTTTTTTATAATGTGGGAATATATCAGTATAAACCAGCCAACTAGTTTACTCTAGGAATTTTTGTCTTTATTAGTTCTCTTATACACGAACTATATCATGTGTACTTAATGGAACTACTTTGAAAAAAAAAAAAAAAAAATGCTGAGCCTTTTCAATTATATGCCATAGCTCTTGGATTTGATATGTCATAATCACTGTGTTAAATTATTTAGCATATTTTGCCCTCTTCCCTCAACGAATCAGCACTTCGTCAGCATCCATAATTGCTGCTTTGCTGGGATCTTTATCAACAATGTGCTTTATTTGATGCTGGAATAAGATGGTGACTTGATTTGTCATATAATTTTGCAAATGGGTCTCAAGTACTACTATACTTATTCAGCTAGAATTCTTTTCAAATTGCCAATAGTTTCCCAAAGGTGAGAAGAATTTTAAACTCTAATAATTAAAGTTCTTGTTGATGTGTCAAAAAAAAAAAAAGAAAAAAAAACACTGAGTTAACACTGGCTTTGTCTGTTTATCATGTCTCACCTTCTTAGCCACAGTTTTGTTTTTTTTGTTTTTGTTTTTTTTTAAAATGTAACATATACTATCAATCGATAAGACAATGCAAGTTCCATGATCTGACTCATCAATCCATCACCACCAATTATTTTAATTCCAATGAAGCTTCCGCACCACATCTGCTTTCATCACACCCTATATCAGAGAATTGGAGTGTATTTTTTTTTACTTGTTAGTTGATATATATTTATATATATATATATAAATCTTTTAAGTCTGGCCTTTATGGTCTAGTAATGTAACTTTTTTTTGTATTTCAGTGTAACATTATTCGTACGCATGTGTAATATTTAATTTGTGTAATACTCAATTTGTTTAAATATAATACTTAATATAATATGTGTTGAATTATATATATTTTTTCAATGTTACATTTAAATAAACTCACACAAACGAATGACGTTACACAAAAATAAAAAAAAAGATTATATTCACCGAATTAGTCCGGATGCCGAACTTAAGAAAATTCATATGTATATTTAAATATGCACCATGTTTTTTTAAAAATAAAAAATATAACATGGTATTTATTCAATTTAACACATTTAGTGTTGTACTTTTTCAATGAGTGTTAGGTTAAATAAATAAATGTCACGTTATCTTTTCAAAACTTCTATATGTTGCCATTAACGTTCCCGAAAAGACCATAGTGCCCATATATATATTATATCTATATATAATGTTAAGTTATAAAGTAAAGTGTATATAGGACAGCAAGATTCTGATTTCTGAGAATAAGTACAAGTGGTTCTGAATGCACTTCTCGGACTGTACATATTCAAAACCCACTACATGCAGACACCCACAAAGATCCTCTTGTTTTGAAAGAAATACGATTGGAAAATAGACACTCCACCTCTTGCATTTACTTTTTCACACCATTATTATCAGGTTAGTGGGACCTACAAAACTCTTCAAAACTACATGATCTGATCATGTTCATGATAATTATGTGAAAAATAAATAGCACCTCCACTCATCTTGTCCTTAACTCATTGAAAAGAACTGTGCATTCTTTTTGCATAAGTGGGCCGTTTCCTTTTTCATTTTTTGGATCTTTTTGGGAAGAGGTTTTTGGTTAGAAAGCTAAAACTAGTTTAGGAGGAAAAAAGAGAAAAATATATATTGATTATAAATGATCACTTGGTGCTAATGCTGATTTTAGTGACAAAATTACATGATCCAAACACAACTCATTAAACAAGAGATTAACTTGAATTGGCCTGATATATTGAGGCCTCGTTTATTTCACTGATTCGAGTTTTCAGTTCTAAGTTTTTACAGTAAAAAGCTCTCAAAAAATATCACATCTAATTTTTTCTACTACAGTGAAAAGCTCTTAAAAAATGTCACATCTCAGCTCGAATTGAAAACTCAAATCTGCAAAGTGAACGAGGCCTGAATTTCTAATTCAAATATGTTTCAAAATATAAATAATTCCCTGTACAATTTTTTTTATATAATAGTTAAATATGTAATATAATAGCGTAGCTTTATCCCATGTTACAAGAGGATTCATGTCTGCAGAATTGGTAGAAAGGAGATACATGGTGGTTGATTGGGGTCATTTCAATACTCAGGAAGCTTTAAAAGGATAGAAGAATGAAGCTTCTTTTTGTTTTTCAGAAATTAGAATAAGGAGAGGGGAAAAAAAAAAGAAGAGAGAGAGAGAGATAATAAAGCTTTTCTATAAAGCA
>NW_010367655.1:0-778 GCF_000414095.1 Morus notabilis
TACGACACCAAAAGATGTCACCATTCCCGTGGCGGTTGTAGAGCGCAAAAAGAGATTAGATATATCGGTTGATAGGCGCAGTTACACAACAAAAGTTTTGAGCGTTCCTTTGGCCATTGTAGTTTGCGAAGAGAGCTTCGATCTAACGGCTAATGGGGCCTGTTACGACACAAAAAATTGTCACAGTTTCGTGCCGGTTGTAGAGGGTGAGAAGAGCTTTGATCTGACAGATTGTGGGCCTCGTTAAGACACCAAAAGTTTTCACCGTTCCCGTGCTATTCGTAGATCGCGATGAGAGAGTCGATCTAACGGCTGATGGGCCCCGTAACGACACCAAAAGTTGTCGCCGTTCCCGTTGCGGTTGTAGAGTGTGAATAGAGCCTCGATCTGATGGATTATGGGCCCCGTTACGACACCAAAAGTTGTCGCCGTTCCCGTTGCGGGTGTAGAGTGTGAATAGAGACTCGATCTGATGGATTATGGGCCCCGTTACGACACCAAAAGTTGTCGCCGTTCCCGTTGCGGGTGTAGAGTGTGAATAGAGACTCGATCTGATGGATTATGGGCCCCGTTACGACACCAAAAGTTTTCACCGTTCCTGTGCCATTCATAGATCGTGATGAGAGAGTCGATCTAACGGCTGGTGGGGGCGGTCCTTTGGCCATTGTAAATTGCGAAGAGAGCTTCGGTCTAACGGATAATAGGGCCCGTTACGACACAAAAAATTGCCACGGTTTCGTGGCCAACTAGAGGGTGAAGAGAGCTTTGATCTGACGGA
>NW_010367656.1:0-529 GCF_000414095.1 Morus notabilis
AATTAATAAAAAGTAAGAAAATATAATGAAATTGAACCTGAAAAGTAGGAGACGTAAAACGATCACAACAAGGTCCCCATTCCTCTTTGCTCCTCAAGTTTTTAGGAGGATTTTGCCTAACAAAATCCTCATTTTCTGCCCCTCCCATCTTCTGGAAGTGTCTGTGCAAGGTAGTCTTCTAGTCCTTGTAACATTTGCTAGCTTCACGGTCAACTACAACTCTAATGATGCCATTGTCGCGGTCATAGTCGAGGTTAAACCAATCCTAAAATACATAAAAAAATCAACAAATGAATCTTATTTATTAATCTTATTTATTGTATCCATAATTAAAAATGTTTAGGACAAATTTTATTTTAAATAGATACCAGCATGCGATCTGAGTCCTCTTTTTGTGCTCAGGCACGTTCTTCCAAGCGTTATAATGTATATATTTTATGTTTATATTTTGTCAGCTGGGAAGCTCCTGTAAGTATTGGTTATACAACTTTTTCCCGATTATCTTAAAATCGAGTCAAAGATTCAAAGA
>NW_010367657.1:0-815 GCF_000414095.1 Morus notabilis
TTCTGAAATTCCACTTCTGTAAACTATGATTCGCGAATATCAAGTTTTTTGAAAGGTTTTTCATATACATATATATATATATATATAATCGCTATATATACACACACACACACACACACACACATACTTTTCAAAGTGCTTTTTAAAGTCTCAACACCGGTGAAACCGACCTTTTCACCGAGAAGTGAAAATCCATGAAGTATGTCCAAAAGGGAAGAGAAATGCAATCTCATGCTCAAACAAGATCAAAACAAGAAATGAACATGCTAAGTTTAATAATCTGTAAAAGATCCATGAATGCATAAACGACAATGCAAAAGTGTCGTACTCCAATAAGATCCATTAAATCTCCTTGAGATATCATAGTTATCAAGTGTTATTTTTATTCTCTTTTAACACTTTTCATCGTATTCCCTTTAGAACTTCATACTCAATGTTAAACAACCATAAATGCTCCAAACTACCAATCGTTCAGTCATAAATCAATTTCTAACTCGAATCCATATTTTTCATAAATCCAGTAAATTAGCGGATTCGTTCACCTTCACGGGAATATACACGAATTATTATCTAAGTCTCCAAAAATTTCAAAGCGAACTCCATAAGAAAGTAGACACGTAGATCATTCCAACGAGCTATCACACGCCTTAGTCCGAGCTCTCTAAGTACCTCAAAAACAGTTCTTAAGAAATCAAAATTCTGGCTTTTTCCTGATTTGACAGCTTTTTGAAAATTTCTACATGAAACTTCCAATGCGCACAACTTGGGATACAAAACTCCAAATCTAGGTGATTCCAACTCCCACACGTCACTAA
>NW_010367658.1:0-325 GCF_000414095.1 Morus notabilis
TGGCACGGGAACGGTGACAAATTTTGGTGTCGTCATGGGACAAAGTTTCACCGTTCCCGTGGCAGATGTAGATCAGGAAGAGAGCTTCGATCAAACAGCTGATGGGCCCCATTTCAATACCAAAAGTTTTCGCCGAAAACGTGGCAGTTGTAGATCACGAACAGAGGTTCAATCTAACTGCTGATGGGCCCCATTACGACACCAAAAGTTGTCATCATTCCCGTGCCATTCATAGATCGCGAAGAGTGCTTCTTCGACCTAACGGTTGATGGGCCCCGTTACGACACCAACATTTGTCGCCCTTCCCGGGGCGGTTGTAGAGCGT
>NW_010367658.1:364-557 GCF_000414095.1 Morus notabilis
ACGTTGTCGCCATTCTAGTGGCAGTGGTAGAGCACGAAGAGAGCTTCGATATAACCTCTGATGGGCCTGCCCTGTTACGACACCAATAGTTGTCACTTTATTCGTGGCGGTTGTAGAGGGCGAAGACAGCTTTGATATGACGGCTTATGGGACCCATTACGACATATAAAGTTGTCGCCATTCCCGTGCCAGT
>NW_010367659.1:0-13008 GCF_000414095.1 Morus notabilis
TGATATTTCAAAAGAAAACACACACATAAATATATATATATATATATATCAAAACTTCCCATATAAATATTAACATATATATTAAAACTTCCCGGTGTGTGCAATAACTTAAGGTATAAAATGAGCTCGGCCAGGACTATGAGTAACTTCCCAAAGGCACTAAGATAGGTTAGGCCTGACCTAAGGAGCCCGTGAAAGGGCTTAGGCCTGGCTTAAGTTTCGGCCTAGCCCATACCTGACCTAGCCTAAATAAATTAAGCCAAATAGTTAATAAGGACAAGAAGATAAAATTCTTAAATTTTAGTGGGGGCTAAGTATGTATTACTATACTAAATTTTTTATTTATGTATATATTTTTAAAAAGACAAAATAGTTGAGTGGGGCTTGAGCCCCCACTCAATTAAAGCTTGCTCCGGGCCTGGGTGGGAGATCTTTGCATGAGAATTCATAAAGAAAAATGCAATTGGGATTAGCTTGCGAATGAATGAATGAATTGGGGTTGTATTGCTGAATGAATTTGCGAACGAATTTAGGGTCTAAATCAGAGAGTGCCAAAGGTTGCAGAGGAGCTGCATTGGATTGCGGACCACTGATCGGGAAGTCAAGTGAATATTTCCAGTAATAAATCGTTTGAAGAAGTGGCGTTGAGGAATTTGGAGGCCCCTGAAGAAGATGAGGATACATCTGTTTCAGCATCATTTTCTCTCCTCTTCTCTTCCTTGTGCACAAAACTAACAGCAATCTTTGATCGCAAAATCAGCCATCGCCAAGCGAAGGGGGTGGCTGGCTGGTTAGGGTTTAAAGTGGTTCGATAAGAAAGTTTAACATGGTTCGATAATGTGCCTAAATTCACAGACTAAAAAAAAATTGAGAATATTCAAGTGGTACGGAGGTTTATATTGCTTGCTGATAATTCAAAAGATTAGTGAGTTGCTTTAACAAGTAGCTACATAAGTTTGATTTAATATGTTACGTATGTTTTCATGATTTGTGGGCAAATTATGAACTCGGCCGGGGCTTAATCCTTCCACCTAATTTTCATATTTCAAAATAAATGTAGGAATGATATTCTCTAAAATTAAAATACACTCCCACAAATATATCGAATTTAATTTATATATGCTAGACATAAAGATCTTTACCAAGATTTCGTAATCCAACTTGTATATGGCTCAATTCTTTTCAATAATATTGAAGCAGTCAAATGTGTGCTAATTAAGGATATAAGCTTCAAGCAATATAAAACTCCTTTAATTACTAAGAAGGCAAAGATTTCAGTTCACATATCTGCAGCTTAATTTGGCCCATATTATCATTAATGGTTCCAAAAAAATATAACATTAGACGACAAATGAATTTAGGTACAAGAATCTTTTTAGTGAACTTAATTAAGATCTTCTTAAGATCCTTGAATGAAAATATAAAAACAAAATGATCAGTAGTTAACAACTATGTAACTAAAATTCTTCTATTTCTTAATTGCTGAGAGTCAATATTGTTCCGCGACCATGCATGCAGTATCCAATTACCTCCAATAGTTGATGATTATTAAAAATAAATGAAGATTAACCTTCCATTAATGCTTCAACTAAAGTATTTGATCAATTAAAGGCGTTGATCAAAATGTCGACGATAAACACGATGAATACGAATTAATTATAGGCTATATGTTGGATTGATAGGTGCTGTCTTTGGCAGTTCCTAGTCAATTTTGTGAATCATATTCATTACTAAGAAAAAAGGCTAAGTGAGCATGTGTTCTTCCTATTGTCTTGGAGCGAAGATATTCCTCAAATTGAGTCCAATGTCCATTCCATTGTAGGCGAGGGGTGCATACATCCTTAGATCATCAGAGCTTAAGAGCTATAAGAATCCAAACCAAAAAACAAGCAATTATGGATCCACTAAACGTACAATTTTTAAAATAAAAATGCGTAGGAACAATATGTTATTATAAGATCTAGATATTGTAACCTTGAAATTTTTAATTACCTTGATTTGAAGCTGCAAGAACTTCACGTACTGGACAGCTTCCTCAAGCATTGTGCTAATGTCAACCTGCCATATGCCAAAGAGCCTATTTAGTTAATCTTCAAAGTTATTGAGGTGATCAGCATTTTCATTTTTATATTATACACATGATTTCTACTCCAACCTTTGTTCCATTGGGGACAAGGTTCTGCAGTATTTTCAGCCTCTCATTGATTTTCTCTCTTCTCTTCTGCAAGGTACAAATAAATAAAGCATGGCTTAATCAATTTGTAATTAAGCTGCAGCATATTTTTTACACAATTTGAGGACGTAAGTAATTAGTACTGCATGCTTACCCTTGCATAGACGCTCTGGGGATCGGTTGCTGACCCTCTCGTCGCCCTTTTTTTTCCGTTCAGGTTCAGAGCTGGAGACCCTTTAGGACTTGAACTCCAAGCTACTCCTCCGAGCTCTTCATGAGAAGCATTTGGGTATTCTCCAGCGGAGTAGAAGCTGTTGGGGCTAATTGGCGCTTTAGCATTGCCATCTTTTTCATTGTAGTCACTCATAGCAAGCTTTTGAGCAGCATTCTTCCTTGACTTTACATTCCTCTTGTTCTTTGGATCCTACAATAATGATGAATATTCAGTTAAATGGAATCATGTCAATGAGAATATCCCTAATGAGAATGCAAAAATTTGCAAGAAATCATAACTAAACTCTCATTGAAAATTCTACTTACTTGACCATATTCTGCTGGAATAATAGGAGTACTTCTCGATCTTTTCATGTAACTATTCCTGAACCGGCTTCCATTTTCCACGGTCAATTCTTCGTGTAACATCGCGTTATGGGACACCGCAGGTTGGTTATTTCCACCATAATTTCCATTACTGACAAAGTCTTGGTTCAGGCATTGATGACGGTGACCTCCTTCGACGCTGAGAAACTGGTCGTTGTTTCTCATGACAACGTCACCCTCACAAGGAGCTAGAGGAGAGCTATTAAGCTTTTCACCAAGGTAGTGTATGAGTTGTAAGAATTGGCGAATATACCCGAAGACAAATGTGGAGCAGAACCTTCATAATAAGTGAAATTGGGAAGTGGGCATTCTAAACTTGAAGCACCAATTATAATGTGGTGTTATAACTGCTGAATTGGCATATATACAGCTAAAGAGAGGGATAAGTTCAAGCAATGTTGGGAGAAAGATGAAAATGACTTAGCTCTATAATTATTTATTCATTTTTATAATTAGTATTTGTCACTAATTTTTTGGCTAATAACAACTGTGGACTGAATATGGAAGGCAGTAGGTTTTCCCAAAAAGAAAAAAGAAAAGAAAAAAAAGTGTCAAGAAGATTATAATTTTTAATGAAGTTAAAATTGAGCAATGAAAAGAATCCCCATCTTTTAAGAGCAAATTGGAACTACTTGGCTTGAATACGGTATTTAGCTTTGACGATTATAAATGCTCTATTTTAGAGATCAAAGGCCATAAAAACTTGAATATAATAATCATCATATAAACAGTAGATTGGTCACCCTAAAAAATCTCTGAAAAGGATCATGTTTGTCTTTAACTTGGAATCTATCAAGAACTTACATTCAATTGTCTTCTTGTTTCAAAGAATATTGCAAAAAGAAGTGAGAGAGAATTAGAGCAGACTTTTTACAAAATGTCTTGATTAATATTTGACTTATTTCAGTTTATAATTGGTTTCCAGATGCAAATTTATTGTCATTGACCCAGGTGGGAATTTTTAACCTGATTTATTATTGCCGGAATACTTGCCTTTCTTTTGATCAGGGTATGTTGGTTTTGTTCCAACAAAAACAAGGGTGTGTTAATATATGTTGATTTTGTTCACAGCTAATCCCATTGACTAAAAAGTACTGATCAATTTGGACCAATTCCCAAATTCCCCGTTTTAGGATTAATTTTTCACTGTTTTGTTTTTTTGTTTTTTGCTAGAAAATTCATTTCTAAGCTTGATCATGCTATAATATTCCTCTAACTTGCCTCAGATTTATCACCAAAAAGAGGGGCCTTTATTAAGTGTAACTATTTAGTATGCTAAATTATGCTATATATCCTCCATATATTCTATAAAAAAAAAAAAAAAAAAAAACATATATGCTCCACAAAAGTCCAACTTTTATGTATACCAATTTTTTGTGTAAGAAAAAATAACATGAAAAATGAATGTTTATAATTATCTAATTTGGAAATACCCTTTAAAAACTAGGGAATGCCATTAACTTATTTTAATTATATATAGGATAGGATTGGTTTCTCAATAATTAATAAGGATTTTTTTTTTTTTTTTTTTGAAAATGGAAACTAGAGTTTGCATTGCATGAAGATCTACATGGTCTTGCAAAAAGGATTCGTTATATAAGGTTGGTCCATCTTGCTAGAGATGTTCCAAATGATATTTTGACAAAATTAGGAAATGCACCCCCTTAATTTACTTTTTTAGTTTAGTGTCATTTCTTAGAACTCCACCCTATTTAGATTGATAATAATGACAGAAAATGAAGACAAAAACGTAGTTTTTTTTTTATTTTTGAAAAAGGAAAGCATAAAATAAAGTATAAAACTTTATGTCCATCTAATAAGGGGTCATTTCTCTATATCACCCTTTTATTTTTGCGGACTAGATCTTATACCCAACAATTGTCTCTTCTTCTTGAAGAAATGAGACTGTTTTTCCTATTAAATAAAAATGACAATACACTTTTTCCTTTGGCATAATACAATTCACTTGTTGTGTCGCATGTTTGTATGAATTGATATTATCGGAATAACCAGCTAAAAAATCTTAAATAAGGAACCAAATTTCTAATCGATGTACGAGGTTACTATAGCCAATTTTATAATTAGGAAACCAATACATGCCAAGATATAAACGTTGAAGAACCTAAAAAAAAAGTACAAAGTGTTGAAGATTGAGGATACCCCTCCTTGAGAAGGAATCCTGCATGTAAACCCCAATTTCTTTTTCCATGTTTTTTCCTAGTTTTTTCCCTTGTTTTTGTTTTTTGCTTTTTGTCTTGGTTTTTGTTTTTGTCTAATTTGTTTTTCGTTTTGCAAACCCAGTTTGCTAACACACTGACTAATTAAGTTTAATTAAGTGACTTTAGCCACACAAAAAAAAAAAGTTTAATTAAGAGACTAAAACCAAAAGAGTACCCTACCTAAGAAGCTTAATTAGAGTGAGCAAGTCCCACCTAAGATTCTGGCGCTCTTGGCGCTTCCCTCCCATTTTAGGCAATGAAGAAATTAAGTTATTTCCAAAAGGAATTTAAATTTGCACTATAAACAGAAAGAAGAAAAATATATTGTCGTTTTATAATCAGTGCATGCCAGCCCTTGTACGACTTCTTGCAGTAGAATATTATCTGCCCGACAAAAAAAACATATAGTACAATATTGAGGGACAAATATAATCGTTGCAACATATACTAGAAAATATTTTTCAAATACATTATACAATTTAATCCTTAGCCGGCCTAATTAGAAGAATTTTTAGAAAAAAAGATCAGATGCCAGTTGGTTTGCCACCCCTAGCTGTTATATATATTTACAAAGGCCAAGAAAGGACCCTGAGCCTGAGGTTTGTGTATAATATATATATATATATATATATATAATATACACTATGTTTATACAAAGCATGATGGTAAGTATAAAAATAGTACGGGACTCTGTTTAAACCGTCATATTTGTATAACATTCTGTGAATACTTTTTCCATTTTAGTAAGATTTTGGTGAGATTTAATGTTCATAAACATGAACACTAGGGATCTCGTAAAAAGTTCGCCATCTTGACTGTTGTACTTCATGAGAAGGAAATTAAACAATATCCATGAATATACATTGTAAAATATACAGAGGAAAATGTATAGAGTAATCAGCTAAAAAAAACCCTCAAACTTCTTCATTAATATAGTTTTATAGTTTCAACACTATTTACCATACTTATTTTCCTAAAAAAAAAGAAAAAAAAAATTCTCACACAGTCTTCATCATCAACCTATGAGTTCGATTGATCAATTTGTGGCGTTGATCAGAATGACTACGAAGATGGCAAGAACAATTAAGCTTCCTAATATGGGTCAATGGATGGATAGATATGAAATAATCATCCATCTCATGTTCAAGGTATTGCTGCTCTCTCTGACTGTTCTAGTCAATTCTGTAAAAGCCGGTAATCTTAAGAGGGAAAATAACAGCTAATATTTGTACATATATATATATATATACATGTGTATATATATATATATATATATGTATGTATATGTCTTCTACAATTGCCTTGGAGCAGCGAGCCTCAAATGATCAAGTCCAATGTCCATTCCGTTGTAAGCTAGAGGTGCATACATCCATAGATCATCAGAGCTTAAAAGCTGTAAAAATTCAAAAACGAAAACAAGAATTAACTTGGGAAGTACTATTCACTTTTTTTTTTTTCCTTTTTTAAGAATATCTAAGAAGTATTTTAGTGCTTGACGTCAACACTATATTTAAAATTTTCTGAAAAAAATATTATTAATAAAAACAAACACACACACACACACCATGTATTATGGTGTGGTGTGAACAAGACATTGGGCTCAGGCTAGCTAATGGCTGGCCCATCATAGGCCCATCTTGTTCTCTCCACCTCGAAATTTGAGTGTAAATTAGGTGGGTGAATACTCATTTTTGAAGTCTAGTTATTCATTTAAAATTTTCTGAAAAAAATATTATTAATAAAAACAAACACACACACACACACCATGTATTATGGTGTGGTGTGAACAAGACATTGGGCTCAGGCTAGCTAATGGCTGGCCCATCATAGGCCCATCTTGTTCTCTCCACCTCGAAATTTGAGTGTAAATTAGGTGGGTGAATACTCATTTTTGAAGTCTAGTTATTCATCTGTACCACTTTTAAGCGTAAATAACGTATAAATTTTTTACAAGAGTAATATATTCGAATCTCGATTCCGTAAGAGTGGTATTCCTCCAATTCAATCTGGAAATTTGAATTCGGAAATGTTGTTTTACCTTGATTTGAAGCTGCAAGAACTTCACATACTGGACAGCTTCTTCAAGCATTGTGCTAATGTCAACCTGAAATGACAAAGAACAACCCAACATTAGTCTTGAACTTTCTAATTGGGTGACACCTTTGAGAAACACAGATTAATTGCTTCTACCAACCTTTGTTCCGTTGGGGACAAGGTTCTGTAATATTCTCAGCCTCTCATTGATTTTCTCTCTTCTCTTCTGCAATATTACAAGTACAAAATGCCTATTAAAATATTATACTCAAAACTTCTGCAAATAATTGAAAAGCTTTCAATTATCAATTTCTTACTCTTGCATAGATGCTCTGAGGATCAGTTGCAGAACCTCTTGTGGCTCTTTTTTTTCCATTCAGGTTTGGAGCCGCCGCTTCTTTCAGACTCGGGCTCGGGCTTGAAGCCATTCCAGCTCCAAGATCTTCATGAGAAGCATCTGAGTGTTCTCCTGAGCCTGCACTTGTATCTTCTTCGTTGTCACTTAGCCCAAGTTTTTTATTCTTCCTCGGCTTTACAACATTCCTCTTGTACTTCTTTGGATCCTAGAATAGTAATTAATGAGATTTTTTTTTTTTTTTTTGGTCAATATCCCTAATTTCAATGCAAGAAGTAGTATATAAGAAAAGAATAAATAGCATTGTTATTATTACTCACTTGATCATCTGGTGTACTACTCCTTGATCTTTTCTTGGAATTCCCAGAAACAAGATCACTTCCATCTTCCATGTTTAATTGATCCGGTACAGTGATCATCATTTGATCAGGTACTTCCCATTTGAGCTGTGGAACAACATGAGCTGCAGTAGTCTGGCTTCCACCAGATTCTTCCCCATTGCAGCTCACTTCTTGATGATTGATGTTCAGCCACTGATGATCATTTATGAGAAACAAGTTGGCGCCTCTATCCCCCCAAAACGCGACATTGCTTGCCACCGAATTAGTATCTGCAGGCTGATAATTCGCAATTTGTGAAGAACCAAATTTTGGAGCATGATCTTGATTATAAGTAGAGCCTGCAACGTCGTGAACTATTGTTGAGTCATTGCTAGGCCAAATGGTAAATGGGAGTGCTTCCAAGCTTGAAGCCCCCATAATTATGTTATAATTTGCTACAGCACAGTCCATATGAGCAGCCATCAACTGATCATGATCATGATCATAATCAACATGATCTTCTGAGTTGTAAATCTCATTTAGGGGGCTCCATTCTCCTGCTGAAAAACCACCCAAAAGGTCCATATTTCTCTTCTTTAATTAGGTAGAGGGAAAAAAATGATTAGTTAGTTATAATGACTCAAATTTGCTTTGATATGGTGCTTTGGGATAAATATGATGAAGAGTATTTATAGGTAGCAATAATGAAAAGTGTCTGAACACATCATTCATTGACTTCATCAGCAAAGAAAATAATTCCCTCTCCAAATAAAATTAATTTAGTTCCAATCATTAGTATAGGAATTAATTAATTAAGAAGTCACAATTCTTTAATCAATCACACGCGTGAGACAACTAAGCGAGGGACCAAGTTCAAGCAACGATGATTAAAGATGGATTAATTTAATATAAAATTCATTCCTCCTCTTTAAGCCTCCATAGTGATGTAAGCGTCAAATACATAACTACCATGAAAAGGACTTATCTAAATTTTGCAATTATACAATTGTTCATGCTATTATTGTTATTAATTTATTATTGTTGTCGTTATTATTTTAGGCAACAAAACAACTGTGACATTGGAAATACGATTAAGTGTGTAGCAAGTACTGCTGGTTGAGAGACGATAAAATAATAAAGTGGTTATAATGGTCAGAATATCCTCACCCTGAGAGAAAATGGGAACTGTCTTTGGCTTGATTATAATATGTATGTGCTAAAAGGAATGACAATTGACAAGTACAAAAAGGAACTTTAGAAAAAGAGGGATAAGAAAGGAATTAATTTGAATATATATAATGATCAACTATTCTATCCTTATACATGAACGTCTCCAACAAAAAAATAAAGGAGATTCTAGAATGATGAACTCCATTGTAAAAGTTAATAAACCATGTTTCTTATCTAGTTTTGATAAAAGGATATCTTTAATTACTACTTTTAATTTCTGTTATTGATAACGGTATCAATAAAAGAAACCTACGTCGATTTTGAATTGATGTGAAAAACATACGGCGTCAGTCATCAGACCGATGTAGAATCCAACAATGTCGTAAATCATGCTTTTCATATCGGTTGCCATTGACAATATAAAAAGCCATTTTTTTTTGCCACTTTCTAAGATAATTGTTGGGTGGCCAACATGAACAGTTACTATACCGGTCAAACCACTCATCGACGTGGAAAGTAACGACGGTACTTATTCCTTGTAGAGTACTATATGTTCGTTTGGTTCACGGCTGCAAAAAAAATAACAAAATTTCCCTTAACAGTTAACACCTGATTCCTTTTCTTTTTTTTTTTTTTCTTTTACCATTTTTAAGGGAGTTCAGTTCCGAACACTTGATCATGCTCTATATAAAATCTAAATCCTAGTCTCATGATCCATAAGTTGCATTAGCCAGAAATGGAATAGAGATTTATCAAAGAGAAAGAAAGTCCAATTAACAACATGATTCTCGCTTGGGATCTGATAAGTCTTCTCTGATAATTTAAATGTGAACCAATGTGTACCGACTTCAAATACTCCTAATTTTTAAATGTGAACCAATGTGTACCGACTTCAAATACTTTATATTTGATAAGTCTTCTCTGATAAGATATAAATCATAAAGATTTAGCTCATGATTCTCGCTTGGGATCTGCATTACACAACATGAGAAATAGCTATATAATTATTGCAAAAAAAAAAAAAAATGCTAACCCAGTTTGCTAACAATTTATAAAACTAATTAGCATATTATATTATATTTTTGTGTGTGTGTGATATATATATATATATGAAGTCCCACCTGAGATTCTGGCGCTCTTCGCGCTTCCCAGTTTCAGGCATATATACATGGACATAGAAAATAGAGCTCTTTCCAAAATCCAAAGGAAAAATCAAAGGAAATTTCTTTTGCAATATTATTGAAAGAAAGAAGTTGAAATATGTGTTTTGAGTTACTAATGTAGTTGGCAGCCCTTGCACGACTTATTGCGGTAGAATATTACAACTCAAACAATAAAAACTAGAAATGTATAGAGAGACGAATAAAATCTTTGCAACAGCACAATACATAATACATAATGGAAAACATTTCTGAATTTGATTTTCTTCTTTGCCGGCGGCCATAGCATTTTTTTAGAAGAAATTAGAGCTTCCAGTTAGTTTGCCAACCCCAATGCAAATTAATAATATCATGTGATAGCACAAAGTACATACAGGATAATTCTTTTTTATTGACGTTCTAAAGGGTGAGACGCGTAATTTCCTTTTTTTCTCTGAACGTAAATCATTTTAATTAATTACACGTGGTATTTTGAATATTGTATCAATACCAATCCTCATTACGAAGTAAGATCATAAGTGCAATTACAAATTTCTACCTTTAAGAAACAATGAATAACGTAGTTTGGGTGTTAAATTTTATCAAAATCACAACAAAAGAAAATACATGTAAAATTGATATATGAAAGTAAATATACAAATTTACTGGTATTACTGCTGCAAGTGAAGAGTTATGTAAAAGAAAAGTTAAGGATGGAGCCAAGGGCTTTGCTTGCTCCATTTATTTTTTTAAAATATATTATTTTTCTTTTTGTTTTTCTAATTTTGTATGGAATTTCTAAAGAGAAATCAAATAAATGGCTATTTTTTACCACTTTTTTTAATAAATAGCTGAACTTTTTATTTTTTAAATAAATGGCCGAATTGTTTTTATTTTTAAGAAAATGGTCGTTTTTTCCAATAGTCAATCAGAGATTGACCGACGATCATTCATTTATTGACTGATTCATTATTATAATTTACCAATTATCTAACCTTAATAAACATGTAATCTGCTGATTGAAATTGATTAATTACTAATTGATTTTAGTTAAGTATTAATTGATATTGATTAATAATGAAAAATTATAGAGTTAATCAGTGATAAACTTAAGTCAATCAGTGGTTTACCGCTAAGTCAATTAGTGATAGATAATCAATCATTTATTGACTACTAAGTTAATCAGTGATTGACTACTAAGTTAGTAAAAGAAATGGCTATTTTGTTAATTTTACAAAACTTCTTTATCTTTCTAAAAAGTCTTTAAAAAATGGTCATATATGTTGTTATCCCATTTCTAAATTCTTAATTCTATGCCGAATGTTAAAAAAAAAAGGTGGTTCTATTAACACACCCTTTTTTACTCTTCACACTCTCTTTAAATTAAAATTTTTTATAACAAAAAGACCCTTACATAAAAATAAAAATGACAAAAAAACAATAGACTTAATTACATAATTAAATTTTACTACAAAGAGGAAATTAATAATTGAAGTTTTTTTCCCTCCACAGACCACACGCTGTATTCCCAAATTATAAACTATGACTAATTTGAAATCTATAACAAAATCCTAATTTTCATCTTTTAATGACTATTCCAAAAAGTTTCATAAAGCTATGATAAATTTTGTTTACTATTTATTGTATTATGATTGTTCTTTTATTTTTTATTTTTCCTCTTTCGTGTTTATACTTATTTTCTAATCTTTTAGTTTTTTTAAGCTAACTATTTCACCTTTTTTTTTCGTTTTCCCCAAATTCAAAATTAGTGTTTTTCCCCTTGTTCTTTTCTTTGCTGCTTGTGCTCGTACTTTGTTTTTGTTTTTGTTTTTTTTTTGTTTTTTTTGCCATTTTATATAATTTATGTCAATGCATATAATACATGCTCGTGTTCATATGCTCTGCTATCGTTTGTTTCTTTACATTTTTATTTTACTATTTTTACTTGTGTTATTTTCTTTTTTTCTTTCCTGAATTGTTTATTTTGTTGCTCAAAAGAATTGTTTATTTTGAATTTTTCTTTATTTCTAGTTAATGAAATCCCTTATTGAACTAAAAAACTCCAAGCTCAAAGCTTCAACAAAAAAAAAATCGAGAGAACATATAAATGATAATATTAAAGTAACAAATTAAATTATCTAAGGTGTGTGTTAGACGGGGATATGAAGAGTAAAGAGGGTGTGTGAATAATACCACCCTTAATAATTTTATGAAAATAGCTAGGGGTAATTTTTGTATATAGGGATGTGTAAAAAATAAATTTAATTATATAAAAATTATGTGGGGTGTAGATAGAAGGAGGTGTTCAAAAAAAGGGTTGAATAAAACCACTCAAAAAAATTACACCTCAATTTTTACTTAATTATGCACGAGTATTGCAACTTTTTCTCGTCTATCCAATATTTCAAATTCAAAAAAAAAAAAAAAAAACCCCCATTAAAAAAAAATTGAGATACAAAACTACTTAAATTTAAAGTATAAATTTCAAGCCCTGACAAAGAAAATTCCGACAAGAAAGATCAATTATATTGCACTAGTACTAGCACTAGCACTTTCCCCCAAAAGCAGGAGTTTGCATGTTTTACATAGTATTTTAAAAGAGACGTCCTTAGATTTGTGTAATATAATTGACATATGGATGAGTCATTTTAGAAGTTTTTACCTCTAATGATAGATTACGTTTCTAAATTTTACATCTGATCAAATTTACATCAAAATTATATTACATATATATGTATTATGTATATACGCATATGTGAAGCTAACGATTTTTCATTCAAACCTAATAGTTCAAGAGACTTGAGTTAGGTTATTATTTCATGTGCTACTGTAGGAATCTCAATCATTTTATTGTTAAAGATAATTTCTCATAATATATAATTTTTATTGTTAAATGTCTCATAATATATAATTGTTTGTTGAAGAATGAAGATTAGGGGAATTATGAAATGGTTTTTCTCCACTCCAATTATATATATATATATATTTATTTATTTAT
>NW_010367659.1:13294-23520 GCF_000414095.1 Morus notabilis
TGCATGGTTATTTTGTTCTTTGTGTAGTTAAATTTCTCAATATTTATTAAGATTGGATGCAATTTCTGACTAGATAGTGTATATAGATTTTGAAAAATTATTCTCTAATGTTTTATGCTTGCTCTGGATTAGTCATCTTGTTTAGAGTAATTTTTATCTCGGTGTTTTTGTGTTGTCTTTGGTTGATTTTGATTTTTTTTCATATTTATTGATATGATGATCTACAGGATGTAGGGTACTGATTTGTCATCCCACGAGTCTTAAGTTGATTTTCATTTTGTTTTTCCGTATTTATTGATATGAGGATCTATAGGATGTAGGGTGCTGATTTGTCCTCCCACGTTAATGATTTATGTTTGCTTTGCTGTAGAAGTATTAAATAGACCTCTGATATTTTCTCATTATCTCATATGAGCTGATAAATTTAGGGAAAAAAAAGAAAAAAATATAACAATGCCTTTTTTTCCCTTTCGTTTTTCTTTCTATCGGGAGATTATTTTATTTGTCTTATAATTTTTTCCCCTTATTTTTTATTATCTAATTAGGAAATTTAATTCTTTGGCTTTTGTACACCGACATTATGTTCTTACGTGTACATTTCTTACGAACAATGTACCTCTTCTCTGCTTCTTTATTTAACCATGTTGCTACAGATGAATTTATAATGCATATCTCTGTTCCTTTCTCTTGCATCCCACGCTTTTGCTCTTTTATCTCATTCTCACTTACTTACTGCTCTATCTCACTCTCCATCATTTACTGCTCCATCAATTTATTCTTCTTGGTTGGTTGATATCTCATATATAAGCCAATATTTATAGCAATCTAGGTACTGTTAATATTCTCTATTCATAGCTCTTTAATTTTTACTGTCGATATTGGAAGTATTAGTTCGTTGTAGCGGTATTATTGTTTGTTCCTTATGTTTTGTTATTTGTCTTTATTTCTCATTCTATTTGTCCAGTCAATACTGATCATGCATTGACCTCCTATTTATTTGTTTCTGAGACAAGCATATATATATATATGTATATATATATACATATATATATGTGTGATAGGGAGTTTCGAACAGCTAGTTTCGAATTCAAAATGAAAAGATTGTCAAACTCTAGCTTCAAAGTTACTGTGTATGGTTTAGGATAGATAAAAACATGTACATTCGTTTGTGTACGTGTGTTGATGAGTAATGACTAGCTGAAAAATATTCCTTCAAGCTCCAAAAAAAAATGAAAAATAAAAAACGACAGTTGGTAAGCTCGCAAACCTAAAAAGAAGGAATTTGGCAAGATTTTCTTATTTGTAAGAGATCATCATATGAATAGTTGTAGGGATTCCTATTTTTGTCTTAATTTCTTTTTATGCAAACTCACATCAAACGTACACATACACTCTTCAAGTATTAACTGGTTTAGTAATTATTTTAACCAAATAAATATCAAGACGACAAGCATATACTACGTTAATTGGTATTAAGAAATTGGGATAAAAGTTGTAATCCTTGACATGATTTTAATTAGAATGTTTTTTTTTGAGCTTGAGGCTAATTTTCAAGTATAGGACATTTTAATCGTTCGATCAGAGTAGCATTAATATATAAATTGCACTATGAGATGATCCATGTTGATCAACCACATGAGATTCACTATTGACCTTAGTGATACTCTTAAAAAAAATTTGCTTCTAGAAATATATAAATTGCAATAATTTTCGTGTCATGATTTCGTCCTTTCATTTTTCTCTTTGCCTATGGGGAAGAAAAAATAAAAGAGAAAAGAAATCGAGAGAGCTATCCATCCAAACACAAGTTGTAACCAACAATATTTTAATTATAAAACATTAGTCAGTATTTTTGAATCATTTGGTATGCAATAATCTTAAAGGTGTGAATGAAAATCTGTAAGATTCTCATATTTAATACAATAATTTTAATTTTTATATTCTTAAGAAAGTAAATCTCATTAAATTCATTTTACATCATTTTGGGATAATATCAAATCCACCCAATATGAGTGTTATTCATTTTCCTGGGCATCTCAATACTAGGGGAAAATAATTATAAATAAATAAATAAATAAAAAAACATTACTAGATCAAAGAAACACCAACAGACCAGCAACTCCTTCCCTTCCCCACCATAACCCCACCACCAACGCAACAAACCCGCCGTCACAGCCCATTGCTGTCACAGCCCATCACGACCGGAGCATATTAAGTTATCGATAGAAGATGCTTGCACTACTCAAAAAAAAAAAAATGTAGAGGAATTTCTAATTCATTCACTACAGCAGAAGTATGTTTACCAAACTATATATGGGTGTTTAAAAAACTCCGCTAAATTGCGAAAACCGCTTAATCCAAATCAAATCGAACCAAATTATTAATTATTTTTAGATTATTTGGCGGTTTAGTCAGTTTTTTAATTAATTTTTTTTGGGCAGTTTGGTTTGTGGTTTGGATTCTCAAACCTCTCAATAATCTGCCCAAAAATATACATATATGATTTTTTTAATTTTTAAAATGGTTTAATATGTTTTTAAATTTTATTAGTCATAATAAAGGTTCTATACTTATAAAATATATCTTATCAAATTTTTGTTGGTTTGTATTAAAACTTTAAATAGTAAACATTAGACATTTGCTATTTTTTGAGTTATATTGTAACTTGAATCTTATTTTTATTTTTTATTGATTAATGATTTTCTAATTTTTATGAATTATTGAAATTTTTTTTAATATTAAGCTTAAACCGCCAAAACCAAACCATCCAAACTGCTTATGAGTGATTTGATTCAATTTGATTTTTATCAAAAATATCAAACCATTCAAACTGCCCAAAAGAAAAAAATTATTTTTAGTTTGGTTTGTAGTTTCTAATAAAAAAGTTGTCCAAACTGACCGCGAACACCCCTAAAACTATATATAAAGAAATGTAATAAAAGAGATAATATGAATGAATAGGAAAGTAAAAATAAAATTAAATGAATAAAAATAATTAGTGATTATCTTTCTACTATTTATTTATTTATTAGATGATGTAATGGGAATTAAATTTAAATTTTATTTTTAGTATTTACTATGTGTACAGAAAATATAAATAATAATCTATTTTATGTAATTATTAAAATATCCAACTTTACATGAGTAATCAAATTATTGACTTATAATGTTAGGGTAACTTACTTCCCTTGATATGAAAATGAAAAATGAATAGTGATAGGTCTGATATGATCAATGTGTTTACTTATAAAATCGATTATAAGATATTATTTGGCCCATGCAAAATAGATTGTTAATTCGGAAAAGAAAAGTTACAATATGTAGGTATCATTAGATAGTATGCTTCAATACAGAGTATATAGCATAATTTTTTTAATAATTTTAAAATAAGGTTGGCAATTCATGTTGCTGTGTCGGGTTCGTATCGTGTCATGTCCCTCGGTTGACACTATAACTCTTAACACGAACCTGACCCTTTTAATAATCGTGTAAGAAGATAAAACCCAAACACGACTCGTTAATTTAATAGTTGATACGAATACGATAAGACTAACCTAAATTGCGAACCCTATATATACATAGCATAAAACTATTAAAAAAACATTCAATTATGTAAAAGGATATTATAGTAATTACACTGATAAAATAATTTTAGTGAATATTAGAAAGACAATTCGATTGTTTCTTGTTACATTATCTAATAGATCTTAAGTAAACACTAGAAATTGAATCAATGATTTTCATTTTTATATTCATTTATTTTCCTTTCAAATCCCAATCATTATCCTTCCATTTTTTTCAGTTCGGTAAAATCACCCTAATAAGAGTGTGTAAGTAGACATGACATTCATTTTCTTTAAACCAAAACCAATATCTAGGGGTGAACAGTTAGGCATTCACTACACTCATTTTTTATTTTGTGTCAAGTTAACTAAACTCTTATTGTTGGGCAGCATTTCCGGAAGCATTGAACATGCAATAAATTCAAAAGCTCTCCCAAGCCCAATCTCGCCTAAGTCTAAGTTTGCCGAAGCCTAAGCTCTCCTGAGCCCAATTCACCGGAGCCCAAATTCACCGGATCCCAAGCTCTCCCGAGCCCAAGCTCGTCAGAGCCTAAGTTCGCCAAAGCCCTGGCTCGCCAAAGCCCAAGTTCTCCTGTGCCGAAAGTTCAAAGGTCGCGTGATGTCATCAAGTGAAGTAACCGACGCTAATTGAAGAAATTGAATGATTGAAAATTAATTCTCATTGATTATTTATCAGTTTTAACTCACAAAAATGTGAAGAGCCTCATTGTAATTAAGAGAGAATAAACTCTCGAATTAATGGGAGAATTAGACTCCCTCAATCCTAATGTACTATAAATTCCCTCAATTTGAGAGGAAAAGACGGATACTCATTTCTGAATACAATTGCCTTGTGATTGTCTTCATTTTATTATTGTTATTCCTTCAATGGTTCTTTGTGTTCTTCGAGTGCTCTTCCAATTTCCTTAGATAATTTGCCTATTCAGTCCAAATTATTAGTCTAAGGATGTTGGATAAGTGTTGGATGAAATTTTGCTCCAACATTTTTGGCGCTAGAAGGAGGGCCCTAGTGTGATTAACATCCACGGGTTCTCACCGGCACTTAAATTTTTCTATCTCATTGCTAAGTCATTTTCAGGTATGGCGAGTGACCAAGTCTCAAGTGCTCAACGTACTCATACTGAGGGCACCCAAACAAGGGGACTCGGCGCTAATCCTAAAAAGGCACCACGTGCTCCTCATCCACCAACGCGTACTAACAGGATCGAAGCACGAGTGGACACGTTGACAGGGATGGTGAATCAGCTTATCGCCACCTTTAACACGGTTCATCTAGCAAACAACCAACAAAGTGGGCTGGTAAATTCTCGGAGTGTTAGGAGTGGGCGTAGCCATCGTCGGAGCCAGTAGAATGAATGTGAGGGTCAATCCAATAGGAATCAACCAAGGGACTTGCCCAAGCCGCAGGAACCACGTCAGGCACCAAGGCGTCGGAATGCTTTGTCACAGATTGGGAGTCATCATGATGCAACTGAAAGAACTAGGACATTGATGTTTCACAGGATAGGAGCTAACCGTAATAGCAAAGAAGTTGATAGCACCTGGACACCTGAGTCTGATGATTTCACCTCTACTGATTTGTGAGATTGACTCAATGCATGATGAAATGTACAAGCAATTATACCTATGCTTACAAACAACCAGGCAACTCAAAACAAGAGTAGGAGGAGAGCCGAAATACCACAATCTTCTCGGAGTCAAGTAAATAAGGTGAACCAGAATCGGAACCGACATGAAAATTAAGGAGGCATGAGTCAATCCAACCGAAGCACCCGTGAGGAACAACTCGAGCAGTAGCTCGAAATGATATGAAGGCGAATGGATGACATAGAAGCCAATAGGAATTTGCCGGAAGGTGTAAGAGACTTGTTAGATGAAACAAAGCTGCCATTCACTGAGGACATCATGGCAGATGAATTTCCTGTTGATTTTAAGATGATTCCCATCAAGCAGTTTGATGGGAAAGAGAATCCAACGGGACATATACATGGACATAGCACATGGATGCGAATTCGGGGAGCCACACAAGCTCATATATGCTAAGCATTTTCTTTGACACTTACTGGGCCGGCGCTTCAATGGTTCCAACAATTAGAGCCAAGGTTAATTAGTTCGTTTAACCAACTGAAACAACAATTTGTAGGACGATTTGTGATAACAAAAACTCACAAGAAAGATAAGCTTTATCTGTTCTCCCTTAAGCAATGAGCTGATGAATCGTTAAAAGTGTACATTGAACGTTTCAGCCAGGAAATGAATTATGTGGAAGGATACACTTATAGTGATTCTATGGTCACAATTCGGGAAGGGCTTTAGGAATATCATATGCTGAAGTCAATTTGCAAAAAACAACCAAAAACCTTCACCGATCTCGTGATCCGAGCTCAGAAGTTCATTAGCACTGAAGAATACGTGCGCAATCAGAGAGGACAATCTCAAACGGATCAATCAAAAAATGATGGAAAGCAGAAGGTAGAAGAATGATCTAAGGGAGGAGAAGTAAAAAAGCAAAAGTCAGAGGCACAACAGGACGCGAACAAGTCCAAGACTGTCTTGTTGCAAAAGCTACAATCTCACGTTCCACCAGATACGACAAGGGCCTACACACCCTTAAATACGATAGTGGCATAGATTTTAATGCAGATTCAACATCAGAATTTGCTAACTCCTCTAGCCCCTATGAAGGGAGATCCCAACAAGAAGGATATAAGTAAATATTGTCATTTCCATAAGGATCATGGCCATGACACCTCAAGTTGCTTTCAATTAAAAGGGCAGATTGAGGCATTCATTCAACAAGGCTAGTTGCAGGAGTTTGTGGACAGAGTGATATCAAATAGAAAAATTGCAGTGCTGACAACAACAGGACAACAGGCAGTAGTTGTACATGGAACGAATACGACGGCTGGTATTAACTCCACGCTTAATGTGGTCAGGATAATTTTTAGAGGACCAGAAACTGATGATTCCATGCGGGCACGAAACTTGTATGCTTGAGAAGCTAAAGTTCTCGATTGTTGCAAAAATGGAGAACGTCGCCATAACCTTCACAGAAGAGGAGGCACGGAAGTTGCTTCATCCATATGACGTTGCCATAGTTGTGTCTTTACAAGTGGCAAATAGCTTAGTCCACCGAATTTTGATTGACAATGGGAGTTCAGCGGATATACTATTCAAGGATGCTTTAACCAAGATTAGCCTAGGTGGAGCAAAGTTAACACCTGTGAACACCCCACTCTAAGGCTTTACTAGAGCATGCATTCACGCTAAAGGAATGATAACACTCCTAGTTATTATGGGAAAATGGGAGACAAATGTGACAAGAATGGTAAATTTTTTGGTTGTGGAACAACCATCTGCTTAAAATGCCGTTATAGGGCGACCAACTTTGAATGCAATGAGAATGAGAACTTCAACATATCATCTAATGATTAAGTTTCCAACAAAGAATGGCATTAGAGTGGTGGTTGGGAGCCGACAAGATGCACGAATATGCTACGTGAAAGTAACCAATGGGAAGGTTGAATCGAAAGGAAAGGAAGTCTAGAAAAATGCTGACACATATTTGAAATAAAGCACCTCAAGAAGTATTATCAATAGTTAAAAAGTTTAAAGTTTAGGGCATGTTTGTACTTTGATGTGACGCCAAGTTTGTCAGACGAAACATAGTATTACTAAATAAAGTCGAAGTGTTTGTTAGTTTCTTCTTTTAATATTTTCTTTCCCATTTTGTTCAATATGACAAAGAAAATGAGGGGATAGAAGTGTATCAATTCAAAAAAAAATAGGAAAAGAAAAAAGAGCTTTGGCTTGGAAAAACCCGACCCCAAGTGGGCACGGGAAAATAAAAGAAAAAAGGAACAATCCGACCCTAGGTGGGCACGGAAAAATCTAAAGTGCTTCGGCTCAGAAAAACCTGATCCCAAGTGGGCATGGGAAAATAAAAGAAAAAGGGAAAAACCCAACCCCAGGTGGGCACAGGAAAATCCAAAGCGAAAAACTTGGGCGTGAGAAAACCTAAGCCCAAGTTGGGCTTAGGAAAATCACGAAGCTGAGGAAATATTATCACGAAAAAACCCAACCCTAAGTGGACACGGGAGAATCCGACCCCAAGTGGGCATGGGAAAATCCTAAGTCGAGGGAGAAACTTGGCTAAAGGAAAAACTTGACCCCAGGTGGGCACGAAAAAACTCTAAACCGAAAAAAAAAATATTGATAAAATGCAGTAAAATTGCAAAGAAAATAAAAAAAATATATGTTGCAGGAAAGATAACAAAAGAACAAGTCTCAATAAAAAAAGTGTCAGCCAACCAGGTCTAGGAACACAAGAGCAAGCATGAAGAATAGAATGCATAGTTTAAAATTAAAAAAAAAATTTGTAGGTGTTGCTTGGTGGATCGTTACTTGGTGACTTTTCCAAATCCTTCATAGGTTCAATCATCTCATCATCAGGGTTGAAGTCATTTGGTGTAGGTTCTGAAGGAGTCTAAACAACATGTGAACTACTAAGAGGATCAAAGGAGATATTAAGATCAATGTCTTTGTTATAGAAAATGATTGCCTTCTTTGCTTTTTCCTAGCCCTTCCAGAACTCGTCTTCAACAAGCTCGACTTTATCAGTCTCGTTCTTGGCATGGCAGAGCTCCAAATCTTTCTTCACTCACTTGAGTTCCCTTAGAGACATATCAAGAGCAGCTTTAGTCTCCACATGAGTCTTCTTATCATTTTCAGAGGAGGTCAGAGGAGCAATGTATTTAGATTTCTAACCATCTGAGATGTTTTCCGTTTGTGCAATTCATTTCTCATATTGAAGCAATTTCTCTTGTGTCACCTTGAGGTTGTCTTGAGATTCCTTTAATTTTGGTGTAATTCCTTTTGCCTCTTCAAGCATTTCTTTTGTTCGAGAGTTTTACACAAGAAGATCTATAAATAGCTAAAAAATAAAAAACAAGGGTTAAACAAATTGGCTTTGAAAAGTCTGAGCATAATTTGGGCTCGAAGAATCCCAACATTAAAGAAAAAAGGAGAGAGATAAAGCTAAGCCCAATTTGGGTTCAGAAAATGTCAATGAAGAAAAGGTGAGGGTTTACCTCAGTAATCCGGCGCTCGATTGAATTAGTCAAGTTAAGGGCTTCTCATTTTTTAGCTCTGTCAATATGATCACGAGGCATAAATTTCTCCACCTTTTTTAGCATTGGAACATGGCAAGGGTGGATGGACAAGCAGACCAACCCATCAGTTACAACATCTAGAGTTGAAGTATTTTTAGAGGCTTGGCCAGGTTCGTGACTCGAAGACTCTTTTGCTAGTCTTGAAGGAGGAAGTGGATCATTTGGTGCATGAGAGTCAAGATTCAATGAAGTTGATAGATTAAGGCCAATAGGTGGAACGTCAAAGGAAGACATTCGCTTCTTTATCCGTTCCTTGAAAATCTCAGGATCAAAGGTTGATTGGCTGGGGGGCCTCGTGGGCCTAGACGCCAAGCGAGATTCCAAGTCCATGGGAAAATATCTAGACATGTGGTGCTCACGTGAGTAGGAGCCATCACCACGATGCTCAGAAGGAAGTCCGAAATCACGTTTGCTAGCCATATCTGTCAAAAAAAGGTATCAAAAATCAGTAATAAAAATATGTGTAACAGGCGTAAAAAGAAGGCATGCGGGAGTGTCGATAAAGTTACACCTATTTTTTCAAAGATAGCAATGTCAGCAGGTTGACAAACGTCAGAAATAGGGTCATTTAAAAATAATTCCATGTCATTTAGAGAACAAGATGGATCAAACAATGGCCCAGTACTACTCAAAGATTCCTCTAATGTAGTCGCGTCAGACATACAATAAAACAACGCATTGTTGGTCACCGAATCGAATTCGGATGCGGAAGCGTGGCGGGGAGGCGGATCAAGTATAACAAAAAGTTTCATAAAACTTTAAAGATACTCTATAGATTATATTAATTTATGCACGAATAAATTAATCACATTAATTTATATGTCAAGAACTCAATTAGGAAAAATACCTGGAGGCCGACTCGGATGATAACTTGAATTCTTTGACCTTGAACAATCCTTGCTCCAAGCTTTGTGTTTAGAAAACCAAAGTCTTCCACGTCAATTCCTTGATTCAACGTAGACGTGTATGTGGGCACACATGAGACAAAACAGGTTTCAAAAACACTCAAATTTTCACAAACACCAACGCATGCACGATGTGGAATTTTTGGGAGAAAAAATTTTCCTCTTCTTTCTATAACAGGGAATTCGGCCAGCCCTCTGAAAACTAGGTTAAAAATTGTCACGCGTAATTTTTCATCATCCTTTATTTATAGAGTAGAAGTCCAACTTCTAGAAGGAATCAAATCTCTATCTCCTGTTTGAATTTTGAACAAAAATTCTCCTCTACCTTATCCTTGTGTGGCCGGCCACCCTAGGGTTTTCTATCCCTGTGTGTGGCGCCAATTGCAGATAGGGAAGGAAGAGAAAATCATCATTTATCATGTAGTCCAATTTCAATTCAAATTCGAATTTAAGTCGAACTTAAATTAATTTGAATTCTCAATTAAATAACTTATCAAATAAGTTTAAAATGATAAATTTAAATTATGTTCATGATTCAAATTCAAATTTAAATAATCACATTATTT
>NW_010367659.1:24024-24534 GCF_000414095.1 Morus notabilis
CTTGGTAAGATTTTTAACGAGGCAATCATGAATTACGAATTTAAAAATTAATATACAAAATTAATTTATTAAATTGTGTTAATAATGTGTGTTGAATGTTGATTTTAGTTTTTATATAATTTTAACACAAAATAACTTAATAATTATAAAAATTAAAATATATAAAAAAAAATTAGACATTTCGGGCGGGCTCGGGCTGCCCAGCCGGGCTCGGACAGCTAAATACAAGCCCGCGGCCCGTTCACGGGTCTTCTCGGGCTCGGGCGGGCGGCCCAAAAATTTTGGACGGGTCGGGTCGACCATCAGGCAAAACCTCAATATTTTTGAACGTTCGCAGGCGGCCCGTCTAAAATTCAGCACTAGCCTAGAGGATAGCTTTCCACAAGACCAACAAACGGTTATTGACAACTGAGATATAGAGAATTTTTCCTGAGTTGCAGCTTGATTTGACAACTGAATTGATGGCATCTTTGAAAGATTTTGTGCCTTAAAGAATTTGGTTACAGCTTG
>NW_010367660.1:0-609 GCF_000414095.1 Morus notabilis
CAAGGGCCAAAAAGGCCCAAAATACTCATTTCAGCACAAGGAGGGGAGCGGCGTGCCGGCGCACGCTGTAGCGCCTGTCCTATTGCCAGGCACGCATGAACGCACTGCTGGCGCGCACCCGCCCTTGCCCAAGGCTACTCTTGTGTGTTTTTCACCCCGTTTCGCGCGGCGGTTTGCGTGGGTCTTTGCCCTCGTCCGTGGCTCATCCCGATAGCTTCTAAAACTCCAATTTTTTTCCTTGTTTTCACTTAATTTCCCATTTATTAATAATTCCTACAAAAACACATCAAATAAACAAAAATGCTTGAAAACTCACAAATATTTGAACTCAAAAGTACTTGATTTGTTTGTAAATTACCTCCTCATCACTAATTAGCGGTAAGCATATTTGAATATCATGTTCGAACACAACAAACAAGCATGTTCTTTTCACAACTTTAATCACAACCCAAACATTTTGGTACATTATTTTTTTCACAAAAATTCAAATTATGTTCTTTTACTATAGTATTTTCTCTTACATAAAATTCACTTTATAACTCAAGTTGAGGGGGAAAAAAAAACATGCCCAAAGTTTAACAAATTTTACAGAAGATGTAACTCTTTTAT
>NW_010367661.1:0-498 GCF_000414095.1 Morus notabilis
CCAGACGTAGCCCACTAATCAGCACTGTTCACTTAGCCAATTAGTCTCCTATTACGGCTCTGTGCTTTTCCGTAATACTTTTATGTCCCCTATGTGGGGCGGTTTGAGAGCTTGCAATTAATGCCTGCAGACGTCCTCCACTGCTGCACGTAACCCGTCACGTCCTCCAAAGAACGTTTCCCTCGTCGTCAGCACTGCTTAGTCCAATCGCCCTCTTCGGTGGCCTTTTCTGCAGTCGAGAGACCTCCATGCCTCAATCTTGACGGCGCGATCAGTCGACGCCATAAAGGATCGTCGCCCTAATTTGGACTTCGTCCTTTGGGCCTTCGCAGCGGAATAGGAGGGGTCCGTAGACGTCGAGGGCTTTTCGCTCGGTGGGGAATAGTCAAGGCCACGTGTCGCATTATCGTTCATCCATGTGTCCGTCACATTTTCCCACACAACACATAATATCAGAGTTTAAATTTTAAATCACAACCGTTCAAACTAACACTCCGT
>NW_010367662.1:0-1143 GCF_000414095.1 Morus notabilis
ACTAAATTCTATTCCAATCTTTGTGATTTTCAGGCAGTGGATTCGAGGAAGGTGATTGGCAGTGCTGAAATGCATGGTGGTCTATATCTGCTCAAGGAAAATAATCTCCAAAATAGACAAGTTCACCCGTCAAATTGTGTTTCAAAGTCTAGTCCAAAGTCTGTCAAGTTTGCTTCCAATTCTGTGTCTATTTCCAATTTTAATTATGTTTCAGTTGAAAGTCAAGTCATGTTATGGCATTATCGCCTTGGTCATCCAAACTTTGCTTATGTTGAGAAATTGTTTCCTCATTTGTTTATCAATAAAAAGGCCAATATTTATCAGTGTGAAATTTGTCAACTTGCAAAACATACTAGACATGTGTATTCCAGTTTGCAATACAAACCCTCACATCCGTTTTCTGTGATACATAGTGACATTTGGGGACCCTCACGTGTGAAAAATATCAATGGGGCTCGGTGGTTTGTAACATTCATAGATGACCATGCAAGAACAACTTGGACCTTTCTTATGAAAGAAAAATCTGAAACAGCCACCATCTTTCATTCTTTTTATTCAATGATCTCCACTCAATTTCAAAGCAATATTCAGGTCCTTAAAACCGATAATGCTAAAGACTACTTTAATTCCATCCTTGGTTCTTATCTGTCCAAACATGGTATCATTCATATAAGCTCTTGTGTCGACACTCCACAACAAAACGGAGTGGCTGAGAGGAAAAACAGACATTTGCTTGAGGTAGCCCGTGCCACTATGTTCACCAATAATGTACCTAAGCATTTTTGGGGGGAAGCCATACTCATAGCCACATATCTCATAAATAGAATGCCCAGCCGTGTCCTAAAATTTCAGACCCCTCGCCATGTCCTTATAAAGGCATATCCACATATCCGCTCCTTTTCTTCCGACCTACCACTCAAAGTCTTTGGTTGCTCCTCCTTTGTTCACATCCACCACAATCACCGCACCAAACTTGATCCCAAGTCTCTCAAGTGCATCTTCCTTGGTTACTCCTCTAATCAAAAAGGTTATAAGTGTTATTCTCCAATCACTAGAAGAGTATATAACTCCATGGATGTCACCTTCTTTGAAAACCAATCTTACTTTCCCAAATCCGACATTCAGGGGGAGAATTCAAGGGAA
>NW_010367663.1:0-600 GCF_000414095.1 Morus notabilis
ATCTAGAAGCTTGCTTCAATCCATAAATGGATCTCTACAGCTTGCATAAACGGATCTCTACAGCTTGCGAACTTTTTGCTCTAGGTCTTTCTCTATGTAACCCTCTGACTGATCGATATAGATGGTTTCCTCAAGATAGTCATTCAGAAAAGCTGTCTTGACATCCATCTACCATATCTCATATTCAAAATATGTTGCTATGGCAAAGATTATCCGGATGAACTTAAGCATGGCTACCAGTGAGAGAGTTTCCTCATAGTCAACTCCCTCTTTCTAGGTGTAACCCATAACCACTAGCCTTGCTTTATAAGTCTCTACTTTTCCATCCGTTCCTCTCTTTCTCTTAAAGATCCATTTGCATCCAATGGGTTTTACCCCTTCAGGTTGATCTACAAGGTTAATGGATCCTCCTTACCGTCATCAACAGTGACGATATGTGCTTCCTCAGTATACCGGTCAGGTAACTTGCTTACCCTCCTACTACGATGATGTGCCACAGGAGTTTGATTAGGAATTATGGTCTTTTCTCTTAGTGTTTCAACAATTCTTGTCGATTGTGGTCCAATCTTATTGAAAAGTAACTTTTCTAGAATTGCTTTG
>NW_010367664.1:0-673 GCF_000414095.1 Morus notabilis
ACTCCCTGAACCCTTAGCCCTGAACCCTGAACCCAGAACCATGAACCCTCAACTGTGAACCGTGAACCCCGAACCGTGAACCCCGAACCCTGAATGTCGAACCCTGAACGCCGAACCCAAAACCCTAAACACCAAACCCTAAACCCTAAACCCTCAACTCTGAACCCTTAACCCTTAACCCTTAGACCTTAGCCCTGAACCCTGAGCCCTGAGCCCTTAGGCCTGAACCCTGAACCCTGAACCCTGAACCCTGAACCTTGACCCCGAACCCTAAACCCCGAACCAAAATCCCCAAACCCTAAACACTGAACCCCGAACCCCGAGCCCCGAGTCCTAAGCCCTGAGCCGTGAGCCCTGAACCGTAAACCCTGAACCCTGAACCCAGAATACTGAATTGATCCGTGAACCCTGAACCCTGAAGCCCGAAACCCAAACCCCGAACCCAGAACCCCGAACCCAGAACCCCGAACCCAGAACACCGAACCTCGAGCCCCGAGCGCCGTACACAAAGCCCTTAGCCCTATCCTTGAACCCTGAACCCTGAATCTTGAGCCCTGAAACCTGAACCCTGAGCCCTGAGCCCTGAGCCCTAAGCCCTGAACCCTGAACCCTGAACCGTGAACCCTGAACCGTAAACCCTTAACCCTAAACCCTAAACCCTAAACCCCAAACC
>NW_010367664.1:960-1131 GCF_000414095.1 Morus notabilis
CGGACCCCTGAACCCTGAACCGTGAACCGTGAACCCCGAACCCCGAACCCTGAACCCTGAACCCCGAACGCCGACCCCTGAACCCCGAACCCAAAACCCCAAACCCCAAATCCTAAACCGTTAACCCTCAACCCTGAACCCTAAACCCTGAACCCTGAACCTTGAACCCTG
>NW_010367665.1:0-463 GCF_000414095.1 Morus notabilis
ATATCGAAGCTCTCTTTACGCTCTACCACCGGCACTAGAATGGCAACAACATTTGGTGTCGAAACGTTGCCCATCAGCCGTTAGATCGAAGCTGTCTTCGCGCTCTACAACCGCCCCGGGAAGGGCGACAAACGTTCGTGTCGGAACAGGGCCCATCAACCGTTAGATTAAAGAAGCTCTCTTCGCGCTCTACAACCGCCCCGGGAAGGGCGACAAACGTTCGTGTCGGAACAGGGCCCATCAACCGTTAGATTAAAGAAGCTCTCTTCGCGCTCTACAACCGCCCCGGGAAGGGCGACAAATGTTCGTGTCGTAACGGGGCCCATAATCCGTGAGATCGAGCTCTCTTCGTACTCTGCAACCGCCATGGGAATGGCGACAACTTTTGGTGTCGTAATGGTTCCCATCATTTGATAAATCGAACCTCTCTTCGCGATCTACAACTGCCACGTTTTCGGTGAAA
>NW_010367666.1:0-752 GCF_000414095.1 Morus notabilis
TTATCGACAGGTAACCACCCAAATCCGCTGGAAACTACCGTTACCGGTGGCTGCCAACCGGAAAACCAAATCACCAAAAAAATCAAAATCACAAAGAAACACAAAACATCCATAGAATCTACAAATACAACATAAAAATTACAAAAAATCTTAGAAAACAAAACAAAAAAATAAAAAAATAAATAAAAAAAAGGTATGGCTGTTGATCCCTCAGGCGGTGGAGATCGTTCCAGTGGCGGAGAAACCGCATGGAGGAGATCTCTTCCATGGCGACCGAAGATCTTCAAGGATCAGAGCTCATATACGGCGACTGAAGATCTGCAGATCAGCGAGGCTCGGAGCTCCTCCACGGCGACCGAAGATCTGCATATCTGCAAGGCTCGGAGCTCCTCCACGGCGACCCGCAAGGTTTGAAGCGCGGCCTTCAACCAAAGATCTTCATCGATCTCTCACGAAGGAGCTGCTGTCAAACCGTTCAGGGGTGAGCTCGACCGCGGAGAGATATCTCGCCGACGATTCTCTCCGGCAGCTGGAAGGCAGAGAGGGAGGGAGGACGGGGGCTCGACCTCACGGTGCTCCTTGTGATGGCCGCAGAGAGATATTGCGCCAACGAGAAAGAAGTTAGGCAACCGAGCTTCGCGGAGATCGTGGAGGCCGTTGGAGACTAGATAAGAGGGTGATAATTGGTTGGAGATGAGAGAGAACCCTAATTCACTTGGGAGTACTTTGTCCCGTTTATTTTACCTATTTAA
>NW_010367667.1:0-2111 GCF_000414095.1 Morus notabilis
TTTTTTTTTCTTCGACTACAGAAAGTTGCTTAGGTTAGAGACAATCACATTGAACTTATTTTATGCGCTTTTTAAATTTATATATACAGCTTTTTACAAAAGAAAACAAAACATTATTATTAAAGAGTCCACTGCTACATATGAGTGGGATAAGCACTTATACCAAACTTAAAAGGCCCACTTTTAGACTTTTAGAGCATCTCTATTTGGATTTTTTTTTAATGGTAGATTAAAATATTTGTTTTGAAGAAAAGTAAGATAGATTTTTAAGACCTTATTCGGTACGTTAATATATAAGTAAATTAAAGCCTCGTTCATTTCACCGATTCGAGTTTTCAGTTTTAGGTTTCTACAGTAAAAAGTTCTTAGAAAATGTCACATCTAACTTTTTTTTCTATAGTAAAAAGCTCTCAGAAAATGTCACAACTCAGCTCGAATTGAAAACTCAAATTCTCGAAGTGAACGAGGCCTAAGTTTTTGTCCGTTGAGTCTGCATAAAATCACGTAAAAGTTAAAAAGTACACAGATCCAATGATTAAAAATACCTGACCTACCGGTATGTTATAATTCTATTCAAGCAAAAAAAAAAAAAAAGTAAGATAGATTCTAAACCTTTTATAAAACTTGACTACAGACATCCTACCAGCAAAACATATGATTATGTAACATATAGAAATAATAAACTTAACATAGCAATCGTTTTATTTTTATGTAACATTCATGTTGGACATGTGTAACACTAAGAATTTAATTATCCAAATTATTGTTATATCTTTTTAACATTAATATTTTATTAAATACACTTCTTTAAGATAAAATTTAAGTTTAGACATCTGATTAATTAAGTGTCGTAAATAAATTGATTTATATAAGTTAACGTGCATCCTTATGATACCGGCCATGAATTTCATTATCTCCACTTTAATACCATTGGTAGTTGGTACTCCATAACCTTCCAACTAATTCTTCATAAAAGATATATTTTAATTGTAACTCATGATCTTTGACCTCTTCTACTTTATGATTCTAGGTCTGTTTATATGTGTGGGTGGGTGAGTGTATACGTATGTATGCATATGTGTGTATATATATATATAACTATATACATATATATATATATATTTTTTTTTTTTTTGAGCAAAATATATATATGACTTTTATGAGAATATGGGACATACAAAAACAATGAGATGATGAAGTGATGAATGATAAAACTAAATGATCACACGATCATTTCTTTCAATTTTCCTTTTCTTTTTTGTCTTTCATTTATGTTGTGCAATTTATCTTTTTTGATATGTCTTGTATTTATTACGTCTTTCTCTTTTTTTTAGTGTTTAATATGGATTCTCTCTAATCCTTTTATATTGAGAGATCAAATTTGGAAGCTTCGACATAACTGATGAGCTTCATGGGTGCACAACATTTGAAATCTTCACGTTCTATAAGATCTCTTTGGTCAACATTTGTTTTTTGTTTTTTTGTTTTTTTTTGTTTTGCTTACAAAAAAGATAATATAAAAAAGCCACCGTCACAAGTACAACTACGCACGTGGGATATCTTTCAAGTAAGCAAGTTATCAACCTTCATCTAGTTGTTCTTCTTTTGTTGGCTAACAAACCTTCACCGGTCAAAATCATGCAATTGCCAATTGAAAAAAGACGTACTTTATTTTAAAGCAAAGGCCAATTCATTTCTTGTGTGATATCAAATTGATTACATAATAAACAAGGACTTCTAGCACTGACTGACCAATGATTTATTGTTGATGAAAAGGTAAATTATTAATTGAAATTGTTTAATAAATAATTGATATCGGTCTAATGATAAATTATTAAATTAATCAGCGATAAATCGTTAAATTAATTTATTATGGAGTACAAATTACTATTTATTGATTAACCACTCATATATTTTTTTTAATTTAGAAAAACTTAGATCATTTATTAAAAAAGGAAATTTACACAGTGAGGTTTGAAAAACATAGGCTGTGTTTGGAGTTGTTTTTATTTTTGTTTTCACATTTTTCGTGAAAGAAAAAATAAAAACGGGAGAGAAACTGTGTTTGACACAATTAAAGACAAAAAACGGAAATGAAAACGATTTTTTAG
>NW_010367668.1:0-1156 GCF_000414095.1 Morus notabilis
GATTCTGTAAACTTTGTGATACTAATGATTGTTTATTATGAGTTCAAATTTATGATTTTAATTCTGCTACAATATATTTTTCTTACAAAAAATTTAATTTCAAAAGTCAAAAGTAAGAATTATTGATTTGAACTCATGAACTAAACGGATCGTAATTTTCATTCTCCTCCCAGAATAGGTTAATGCCCTCATCCTCTATATCAAAACTACATTGGTTTTAAGATACTAGGATATTAGTAGTACAAATCTAATTATAATTATCCTTTCCTAATCCTAGGTGGTTGCTCTTCATTTTAGGTGATTATGTTGCTCTATGGCTTGACTGTAGAGTCTTGAGTCATGTATATGTCTATATATTCTTTGCAGATGAATGAATAAATGTAACGAATGAACAAAATACATATTCATCATCTCTTATTTTAGAATGAGAGAGCTGAGGTGAGATGGGTCACGCATCTCTCTCGATTAGTAATACTCTGTACAATATTATGTGATGAATTAATTAGCCGATAATTTTTAGCAAAAATTTTATAGTATATTATTAATCAAAGTACATCTTTATTTTTTAATCACTTTTTTTCCCTAGAATATGCATATCTTTATTTTTTAATCACTTAAAAGAAGAAGAATATGTATATTAACCTTAAAATTAGTACTAAACATATCAAAATCACAAAATATCCATACATTATTAATGGGATCTACTTATATACTGTAGTGTTACTTTCTCATGAAGATATTATAGTCGATCTATTTATGAGTTATGTAAATTTTTTTTTGTTTCTATGTGAGGATAAAATTATTTTTGTATGTTCTGTTATAGTGAAACATCTCACTAGTATCGTGTGTTTTAACAATATTAAAATGATACTTTCACGGCTTCACCTTTAATAAAAAAAGGTTTTTATATATTCTGAGACTAATTTTTAAAATATACAATGTCTAAACTACACTTTTAATAAGTGAAATAAAACCTAATAACTTTAAAAATATTTTCTAAAAACATTTTGATTTATTTAACTTTTTTAATATTTTGTAGTATTTTCAAATTTTTTTAAAATGATTACTTTATTGTTAATTAATGAGAAGGGTGGAATAGATATTTTGTGTCTTAAAAATCAGTATTAGTGTACTAAAAGAACATTTTTTAATGGTT
>NW_010367669.1:0-313 GCF_000414095.1 Morus notabilis
AAAGAGGATTCCACAGTGAACGTGAGCTTTTCAACTACACCCACTCTTCATTGCGTAATGTCATTGAAAGAATATTTGGTGTGTGGAAGGCTAGATTTCGTATTTTGAGAACCATTAATCGTTACCCCATGACCGAACAAGTTATGATTCCAGTAGCGTGTGCTATAATACATAATTTTATCCACATGTACCGTAATGGGGACAGGCTATTGGACCAATACTCACAAGATGGCGTTCCGGTTGCAGACATTGATCCACCGAATGTTGATGAGGACATTAACGACAATACTAACCATGAGGGTCAACCATTGGA
>NW_010367669.1:391-1627 GCF_000414095.1 Morus notabilis
TCGTTCATTGTTGTCTTTTTAAACTTAAATATGTATTTTTGCTGTCTTTTTGAACTTAATTAAAATGAAAACTGAGCTTGTACTTGTTATTTTTATTATTTTTTTATTTTTGTAATTACAAGTAATTTATTACAATAAAACATAATAAAGGCGGAAAAATAAAAAAATTGTAAAAGAATTGAATAAAATTGTAGGAGGAGAAAAAATGATATTCACTATTCACAACTCAAGTTTTATCACAAACAAACACAAACTCAAAAAATTCTTAACTCAAACCATAACTCAAGTATACACAACCAAACGCAAACTCAAGTTACAACTTAAACTCAAGTTATAACTCAAATTCAACTCAAATTCAACTCAAAAACTTAACTCAAAAATACTTGCAAAAGAACAAGCCCTTAGATTGTAGATGAAACTTGTGAAACTCAAGAAAAAGAAATAAAGCCGAGTGAGTTATTTGAAACTTGAGCGAGGAAAGGAAAGCATCACCATGACAGCAAGTTGAGGGAGGCTGAGTAAGACGAGAGAGATTTGAGAAGATAGATTAAGGGTACGTTTAGTAGTGATTTTTAAAGCTTAAAATCAATTCTTTAGTCATGAAATTTGTGTTTAGTAAAAACTTAAAAAAAAAGATTCTTGAAAAAATTTTAAAAAATTTACAATTAAAATTAGAAACAGTCTAAAAATAACTTTAATTTTTGAATTGTGTGGTAATCACTTTAAAGTATAATTAATAAATTTTTCATAATAGTCATAATACTCATAGAATCAATACTTATATTATTATAATTTACTAAACACTCAACTATTTTTTATAACAATTATTTTTTGGGAGAAAGAAGGAAATAGGTCGAGACTTGAGATAAATTAAAATTAATAGGTCAATAGTTTATATAAGTTAATAAATAGGTTAAATTATTGTTTTCGTCCATAACTTGTCTGATTATGAACTATAACTTGACAAGTTATTATCTATAAATCACGATTTTTGTCCATAACTTGTCTGGCTATGAACCATAACTTGACAAATTTATCCATAACTTATCTGGTTATGAACCATAACTTAACAAATTATGACCTATTAATTTCTATAACTAAAAGTTAGCCTATATACTTTCTTAAGCTTTTCATATTGGCATATTTTCTACTAATTTTGTTATTTTTTTTAACACAACTAATAATAATTTTTTTTAAATCTAAACACTATGAAATTGGCCCTAAGAAAGAGGGAGC
>NW_010367670.1:0-201 GCF_000414095.1 Morus notabilis
TAGGAGGTTCATTCAGAACTTTTCATCTATAGCGAGACCGCTAAGCAACTTCCTAGCAAAAGATGTTGTGTTTAACTGGACACAAGAGTGTGAGGATGCATTCCGAACACTCATCACAAAATTGACTTCTGCCCCTATTATGCAGTCACCAGATTGGAGCTTACCTTTCGAGATCATGTGTGACGCAAGTAATTATGCTGT
>NW_010367670.1:484-812 GCF_000414095.1 Morus notabilis
AAAATGTGGTGGCGGACCACTTATCTCGTCTTGAATTTACTGATTCCGCCAAAATTTCTGCTATTAGAGATGACTTCCCTGATGAACATCTCTTCGCCGTCACTAAGATGCCATGGTATGCGAACATTGTTAACTACTTGGTGACGGGCGAGATTCCATCTACCTGGGGTGCACAAGACAAAAGGAAGTTTCTGGTCGAGGTTCGTAACTTTTATTGGGATGACCCCTATCTTTTTAAGTACTGCCCTGACTAGATCATAAGACGATGCATCCCGGATGATGAAATGTCTAGTGTCTTGAACTTTTGCCACAACGATGCATGTGGCGG
>NW_010367671.1:0-4625 GCF_000414095.1 Morus notabilis
TAGTAAGAAATATGTAATGTAATAAATTTATCAATTAAATTCTGTATTGCCTTTTTTTTTTCTATTATTTCATCCTAATAAGATGATAGTAAGAGACATGTAATGTAATAAATTTATCAATTAAATTCATTATTAATCAATTATTATGACTGGAGAATTTTGATATGTATTGAAAAAAATTAGATATTAAATGATATTAGAACATTAACTGTTAGATTATTTATTACCGAATTCAATATAGCAATCTACTGCCTTTTTTTCTAGATTACAATTAGTGACAGCCACATTACTTAGGCAACTAATATTATTCTTTCTTCATAATTGCTAAACTAATCTTAAATTTTAATCTACAATTTCAATTTATACTTGAGAAAAAAAAACATTAAACTTAATTTATATAAAAATCTTAGATATTAAACTAATTTTTTATAAATAAATAAAATATCCATAATTTTTAGCTTAAGATAGGAAGTTAAATTGTAAGCCTACATCAGTTACTGTAACATTTTCCTTTATCTGTCAAAGCCAAAACAATATTATATTGCATTCACCAAATGGATAAGACAAATTGGAAAGAAACGATCCCAATCAAATCAACATATGCATCGTATTATTTCAGAAATAGATCGAGATTCCAATAATGTAAGTACTGAATATTGAAACCAAATCAATCAAAATAGCACACCCATATCAACAACCTCTCAATTCAGATTTTGATGCGATGCTAATTTCTCTGCAATCTCAACCCAATACTATGTCACTCCCGTCAACATCCTGCAGCTACAATTAACAAAGTAATTTCCCTATCTATAATAATCATTACATTCTAATGATGAAAACTCCTTTTTATAGTAACAAAATTAATTCCTTATATGTTGATCCCATAATCGCCATTCATTTTTATTTATAGGTACTATCAGTATGTATTTTGATATTAGAGACTGCTCTTGCACCTGTCAATATTGTGGTGCTCTATTCTGGTTTAATGAACGAGTAAAAAATAACAGCTCCTTTACATTTAATCTTTGCTGTAGAAACGGCAAAATAAAGTTGCCTTTACTTAGACAAACACCTATTCTATTAGATGAACTACTTAATTATCATGGAGGTCCAATAAGCAAACATTTCTGAAAAAATATACGAACATATAATTCTATGTTTACTTTTACATCATTCGGAGCAAATATAGAAACAAGTACACAAAATATTGACAGACCATATATTTTCAAATAAAATGGACAAATACACCATCTTATTAGATCTTTACTACCACTTAACAATAATTCTCTGAAATTTACACAGCTTTATATATTTGATATAGAAAATGAAATTGAAAAACGATTATCACCATTCTCATTCGATGACTAATCACAAAATTTCACCAGATCAATAATTGAAAGTCTGATTAAAATGCTAGATAATACAAACGTATTAGTCAAAACATTTCGAATGATAAGAGATAGATATAAAGAATATAATATATCATCCATAAAATTGAGACTTATAGGCCGAAAGAACACCGATAATAGCCAATATGAATTGCCAACTTCAAATGATATAGCTGGTCTAATAGTCGGTGATATCGGTGAATATGAACAAGGAAGAGACATCATAATCCAAGACAAAACAGATACGTTACACAAAGAATTATAAAATTACATCCATCTTATATGGCCTTGCAATACCCTTTACTATTTCCTTATGGCGAAGATGGTTTTAGAACAGATATAAAAACAATTATACATAACCCAAATAATAAATTTGCAAGAAAAAGATTTTCTATGCGAGAATTTTATTGCTATTAATTGCAAGAACACAAATTCTAGGGCAACACTCTTTTTAGAGGAGGAAGACTATTCCAACAATATGTAGTTGATGCATATGCTTCTGTAGAAAAAGATCGTCTAGACTATATTAGAAAAAATCAAAAAAAATTTAAGATCTGAAATTTATCAAAGAATGCAAGATGCTATAACTAGAGGAGATACAAATGGACAAGCAATAGGAAAAAGAAATATTCTTCATTTCAGTCACACCGGAAGTCCAAGATACATTATTTAAAACTATCAAGATGCAATAACAATTTGTAAATTCTATGGAAATCCTGATTTATCCATAACATTTACATGTAATCCAAAATGGCCTAAAATTACTCGAGCCTTAGCAAAAATACCTGGTCAAAAACCTGAAGACAGGCCATATATCATTACAAGAATTTTCAAAATGAAACTGGAAATTTTTTTATCCATTATCAAAAATGAAAAGATATTTGGAACAGTTGTAGCAGGTTAGTGCACTCTTTCAAAACTTATTTGATTTTATATCTAATGAAGAAAAATTCTTAATTATCCTCTTCCCATCATTTAATTAAAGTAATAGACAAGCACATTTATGCATAAATACCTGATTCAATAAAGAATCCGTTAGAATATAATGTCGTAGCCGAATTTATGATCCATGGACATGCGGTCTAGCTAAAACCAATGTTCCATGCATGAAAAACTCACAATGCTCAAAAAAATTCCCAAAACAATTCAAAAATCAAACAACTATTAAAGAAATGGAATAGTAAATTACAGACGAAGATATACGATTTTTTATGTACAAAAACAATGCATAAAATTAGATAATAGATATGTAGTTCCCTATAATAAAAATCTATGCATGAAATTCCATACTCATATCAATGTAGAAATATGTTCTCAATCTATGCTCACAAAATATTTATTCAAATATTTGAGAAAAGGACCAGACAAAATAAGAGTTGTTATAGAAGACAACATCTATACAGAAAAATCTGGACAAATAACTTATAAAGAAATAGATGAAATAAAAAATTATATCAAGTGCAGATATATAACGCCATATGAAGCAATGTGGCATTTATATGAATATCCCATACATCACAGAAACCCTGCAATTCAACGCTTATCAATACACTTAGAAAAATCACAAAATATAACATTCAATTCCAATCAACGCCTTAATAATATAATAAGACAACCTGGTATTCACAAAACAACTCTTACTAAGTGGATGGAAACCAATAAATATGATATCAATGCTAGAGAATTAACTTATATTGAATTTCTAAGCAAATATGTTTGGAATAATAAATATAAATATTAGTCTCCAAGACAAACAGGACATACAATTAGATGACCCTTTTATATACACCCAAACAGCAGAGAATTATATTATTTAAGACTATTACTCAATATCAAAAAGGAATAACAAGTTACGAAAAACTTCAAATAGTTGATAACATTATATATCTAACAAACCATGCAGCATGCTATGCACTAGGCTTACTAGGAGATCATAGAGAATGAGATGAATCAATATCAAAGGCTTGACCTTGGTCAACATCAATCCAACTACGACAACTATTTGTCAAAATCTTATTATTTTGTAATGTCAGCAATCCGATTAAATTATTTGAGAAACATTAGAAACTAATGATAGATGATGTCTTACACAAGATTAAAACCCTTTTTATTAACCCAAATTTTCAAATACCTAAAATTGAATTACGCAACTTTGTACTATATGAATTAGAGAAATTATTAAATATAAATTCATCAACTTTAACACATTTCAATTTGCCACTTCCGACTGGATCATTAATAGAAGATTTGAATAACAAACTACTACGAGAAGAACTAAACTATGACATAAATGATTTAAAACATCAAAATATTATATAAGTACATAACATAAATAATGAACAAAGATCTATTTACGAAGAAATTTTAGAATCGCTTAATCATACAAAACACTACTTTTTTTTTATCTATGGTCATGGCGGAACCGAAAAAACATATCTATGGAATGCAATCATTACAAAGATAAGATCAAACAATGAAATAATTTTTATTGTTGCATCTTCTGAAATAGCATCATTATTATTACCTAAAAGAAGAACTGCCCATTCAAGATTTTGAATACCATTATTAGTAGACAAATTTTCCACCTGTCACATAAAAAAAAGAACTCAATTAGCAAAACTAATTGAAAAAACATCACTTATACTACGGGATGAAGCACCCATGACTAATAAATATTTCTTCGAAGCATTAGATAAAACACTTCAAGATATAAAAAACAACTCGGAAGAACCATTTAGAGGTATGACTGTTGTATTGGGTGGCGACTTTAGACAAATTTTGCCAGTAATCCCTACATCAACAAAAGAAGCCATAATAAATAATTCTTACCTATGGCCACATTTCAAAATACTAGCATTAACAGCAAATATGCGTTTAAAACGGCATAACATCACTGAAGCAGAAAAAAAAAAGAAATCACATAATTTTCAAACTGGATATTAAATGTAGGAAATGGTACTGCTGAAGGAATAAAAGACATAGAAAATGAAGATGCCACATAGATAAAAGTACCTGGAAAATACATAATACATTATGAATCAAATCCAATTCAAAAAAATATCATCATTAATATATGACAATTTCATTTATTACTTTAACAATATTGAATATTTGAGACAATGTGCAATAATAACGCCAAAAAATAAAACAGATGGCGATATTAATAATCATATACTATTTTTAGTACCAATTGAATTAAAATCCTATTATTGTTATGACACAATTATGTCATCATCT
>NW_010367672.1:0-898 GCF_000414095.1 Morus notabilis
CCAGCGCACGGCCAGCGCGCAGACAGTCCGTGTGGCCTCACGGTCAGACCGCGTGGGCGCGCACAACGCGCGGCCAGAGTGTGCAGCTGGCAGCCCAAATTCGGGAATTGGACCCCGAATGGACCTGACATTTTCTGAAATCCTCGTAATGCGTGCTGACGAACCCGGAAGAGTTTCGGACCCCGAAGAAGGTGAAATCCGACCCGAAGACGAAGAACGAAGCCAAGGAATGAAGAGTTCAAGAATCGAACGGAAGAAAATAATTATTGTAATTATTTATTTTTCGATTTGGTTGTTATTTATAATTTTCGTGGGACCCGGTCAAATCCATCTCAATAGCTGATTGCATATATTTATATTTTATGTTGATAGTTATATATTTTATGTCCATGCATATAAAATGCCATATAGATATAATGTGCCTACTCATATGTTTTATAACATGCCATATATACACGCGCATTTATTATTATTTATTTTATTTATTATAAAAGGGTTTTTGAAAAATAAAATAAAATAAGAACCATGCGCTAAAATCGATTTAATATGATTAAATTGATTTAAGTTGCAAATTGATTTGCAAAATAATGTTAAATGTGAAATTGAATTTAAGAGTTAAATTTTAGAATTTCACATATCCGAAAAATAAATTATTTATTTTTCGATTTGAAAACCATGAGATGTTTTTTTAAACAAAATACATATTTTCAAATAATGAGTGGGAGAGGGTTGTATGACAATACGACCCACTGGTCTCCACCGTTAGCGCAACACCGTGAGATCCGGAGAGGGGCTTTGCGGCGACATTGAATCGCCCTCCTAAAGGAGAGTGTCCTTGCCGGATCAATAACAACGTTGGCTTCCTAGAGATAGGATTTCAGGATGTATTTCTGAATTG
>NW_010367672.1:1209-1397 GCF_000414095.1 Morus notabilis
ATGTTTTGATATTCATGCACATAAAATGATTAGATTGATATTCTGAATATTTCCTGCAATATGTCTTACCCTAAATTCTTACTACTTGAAAGTCAAAAACCGACTAGAGATAAGCTATTTGTAACATCCTAATTTTCAAACTTAAACTTTTGTGTTAATTTTGTATGAAAGAATTGTAAGAGAAATGA
>NW_010367673.1:0-152 GCF_000414095.1 Morus notabilis
ACGAGGCCCATCAGCCATTAGACCGAAGCTCTCTTTGCACTCTACAACCACCCCGGGAAGGGCAACAACTTTTGGGGTCGTAACGGGGCCCATCAGCCGTTAGATCGATGCTCTCTTCGCGATCTATGAATGGCACGGGAACGACGAGAACT
>NW_010367673.1:553-1188 GCF_000414095.1 Morus notabilis
GACAACTTTTGGTGTCGTAATGGGGCCCATCAGCCATTAGATCGATGCTCTCTTTGCGATCTACGACTGCCACGGGAACGGCGAAAAGTTTTGGTGTCGTAATGGGGCTCATAATCTGTCAGATCGAGGCTCTCTTCGCACTCTACAATCGCCACGGGAATGGTGACAACTTTTGTTGTCATAACGGGGCCCATCAGCCGTTAGATGGAACCACTCTTCGCGATCTATAGCTACCACGTTTTCGGCGAAAACTTTTGGTGTCCTAACGGGGCCCATCGGGCGTTAGATCAAAGCTCTCTCCGTGCCCTACAACCACCACAGGAACGGCGACAACTTTTGGTGTTGAAATGGGGCCCATCAGTGGTTTGCTCTCGGTTATCTACAACTGCCACGGGAACGGCGAAACTTTGGTGTCGTAACGGGGCCCATCAGCCGTTAGATCGACTCTCTCATCGCGATCTACGAATGGCACGGGAACGGTGCAAACTTTTGGTGTCGTAACGAGGCCCACAATCCGTCAGATCAAAGCTCTCTTCACCCTCTACAAGCACCACGAATCTGTGATAATTTTTTTTGTCGTAACGGTCCCCATTAACCGTTAGATTGAAGCTCTCTTCGTAATCTACAATGGCCAA
>NW_010367674.1:0-600 GCF_000414095.1 Morus notabilis
CGGGGCCACCCTGGGGCCGCCCAGGGGCCGCCACGGGGCCGCCCAGGGGCCATATCGGGGCTGCCCTGAGGCCGTACCGGGGTCGCCCCTAGTCCGTGATACGAACCCCGCCAACGATGTGTTGAAACCCGTAGCCAAATATGAGATACGATCCAAGATCTTCAAGAATTGATGCAAAACCGTGACCCATTGCTTAGCGAAGCAAGAACCTTGGTACGGTGAAGATGCCACAAACGAGTATGGAAATTCCGTTTGATAAGTCAAGGGTGAACACCACAAGGAAAACCTTGATAAGTTCGGAATAGTTCTTCAAGAACTAAGAAGAATATCTCACAAAGTGAATAAACATAAAAAACTTCTTATTAACTTCATTTTTCAGCCTTAAATAGCCGAAAACAAAGGGAAAAGGTTTAAAAATTGAAAAGTCCTATTCTATCTTTAATGAGATAGAAGCCTAAAATAAGATAAAGCTAAATATAAGATAAACGCTAGCCTAAAGCTTATCCTAGGGAAGGAACTTGAATTTGACTCCAACTCCATCCTAAAAAAATGCCTAAAAACTTATCCTAGGGAAGGAATCTGAATTTGAATCTAATTTCT
>NW_010367675.1:0-1373 GCF_000414095.1 Morus notabilis
GTCCGGGGGCCCAGCTCTTTGATTTAGGTTGGATTATTATTTTTTTTAATTTCTTATTAAAAATGAGGGCCGGACGAGCCCATACAGACTTCTGGGTTTGCTAGGGTCAATCATATGCTCAAGCGAGTTGACCTAGCCCAATCCAATTTCACATTTTGGGTCTCTCGGTCGGGCCAGATTATGCGGCTCAAATTTACAGCTCTAGTTTTTTAGTGCAAATACTAATATGTGTATACCATGAATGTCAAGACATAATATTTATAAGGGATACAATCATTTTGATGCCCTCTATTATAACAAAACATCTCGTTGGTATTAATAACAAACTAATAAATTTTTTTTTAAAAAAAAAATCTGAATATACTATGAAACATTTAAAATTAAAAAATTTGAAATAAGTTAAAAATGATATTTCATAAAATATTTTTAAAGATTAATTTTTATTTAATAAATGACATGGGCAATTTGAACATTATATGTCTCAAAAATCAGTTTAAATTTGTTAAAAGAACGTTTATTTAAAGATAAAGATACTATTTTCATACTATTAAGAACATAGGGTACCAATGATATGTTTTATTATTACAAAGGGTACCAAAATAATTTTTTTATCTCCATTCATAATGAAAGAAGACTAGCTTGCATATGTTTTGTTTTCAAATTTTCTTTTTGAGTTTTTTCCCTTTTTGATACGTAGGCTTTTATGAATCATGTATCAATGCAAAAATCAAAACCATCTAAGCATAGATCAAAACAATTAATGGAGACTAGGAAGAGGGACTTATGAGTCATGAACAAGTCTCTAATTATAAAACTATGAACGGACAACAGTTGCTCTTGCTGGCTGAGGAACCTTTATGGCAAAATGGGTAATACAATTTTGGTGATTGATTTTGTCTCTCTTACAATATTGCTGGTATTTATGTTCGTTTGATGGGTAGTAGTGAATGCGCTATATAAAATATTTTAATTATTCCAGCATAAAAACTTCTAAATATAATAAGTTTGCAGTTTAATATAATGTAACTTGAGATAATTAAAATATAAAATAACTATATAAAATAAAAACTTGATCAATATATATATATTTAAACAAATTATTGTACAAGCTATTAGCTTGGTAACTAACAATATTAACAAGTTATTTCGCAGAAAAGGCTAACATCTCGATTGCAGTGCAAAACTTATATATATGCTAATGTCAAATTTTGGTACTCAGTTAGGAGATTATTCTCCAATCTAATGTTATTTTTGGTGTAACTTTGACATATAGTATAAGTGGTGTTACATTTAGCACCAAATACAATATAGATTAAATTTAGACATTTGGTTGAAATTGATTGACGTGTTAACATTTTTATTTAACATTTTTA
>NW_010367676.1:0-1655 GCF_000414095.1 Morus notabilis
ATCTTTCTCCTTTTTCTCTCTTTCTCTCTCTCTCTCCCATGTTGACTCTTTCTCTCTCTCTCTCTCCACGCCAGCCACCTACCACCGATGAGATTCTGGTGTCGTTTCATGACACTGTCCGCACCATTGGAAAGCTCTTGATGAGCTGGACTCGTTGACATGCCGCATGACCTCCAATCTCCGTCGAAAATAGCCGCAATCACCGGTGAAATGTCTAAAAACTACCGAAACTTCTCGCCATCCTAACTTTGCCGCCTGACCTCCAATCGAAGTGATTCCGGTCCCTATGGGCTCAGCTCGACGAGACAAACAAAACCCTTATTGTCTCACCTGTCGATTCTTGCTAAAGCGCCATCACCGGAGCCGCCCATTTCAGCCACTGTGCCTCCTTTTCGTTGTGCACTATTCTGGCCTTCGTTGATGACACCACCGGTACCGTTGGACTCAGAGGATGATGCAGAGCATGAAGTAACCCTCAGCTGCCTGAATCCGCCACCATTTCTCAGAGATCAGAGCTCGTTACTGCCGCCGTTGGGGTGGATGGTGGTTTCGATGATCCAACTGTTGGATCGTCATGATTTTGGTGTCAAAACACTCAGAAGGAAATGGGTAATAAAAGCTCTCAACCTATTTTGAGATTTCATAGCCGGAGAATTCAGGTCCGAGCCGCCATATTATGTCAAAGTTAGAGGTTTCAATCCATACAATTAGAGGCTGAATTTGGTGAAATTGACCACACTATTGAACTCGGAAGGGTGAATTTGGGGGTTGTAGGACCAAAGTTCGCCGCAGAAAGATGCTTCGACAACCTCCGCCGCTGCCGCCGGTGGCGGTATTCTGGTGAGCTTTCGTTCAGTAGCCTCTCGACCTCTGTTCAGTAGCCTTTCGACCTCCATTCGTCGACCTGAGACCATATCCTGACTCGTTTTGACATACTGAACGTAAGGTGATCTCCGTTTGTGCCAATTCTACTCCATTTAAGAATCTGCCGGTAACGTGAAGTTTTCAGTAGACTAAATTGCCAAGAGGTAGGATATTCTTGTCTATATCCTTGTTAGCCTTGTTTCAAAGTATTTTAGCCTATGAAAATGTTTTAAAAACAAAACATGTTTTGGAAATAGCATGAAATATACTATTGAGCTTATAATGAATTGAATTAAGGTTTTAACAGATATTTCCTTAAAATAAGATATTTTAACAACCGGTAAATCCGCTGATGGCTTAGATATCACGATATGGAGATTGTATCATTGGGAGCAGGACCCAAAACTCACACGTGCCACTACGTTAAAGAGTCTACAAGTACCGTGCATGCAGATCGAGGCGAATTGAATGGATTCGTTGAAGTTCACAGCGAGTAGTGGAGCTTCAAGACAAAACGGTTGGGCAACGTGAAGTTATCAATAGACTAAATTGCCAAGATGTAGGATATTCTTGTCTATATCCTTGTTAGCCTTGTTTCAAGGTATTTTGGCCTATGAAAATGTTTTAAAAACAAAACATGTTTTGGAAATAGCATGAAATATACTATTGAGCTTATAACGAACAGAATTAAGATTTGAACAGATATTTCCTTAAAATAACATATTTTAACAACCAGTAAACCCGCTGATGGCCTAGATATCACGATATGGAGATCGTATCATTAGGGGCAT
>NW_010367677.1:0-680 GCF_000414095.1 Morus notabilis
CTCAGGGCTTATCTGATTTCATGCAAGAAATGGTGTCCCTCATGGCTCAGACCAACACAGAGGATGAGCATTGTACCTTTTCCCTTTCATTTTGTGTGTGAAATGTGTATATTATATGTGAAATAAGTTAGTCATGGAGGTTGGAGTTTGGTGATGACTGATGATAATGTTGGAATGAAATATGAAAAAATAGTTCAAAATTGGAATGAAGAACAGGTTTTTGGAAGTAAGATTGTAGGTCACTACATCTTCTACTGCCTAATGCTTCCTGTTCATCTATGAATCACTCAAAATCTTGTATGGTGCAAAAAACTGTAGGAATTAGATGCATCACAATTACTTGGTTTCTATCCCGTTACATATTCACGTCTATGTTGAGACTCGAAATTACAGATTGTATAATTGGCCATGTAGTTTAGCACAATAATTTTACTGTTTGAAAGATTAGTGGTGACAATACATGTTGTTATGAAGATGATGAGTGGTGTTTCAAATAATTGGTGTCTCGTTTTGAGGAGTTTTTGAAAGATTTCTACTTGTGTATTTTTTATCCCTTGCATTTTTGTTTACAGTGTTCATTTGGGTGATCTCTGTGTTTCTAAGTTAGTCTTTTTTTCATTTTAAATCTCAAGGCTTATCTGATTTCATGCAAAAAATGGTGTCTCTCATGGCTCAGACCA
>NW_010367678.1:0-255 GCF_000414095.1 Morus notabilis
TGATGGGCGCCGTTACACAACAAAAGTTGTGAGCATTCCTTTGGCCATTGTAGAGTGCGAAGAGTGCTTCGATCTAACGGCTAATGGGGCCTCTTATGACACAAAAAATTGTCACGATTTCATGGCGGTTGTAGAGGGCGAAGAGAGCTTTCATCTGAAGGGTTGTGGGCCTTGTTACGGCACCAAAAGTTTTCACCGTCCTCGTACCATTCGTAGATCACGATGAGAGCTTCGATCTAACAATTGATGGGCCCC
>NW_010367679.1:0-924 GCF_000414095.1 Morus notabilis
GCGGGGCTTGCAGTGAAGAGATTTTCCCTTTATTCTTGATCTCTTCCTCAGAGCTCTGAGTAGAGTCTAGTCTAGCCAGTTAGCTGGGTCTTACGATATTAATGATTGTAATAGCAGTGCCTCAAATTATCTCTACGTGAAAAATTAATACGTATTATGTACGCAACTTGACATGTTGACTGGATAACTAGTACGAAGTTGTGCTTAGACTGATCTCAGGCGGATCACGGCAGAGAATCATCTGTTGTTGCAATGGTTTTAAGGTAAAATGTTAATAGAACAGATTAACCAGTTTTTCTCCTTTAAAATTCATGCTTTGAAATGTTGACAAACTTTTATAATCAGCCTAAACGAAGGATGCTATTTTGTGTTACTCTTCAGGATGGAAAAATAGATAAATGGTAAGTTGGACCTTTTTTTCTAGTGGCATCACCCTATTCCTGAGACCCCAAAAGACTCTGTTGTATCACTTTGATCTGTTTTTATGATCTGCTCCCCCTTTGTTCTTCCTGGCGCCATCTACGAAGCTCGACTTCAACCACTGTTTTTGCAGACTCGGCCATTTCTGCCTTCCCCAGAGCAATGTCTGTCGCAGCCTTAATTTCCTCAATCGCTATCAAGTTGGCATCCAACTTTTCCTCTGCTTCAGTTTTTCTTGCCATGATTACTTTCTCCAAGGCCTCGCTCTCTGCTTCTTTCATCTCAGCCAAGTTTTGAGATTCCTGAACTCTCCTCGTCAAATTACTGAACTCCTCAACCGACACTTTCATCTTGGCTCCATTTTCTTCACGGGACTCATCAGCCATTTTCGGTCCTCGGGACAAAATCTTCATCTTACCAAGCGCTCTTTGCTCTGCTGCTCTCGCTTCTTCAGCTTCAACCAGAATGATATTTAGCCTTTTCTCTGCTTCCTCTGCCAAAACT
>NW_010367680.1:0-602 GCF_000414095.1 Morus notabilis
CCACATACCAGGATGGGTCGTTCACAGTACTGGCAGTAACAACAAAAGCCTGAGGAACAGAATTATTCTGTGAAGAGGAAGCAGTGTTAGGACCTTGAATAGTATGATCAAATCCAGAATAGCAACGTGGAGCCAGGTGACCAAGTTTGCCACAAATTTGACAAACAGGTCAAAGATTGCCACGGCCACCACGGCCACGAGAGTGAGGATTTCCACCACGAGAGAATCTCTGTGATGATTGACCACCATTAGAGCCTTGAGTTTCAGATTTAAAGGTGTTCTTGTGATTAGTAGCAATATTAGCAGTAGGAGGAGAAAAATCCACAGTCGCAGAAGCCAAAAGAGACTCAAGTCGCATTTCAAAGCTCTGAGGAAGAAAATGAACTTCAGAAAGAGATACGGGTTCTTGATGAAAAATAATGTTTACCACAACTGGATTGTACTCAAACCTTAATCCACCAAGAAAGTAAAGCACTAGAGATGAGTTGACCAGCAGCGGCAAGATGATCAGCCACACTCCGCATCTTCAGTATGTAGTTATTGATGCTCATCGTGATAAGATCGAAAGCCAATCAAGACCGTTAGGATCAAACTACACAGAA
>NW_010367681.1:0-692 GCF_000414095.1 Morus notabilis
TAACGGCTGATGGGCTCGTTACGACACCAAAATTTGTCACCCTTCCCGGAGCAGTTGAGGGCGCAAAGAGAGCTTCGATCTGACAAATTTTGGGCCCCGTTAGGACACCAAAAGTTGTCGCCATTCCCATGCGGGTCGTAGATTACGAAGAGAGCATCGATATAACGGCTGACAGGCCCCGTTACGACACAAAAACTTGTCACCGTTCCAGTGGCCGATGTAGATCGCGAAGTGTACTTTGATCTAACAGTTGATGGGACCCGTTAGGTCACCAAAATATGTCACCATTCCAGTGGCGATTGTAGAGCGTGAAGAGAGCTTCGATATAACATCTGATGGTCCGGTCCCATTACGACCTCAAAAGTTGTCCTCGTTCCCGTCGCGGCTGTAGAGCACGAAGAGAGCTTCGATCTGACTGATGATGGGCCCCGTTTCGACAACAAAAGATGTCACCTTTCCCGTGCAAGTTGTAGATCATGAAGAGTGCATCGATCTAACGGCTGATGGACCCCGTTTTGACCCCAAAAGTTGTCGCCTTTCCCCTGGAGGCTGTAGAGCGCGAAGAGAGCTTTGATATAACGGCTGACGGGCCCCGTCACGACCCCAGAAGTTGGCGCCGTTCCCATGCTCGTTGTAGATCGTCAAGAGAGCTTCGATATAACGGCTGACGGGCCCCGTTACGACACCAAAAG
>NW_010367682.1:0-786 GCF_000414095.1 Morus notabilis
CTATACCGATGCATTCACCCAAAGCGGTTTTTTTTAATTTTTAATTTTTTTAATTTAATTTTTTTACTTTTTTTTGTTTTAATTTTTAATCGTAACAAAAGAAAATAATTATATAGTAACGTAAATTGTAACCACCGAGAGTGCTCCCAGGAAATACTATAGCTCTTGGCTCAATGAATAGTCTCCTAGACAGAGCAACATTCTCAGGAAAGATTGGTGGGGCGAGGCCCGCTTAAGTACCAACTTTCCTAGACAGAACTCCCTCAGATTGTACTTTCCACGTAACCACACAATTATTCTCAAAATCAATTATTAAATTTTATTGAGTAAATTATGAAATGTAATTTAATTAATGGAAACTATTCCTAAAGTCAAAAGCCTAAATCTACCAAATTGTGAAAATCCTAGATTAGGAATCTAAATTAGTCAATTAATTACAATCTAAATTATAATCCTAAGAATTAATGAAAACTATAAAAGGAAAAATTAAATTAGGCAACAATATAATAGTTAACAATTAAATTACTCAAACATGGAAACAAAATAAAATCCTAATCTATCAAAAATAAAAGATTACAAAATCAGATCACAATCAATTTTAAAACTAAAAGGGAAAATAAAATTAGCAATTAAAATAAATCCTAAAAGTGTGAGTTTTTTTTTTTAATAACACGTCTACGAAAAAATGGAAAAAAATGAAAAAAAAAGTAACAATAAACAGAACGTAAAAAAAAGAACGTGAACAAAAGTTTTTTTTTAAATATATATATATATATATATATATAT
>NW_010367683.1:0-488 GCF_000414095.1 Morus notabilis
AACTAAGTCTTCCCAACTAGTGATCGAATTTGGTGGCAGTGAATTAAACTAACTTTTTGCTTTATCTCTCAAAGAGAAAGGAAACAAACAAAGGTGAAAAGCTTCATCATTAACTCCATTGTATTTGACAGTATCACAAATCTCTAAAAAATTTGTGATGTGAGCATTAGGATCTTCATTCGGTAATCCATTAAATTGGATCGCTTGAATCATCTGTAACATCACCGGCTTCAATTCAAAATTATTCGCCTGAATAGCAGACCTCCTGATTACTGATTGAACACCGGTTGGTGGCAATGCATAATCTCGCAAAGTCATTAACTGATTGACCACCGGTGGATTGTTCAGTGCTATGTTATTGTTGTTGTTATCATTTATTGCCCTTCAGGATCAGCCATAGTTTCTTGCGACTGAATGACAGTTTCTCTCTTCTCTTTTATATTTCGTCGACAAGTACGCTCAATTTCTGAATCAAGAGGAAGTAGAAT
>NW_010367684.1:0-465 GCF_000414095.1 Morus notabilis
TTTTAAAACTGAAATCAATTTCTAAATAAAACTACCAAACGCATTTTCAAAAATAACTCAAAAATAAAACTAAAAACGTTTTTATTTTCATTTTCGTACAAAAAATAAAAACGTTTTGAAATCAATTACAAACGCACCTTTTACTTCATCATGGGTTACTGAATTTTTAAATAATAATAATAAAAAAGAAATGGCCAGCTGAATGACATCAGTCTTACATGAAATCATGGTCCTACACCATGGAATATTAAATTTTTTATTTTTGAAATAAATAAAAAAACCCAATAATAGCTAACCAGCCATATTTCTCCCACTTTCCTGACTATCCGCAACAAAATGGATCATCAACACCGAGATGATCAAAACCCAACATCATTCATGAACAAACCAGTAAATCTATGACAGCATCTTCTTCTCAATAACATCACACCTCAATTCGACACAAACAATATATATATATATATA
>NW_010367685.1:0-788 GCF_000414095.1 Morus notabilis
AGATACGCTTGCGACTTCTGCAGGGTATCACTAGTAGCTGTGATGCGTAAAGTTCTTATAGTTAGACATTATCTTTTATGCGCTCTTGTTGTGTATCTCTCTGTATTAGACATCATTTCCTTTTTTTCCTCATAAGAAGCAGACGAGGCCATTAAATCTAGATGGCTTGACTTAGTCTTGTTAATAATCTGATTGTTAGACCTAAACACTCACATGTTTCTTCTGTCCTTTAGCCTGTTTTGCACCGAAAGATGGTAGAAGCATTACCTCAGAAATAAGATAGTAACACACCCAGTGATATAAAAACATAATCATCTTATTATATTAGAAATTTTGTGGTTCCAACCTTCTTGAGTGTTGTAGATGATTATGTACTCTCACCTTGTGCGTAGTCTAAAGATTCACGGAAGAAAAGGCGGCAGATTCTGATTGATTGAGATTACCTTTTTTTTTATTTAAACATCTCAGAGTTCCAATTCGAAGAAGAGCAGCGATCTCAAGTATGACATATTTGGATGGGTTATCCTTGCTGTTGGAATCATCGCATGGATTGGAATGGCAAAATCCAACATGCCACCACCTCTACCTCGATAAACCCAATTGTAGTATCATTTAAGCAATATTTCCGGTGATATCGTAGGAAGGTTCAAATTTTTGTTCAAAGGCTCTTCAGTCTGGTATGTGGTAAATCGAGTTATCATTCAATTTGTACTCTAAGTACTGTCGAGTATGACTATGGTCTTTATATGCTATTTTTTAAGAAAGAACATTTACATTTATTATATTCC
>NW_010367686.1:0-1927 GCF_000414095.1 Morus notabilis
TTTTTTTTTTTTTTTAAATATATCCTTAAATTTAGAGTATATCGGTTTGCTTTTAAAAAGTTAAAAAGAGATTTAAAGTTTACGTTTAATGTAATTAAGTAACGGCTCGGGAGAGCTGAATCGTTACAAAACTAATTCTATACTATAAAAATTTCTAACTTTTTGTAAATACAACAGTATTTTCCGCTGCAACGCACGAACTTTTGGCTAGTTTCAACCAACCATTTTACAAAATGTTGAATCCAACGTTAAAAAATCTTAAGTAACATCGCATCAAATTTAAACCCAACATTTATGAAAACGAAATATTTAATTGACGGACTTAACTTTTTTGTCCAATTTTAGTGCCTTAATTAGTGTCTAACCAATCATATCATGCCACATTGTATAAAAAATTTTAATTATTTTTTAACTAACTCTTTTGTGCTTATCATGAAACGATGTAGTATAATTTGATTGGTTAGATACCAATTAAGACACTAAAAATGGATGGGGAATTTGGATCCATAATTGACTAACATCATGCTGAAAAGAATAATATATGTCCCAGAAAAGAGATACCCGGATAATATATTTTATAAAATTATTGAGTCCCGTTTTAATAGTAGCCAAGAGATACTTTTTTGTTTATGGTATTAACTAGTGAGTTACCCGTGCCATTGCACGGATGTATATTTGTCTACGATACTCAAAATTTAATACAAAGTTGGGTACATAATGACAGTACAGTTTGAAAGCTATATATATTTATGTACATATTTATGTGTCTATTTATACATAAATATTTATTCCTCTTTAGTTTTTTTCTTGGTTTCTTCGGAGCTGCAATAAAGATAAAGAAAAAAAGGATTACTTATTAATAGATGATGATAAATAATAATAAATTTGTTTACATTTAAGAAAATAAATATTTTAATATGTAACGTTTAGAATTACCTGATTGTTTTTCATTTTTTTGAGGAATTGATTGAAGAAGTAGATTCAGTTTGTGTCGAAAAAGGTAGATGGTAATGACTGTATAGTAATAAATATTAATACACTAAGAACGATGCTTTATTAACATTAAAAGGAAAGAAAGAATAAGATATTAATAGTAGCTTACTATGGTAGTTTCGAAATCGATGGGGTTGTTTTTGAAGATGTTGATGTTGTTGGAGGTAAGCACAATAGAGATTCATCATCGCTGAAAATTTTTAAAATAACTGTATCAATAAAAGCACCTCGACTATGAAATTGTATAACAAATAGTTTTGACATTCCTCTAATTTGTTGTAAAATGGAAGGAATTGTATAACGGTCAGTGTATCATTCTTCATAAGTAAGTGTAGAGCAAGCTTTATTTATGAGTGATTGAACAGTTTTCCTGAACATGACTGAGTTCGTTCTTCTCGTGTTATCTTCTATGTGTACATTAATTTTGTACATGTTTATAAAAATTTAAATTTGTTTTAACTATGAATCTATAACTTAAATGCCATTTTTTTATGGTAAATGTCATTACCAAGCAAGGGGATAGATATCCATCCGTGTTGCACCACCAAGATGTCCCTGATTTCCTAACTTGTCTGTAACATTTAGTGCACGCATAATAAAACCATCCTTGGTACCCATCGTGTTCAATGATAGTCACTCTAATTGTGTATTTTGTCTCCTGTGGAATACAGAAAAGAATTTCTTTATTATTTTTTTATAAATAAGTAATGGAATAAGTTATATCGCAGAGATGCTTACCTGATTTTGATATGGGTCTAGCGCTCGTAATTCAGAAATTGTTATACGATTCAAACTTTTTTGTTCTTGTAATGATACAGTTGGTTTTGTTGATGCAACGATATATTCCAGAGTTTGAATTGAGTGACGAAATCTGTAGGAAAGTGATTTATATATTTATATAGATATGTAAAAAAAAAATAAAACTAAAAAAATA
>NW_010367687.1:0-1183 GCF_000414095.1 Morus notabilis
TATTTTTAATTTACGTGTATTTTTTATAAAAAAAAATATTATAGTGAATCACGAACTATAATTCAAATCTGATACGAATCTCCTAACCAAATAACTCTTTACACTGTCCAGTAATATGATTACACAAACCACCACTAACTTCTGACATTACGTGATACTTGTGGTTGAGGTTGTACTACTTATTAGGTTATCATAGTGGAGTTTAAAAAAAAAGGGATACTACATAATTAAAAGGGAGAAACATCAAAGACACACAAAGTGAACCGCAATCTTTCTTGTCCAATTTTTTAACTTAATTTATTCAAAATATTTTGAAAGGTCATATATTTCTATGTACATATAAGTTTTACTAGATTTTACCTACCAAATATTATCGTAAACTCGAATGAATCACGTGGGCTTTTTTAAAATGTTAAATTAGAGAGAAATTTATAACAAGTACATATATTGCCCATTTAAGTCGTTAATTCGAATTTTTAATTTAAATTAATATATAATTTTATATGAAAATTTTTTACCGTAGTAAAAAAGTTAGAAGTGATTATTTTTGAGAGTTTTTTACTGTAATAAAATTTAAATTTTAAATTTAAATCGGTGAAATAAATGGGACCATAATAATGATGTGTAGGCCTCGTTCACTTCGCTGATTCGAGTTTAGAATTTAAGTTGAGATATGATTTTATATGAGAGTTTTTTACTGTAACAAAAAAATTAGATGTGATTATTTATAAAAATTTTTTACTGTAAAAAAATTTAAATTTTAAATTTGAATCAGCGAAGTGAACGAATAACACTATTGTGAGTGCAATATTTTACTGATAACCATTAAGGAATGTCTCTGTTATTATTTGCCAAAAGGCAACCCAAAAATTTCTAACTTTATACAACGTCCTTTTCTGCTATCATATAATGACGAAAGATAAACTCTAGACTCTAGTTATGATTTAGTTGATTGAAAAGGCAATTTTGTGATAAGACTGGACTGCCTCTAATCAATCTTCTTTTCTCTTTTTCTCCGAGCAGACGTCTGATGGAGCGATCATGCATTTAAAAGAAGTAGCTTTTACGCTAAACGTTTCTAACCGTTAGATATAAATAAAATGAACATATAAAAAAAAAGGCATGTCAAATTAATAGAATCAGATCTAAGTATACATGATTAGTTCTCATTTAAGAAAATATG
>NW_010367688.1:0-848 GCF_000414095.1 Morus notabilis
TATTTTGAGCTGATTTTTTATCCGATGTTGGCTATTTTAACATTGTTTTTCACCAAATTTCTGATACTACTTAAATAAATATATTATAAATAATTTAAATAAAATAAAGTAAAACAAAAACGCACTAAAATAAAATAAAATCACACAAAACGCAATATAACTAATATAAAACACTACAAAATAAATTAAAATCATTTTTTTGTGTCTTTTACTTGAGATCTTTTTCTCACTTTTATCTTCATTTCTTTTATGTCTTTTTTTTTTCTTCTTTCACTTTGTTTAAACAACAATTTATATAATTGTTATTTTAAATGAATCACGTGTGCGGCGTGCTCTAAAAGCTAGAGGAAAGTGTACTAATGAAAAAAGCAAAAAAAAAACATAAAATAAGGATGTATCTAGAATAATTATTTCATTGGGGTAAAAATATATTTTAAGGACTATATTTCTTAAATCTTTTTTTTAGAGGCTTGAAATGAAGAGTTAGGAAAGAAAGTCATAGGAAAAAAAATTCAAATGACGATGTATTTGAAATAATTATTTCATTGGGATGGAGAAAGGTATTTTAAGTTATTTATTTATTTTGAATTGATTTGTGGTTCGTTTGTCTATTTTAACACTGTTTTGCATTAAATTATCGATATTACTCAAATAAAAATACTATGAATAATTTACATAAAAATAAACAAAAAAACACTAAAATAAAATAAAATAATACCAAATTAAATAACAAATAAATTAAACGAAACGAAATAAAAATGATATAAAAACAACAAAGTAGATTAAAATTATTTTTCGGTGTCTTTTATTTTAAATTTTTTTCTTATTTTTATCTTCATTTATTTTAT
>NW_010367689.1:0-1828 GCF_000414095.1 Morus notabilis
GGAATGTAATTAAAAACATTACACTGTTTTTTCTACCTTTCACACTAGCATTATATCAACTGTTTGTTTTCTTTTTTTCCTTTCTCCAAAATTTTTTTAACTTTTTTTCCACTAAAATCTTATTCATTTTATCTATTCGAGTTTAGAATTTAAATTTTATTATAATAAAAAATTCTTAAAAATAATCACATCTAATTTTTTTACTACAGTAAAAAGTTTTCACATAAAGTCGCATCTTAACTCGAATTAAAAACTCGAATCAACGAACTAAACGAGACTTTCTCCGACAAAATCTTTCTATTCATAGAGTATTGTTAAATTTAATTAAAATCACATTAAATCAACAAAATATACAAAATAAATAATTTGTGATACAGATTTAGGGACTGAAATTAAAAAATAAAAATACTAACAATTCAATTTTGGGAGAAAGAGGAAAATAGGTCAAGACTTGAAATGAATTAAAATTAATAGGCCAATAGTTTATATAAGTTAATAAATAGGCCAAATTACTGTTTTTGTCTGGTTATGAACGATAACTCGACAAGTTATTCACGATTTTTGTCCATAACTTGTCTGGCTATGGACCATAATTTGACAAGTTTGTCCATAATTTATCTGATTATGAACTATAACTTGACAAGTTATGGCATATTAATTTCTATAACTAAAAATTAACCTATATATTTTCTTAAACTTTTCATATTGGTCTATTTTTTACTATTTCCGTTCAATTTTTTTGATCTTATCACAAAAACTCTTTTTTTTTTTTTCGTTTCTTTTTTAGCTAACTAGAGGACAGAGAAGCAAACGGGGCAAGACTCACAACTTTCGGAATTGGACAAGTCTATCATGATTACACACTCGTTTGCACGTGCAAAAGAGTTAAAAAATACTTAGTGGAATATCATCAATATTCATCATTCACAAGTCTCAAAGTACTGTTCTTGGCTTCTTTTGTCCCATGGAGCGCCGAAAATGTTTACCACTGCCTCACTGTTTATGTTCTGCGGTAGTGTCGTCTGATAAAATGTAAATGGTCCCGGTCCACCTCGACGGCTTGACCCTCTTTATGTTATTGCAGACGATGAACTGTAATTATCTTGAAAGTAAGAGCTAGAGAGAGACGGATCAAGGGAAAAATGGTGAATGTTGTCGAGAGATTGAAAAGGGTTAATATCGGGTAAGAAGAACAGCTATTTTGCCTTGTTGATAAGGACTATTATTTTAATCGATGTAATAGATTTTTAACATTGACATGTGAATTTTGAGTAGTTTTACATCCCACACCATAAATTTTTAATCTGTAAATTCACGGACTTTAACCGTTGAAAAATTAATCTAAACAATTAAAACATATATAAATTTGATGAAAAATATGTACGAGAAAACATTGTAATAAAAAATTTAAATTTAAATTTTTATAAAAAAAACACTATAAAAAATATTAAATTGTAATTTGAATTGTAAAAAGAATAAACCCTTTTTTTCAGCATATTAGGTTGCTTACATATAATTCATTTTGCATGCAGTCGGCTTAGAATTTTGAAAACGTGAAAAGAAAAAGATAATAAAAAACATACAGAAAAGATAAACAAGAACAACCGGAACGTCGCATGAGCAAATCTGATTTTTTTTTTTTTTGGCATCTTAAAACTTCTCTTACTTCGAATACAGAATGCATACTCATTTAATTAATTTTAAGCAACTAATTTTAAAGATCATTTAATTATTTATTTTTTACTTTTAAAGTGAAATGAAATGCATGTTTAGAATTGTTTTATTGTTTTTTAAAATATTTTTGCACGTTTTTTAAGATATAAGAATA
>NW_010367690.1:0-493 GCF_000414095.1 Morus notabilis
ATTTATCTGGAAAAAGTTAGTGTAAATGTGATTACTTTTGATTTTTCAAATTCTAGAATTTGTCTGATTTTCTCTTAAGGTGAAATCCGAGACTGTACCTATATTAAGGAAATGATTTAGGTTATTTTTGAATCGTTTAAGCCTTTTGACCCTATCGTGTGACATATGTTTATTCCTAATTTATCTCTTTGAGCCTTATTATTATCTTTTTTTTTCTTGTTAACCATGTTTTTGTTTAGCCTTTAATAATTTGTCAATCCATTACAACATTGCATGTTGATCTTTCAGAGTAATACTTTGAAGTTATATTGTAAATGGGAGGATGGATCGTGTTTTCTTTTCTAAAAAAATGAAATACAAAAGGGAAAGAAAAAGAATATTGAGTTTTACATCCGCAATTCTGTTATCAAGTAAATAAAAAGGGATGTAGTAACTCAAACAAAAATAACAATATAATATTATTATAAATAAATAATATATATTATATTATATT
>NW_010367691.1:0-1256 GCF_000414095.1 Morus notabilis
TGTGGGCGACGTCGGGGCGGCATGACGGAGGAGCGTAGCAAGTCTCTGAGGCCAATTGACGTAGCGGAAGCGTAAAAAGGTGTCACGTAATTCCGTTAATTCGAAACAATACTGGAAAACGGAAGGCGAGTAATTCGTTGATTCGAAAGAATGCCGAAAAACAAGCAAAGTGGAGAAAAAACTTCTCTGAATATTTTATTATCAAAATATCAATAATGAAAATAACAATCTATCCTACTATTTAAAGAGAACTACAATTCGAAATCGAAAAGGAAACTATCTCTAATTAATCTCTTTCTAATTTTAAAAATAAGGAGACTATCTAAACTTAGAATTTAAAGATAAAGATAAAAGACTATCTAAACTTAGAATTTAAAGATAAAGATAATGACTTTTAATTACAGATAAAAATTATCTCTTCCTTCTGACAGCAAGTGCTACATCACACACCCACCCGCAGAGAGAGAGAGAGAGAGAGAGAGAGAGAGAGAGAGAGAAAAGAGACAAAAGCTTCTTTTTTTTTTGGAAAAGAAACAAGATAATATTATTAAAATAATCGAAAGATCTCCATTCACCAAGTCTGATGCTAACTCACCAAAGATGATAATTTCGTTGAGTCGAAGAAAACTATTCAAGTGAAAAAGACGTCAAAAGCAAACCTGTGGATGACTTTGTCCAATTCGCACCAACAATGATTGTATTAGTTCCCTCACAGCATGGTTATTAGAGTGTATCCGGGCAATTATTTGAGGTAAAACCACCAGCCAAGTGTTGATGTTAACAAGTGAAAATCCTTTCTGTAGTGCCATTTGGACTTCCACTGTAGCTCCATGGTTGAACCACAACGTGAGAAGACGAAGAATATCCTGTAACAGGTCCAAAAGCCATCATTCTTTTTTTTGCCTCCCCACTACAATAAGAAACACAAACGAGGTGCAATTTGCTTACATCAATGCAAGTGACGGAATTTCATTTACCTGCAAACTATCATCAACACCTTTTGCATTTGCTGCACATGCTATTGAATGAAAATATCCAGTTACTGCCGCAACCACAAACTGTGCTGCCACAATGGGATAACCTCTTACAGTGTAATGAGACATTACAGCAGTGTTGAACAATGCCCATTGATGCCATGCTTTTGCCCATTTATTAGCATACTGAGTGGCATTCCCAAATGCATTGACGATTTCTACAAAGATTGATAGTTCACTAAATAATATTGCTAAACTTTCAGAGAAATCGGGGGAAGAAGA
>NW_010367692.1:0-1893 GCF_000414095.1 Morus notabilis
AAAATTTAAATATAAAATCCCAAAAAGAAAAAAATGAAAAGAGAATAAAATTTTAGGACAAGAAGCTAAAAAAAGTGTAAGAAAAGGACTAAAATGAAAAAATAAATAAATTTTAGGATAAAAAGAATCAAAACGGAAAAAATAAAATTTCAAGATAAAAATAAAAAAAAGGGTAAAAAATTGCCCAAAATGAAGAAGTAAAAAATTTTAAGACAAAAAGAACCAAAACGAAAAACAAAATAAAATTTCAGGACAAAAATAAAAAAGGGGCAAAATAAGATCAAAATAAAAAAATAAATAAGTCTCAAGACAAAAGTAACTAAAGTAAAAATATGAAATTTTAGGAAAAAAATAAAAGAGGATTAAAAAATGATCCAAATGAAGAAATAAATATTTTCGAGGGTAGAAAAAAAAAGGGTAAGATAAGGAACAAAATGAGGAAATAAATAAGTTTTAGATTAAAAGAAACTAAGATAAAAAAATTAAGATTTTAGGAAAAAATAAAAAAAAGGTAAAAAAGAAATAAAATGAAGAAATAAATATCTTTTAGAGCAAAAGAAACTAAACGGAAAAGATAAAGTATCGATGCAAAAATAAAAAATGGGTCAAAAAATAGGTTAAAATGAAGAAATATATAAATTTTAAGGAAAAAAATTAAAGAAAAATAAAATAAAGTTTTAAGACAAAAATGAAAAAATTAATAAGTTTTAGGGTAAAAACAGAAAAAAAAAAAACAAACAAAAGAAGAGGGACTTGAAAATTTTCAACAATAATGTAGATTCGCATATCTATTATATAGATTATTGTTTATATGGTATAATTTTATCACATCAAGATATATCACAAAATTTCAAGAAGTATATGATTATTTAAATTTATTTAAGGCAAAAGTCTGTGATTTATTAATATATCATTCTCTGAAAAAGTATATAGTCCTTTCAAAAAAAAAAAAAAGAATATAGGTACAATCACATTACAGTGATATCCACAGAAATATCAACAAATATTTTCAACTTTACAGCGTAAATTATTCAGCAAAAAAATAAGGAAAAAAAGAACCTTACAGTTCATCCGCCGTTTTTGTCTCTCTCTCTCGCTTTTTTTTTTTTCTTTGCCTTCATCTCTCCATTTCGTTCTTCTCTTTGCCTCGATTTTAGTTGGGATCCTGGGGGTTTTCCTCTGTGTTGTTGGTGTCTGGGTCCTTTTGGTGCGCTTTGGGGAGGAGTTTAGTTTTTCTTCTTTGGTGTTGTTTTTCTCTGCCGTTTCTGTCTCTTTCTCTCGGTCCTTTTTTTTCCCCTTTCATTTTCTCATTTCGTTCTTCTGTTTGGTTCGATTTTGGTTGGGATCCTAAGGGTTTTCCTTTGTGTTGTTGGTGTGTGGGTGATTTTGGTGGGGTTTGGGCGGGAGTTTAGGGATTTTATTTTCTTTCTCGTTTGGGTTTTGCTGCTGTCTTCATTTGTGATTATATCCAATTTTCGTTGCTTTTTTATTTATGTTTCTTATTTTGTGGTTTGTATGATTACTGTTCTTGATTTCGTTCTTTATGCATTATTAATTTGATTATATATTTTTACTCTAATTTTGGTCGGTTATTTTTATTCAGTTATATTTATAATTGGTATAAGCACTTTATTTATCTTCTTTAAAGAATTTTTTTTTGCAGGTGTTTTATCTACTTTCTTGGCTTTTCTTCTGTTGCATTTCACACTGCATGGGGATAATGTGAGATTTTTCCCCCTTTCATTTATTGTGCCGATGATCTGGATTTTTTTGGTTGTCCTTTAGTTTCTTAGGTTGATGACTTATTGTGATTTTGTTACGGTCGTATTAAATAACTCAGAAATTTTTTCTTTCCGTATCCTCTGGACCAATTTTAGGGCAAAACTTTTTGCC
>NW_010367693.1:0-539 GCF_000414095.1 Morus notabilis
CTGAGGGGCCCCGTTACGACACCCAAAGTTGTCACCGTTCCCCTGGCGGTGGTAGAGCGCGAAGAGAGTTTTGATCTAACGGCTGATGGCCCCGTTACGACCCCCAAAGTTGTCACCGTTCCCCTGGCGGTGGTAGAGCGCGAAGAGAGCTTCGATCTAACGGCTGTGGGGCCCCGTTACGACACCCAAAGTTGTCACCGTTCCCCTGGCGGTGGTAGAGCGCGAAGAGAGCTTCGATCTAACGGCTGTGGGGCCCCGTTACGACACCCAAAGTTGTCACCGTTCCCCTGGCGGTGGTAGAGCGCGAAGAGAGCTTCGATCTAACGCCCGATGGGCCCCGTTAGGACACCAAAAATTTTCACCAAAAACGTGGCAGTTGTAGATCGCGAAGAGAGGTTCGATCTAACGACTGATGGGCCCCATTACGACACCAAAAGTTGTCATCGTTTCCGTACCATTCGTAGATCGCGAAGAGACCTTCTTCGATCTGACGGCTGATGGGCCCCGTTACGACACCAAAGGTTGTCCCCGTTCCCGTC
>NW_010367694.1:0-346 GCF_000414095.1 Morus notabilis
GGAGCCCAAGTCCTCGTCTAATTCTCTCACATGGAAAATAAGGAAAACACTACGCATCAATCCCAGTGAAATAAGGGAATTACTACGTCAGTGATCTCATGAGATGTAGATCATCATCAAGGGAAGTAGAGGTTGTCCAGGAAGGAGTGAAAAGCCATGTGCTAAGAGAAGAATAAGAGACGTGGAAATGGTGGACGTGGGTAGGACGGTTACACCCACCACCGACAGTTACATCCATGAGGGATGGTTACTCAGGGGGAGAGGCTCTATAAATATGAGAAGAGGAAGCGGAGAAGGGGGTTCGAATCCTTGCTCTCAGAGAAGACCTCCTTACGTTTTTTTTTTT
>NW_010367695.1:0-796 GCF_000414095.1 Morus notabilis
CCATAGTAGAAGAAGCAGATGCAAAAGAACCGGAGACATATGAGGAAGCATTTCAAAATCCGGAGTGGGCTAAAGCTATGGAAGAAGAAATTGCTGCATTAGAACGAAATCAGACTTGGGAGCTCGTGCCAAAGCCAAGAGAGGTGAAGCCTATTTCTTGCAAATGGGTTTATAAAATAAAGTGTCACACAGACGGATCAATTGAAAGGCACAAAGCTCGTTTGGTAGCTCGGGGGTTTACTCAACAGTATGGACTAGACTACGATGAAACGTTTAGTCCAGTTGCAAAGCTTACAACTGTGCGAGTTTTACTAGCACTTGCAGCTAGCAAAGATTGGACCTTGTGGCAGATGGATGTGAAGAATGCATTTTTGCATGGAGAGTTGGATCGGGAGATCTACATGACTCAACCAATGGGTTTTCAGAGTAAAGAACATCCTGAATATGTGTGTAAGCTGCGGAAGGCGCTCTATGGGTTAAAGCAAGCACCGAGGGCTTGGTATGGTAAGATTGCTGAATTTTTGACTCATAGTGGTTATTCGATGACACCTGCAGATTCTAGTTTGTTTGTCAAAGATAATGAAGAGAAGCTAGCTATGGTGCTAGTGTATGTGGATGACTTAATCATAACAGGAGATTGTGAAGTAGAAATCCACCGAACAAAGAAGAATTTATCAGTTCGTTTTCAGATGAAAGAACTTGGTCAGCTCAAGCACTTTCTGGGTCTAGAAGTTGATCGTACTTAAAAAGGAATATTTCTCCATCAGCAAAAATATTCCAAAGATTTGTTGAAAAA
>NW_010367696.1:0-920 GCF_000414095.1 Morus notabilis
AAACTCTGGATATAGATCATGAAAAGGGCTTCCATTATTTCGTTAGGTCTAATATTAGAGATTAATGATGACATTTTGTGTGGTTGTTTTGGGTGAGCTGAACAAAGAATCATAATCATTATGGGATTGGGAGATATACAAGAAATAGAAGAAAAAAAATGGAGGGATGATAACGGATTATTATCCTAGGAGTGTGGCAAACACGCTACACTTAGCTTATACAAGTTTAGAAATTTCAGTAAATGTGAAAAGCCTCCTTGCACTCAAGCCACCTGGTGACAGGTATATACTCGTAGTCGTACATATATTTGAATTGGTAATCAATAATATTTGCCCATATCTCAAATGATCCAGGAATGTATTAACACAACAAATACAAATGAAAATAAAATTTGAATACAGACCAGATACATTCTTACAAGGTATTACTATCAGTCTATCAGAAGACCAGGTCATGAAAGAGAACTTTTGCTATGCAAACCCCTTAAAAGAAGACAATTCACAACTTTCCCATAGGGGCAGGGCCGTTAAATTAGTCATGAAATGGACCATCTAATCATTTCTCTATCATTAAATTGACTTATATTATATATCAGGATCCAGGTTTAAACTATAATTAAAACCTAGTGTTTGAGCCCAATAACTTGAGAATTCAAATAAATGGTCATATGAAAAGACAGCGTTAATTAAAACGTTAAATAGCTTATATGGAAGAAACGTCCATTACGATAGTGAAAGTCAAACTTCACAAGCGTTTAAAAGATTAAGCTACTAAGATTAACATGAAAAGGAAAAGTAAGAGCTACTAAATTGAACTTTGCAATCAAACCTACAAAAACTTGAAGCCAATTTTTCTCTAAGGAACCTCAATATCATCCTTAAATTCCACAAAGTTAGACAAAAAAGGCCAATACTTAGCT
>NW_010367697.1:0-685 GCF_000414095.1 Morus notabilis
TTCTGATAGCCTTTTACTGTAGTAAAACTCGAATTCTAAACTCGAATTGATGAAATGAACGGGGCCTTAGAAAATAGTTTTTATTAATCCCTACCAAAGTCAGTTTTTAACCGTTGGATATATTCAAATTATCGTGTCATGATCTATACTTTAGGCCCTACTTAATGCTAAAGAGATATGATTTGATATGTGCCTGTTTAATAGTGCTCGGTGAAATATGCTAATATTGATCGCCCCTCCTAAACTTTTTCTTCACGAAAATATATGTATACATATATATAAATAAAAACTATTCCAAGGTAAATAACTAAATCTCGTATGTGGTATTGGTTCTATTTTATTTATAACCTTTTTTACAAGATGGTACATGCTATAACTTGTGCCTATAAAACAAAGGTCAATTAGATAATTTTTTATCAATATATTCTCATACTATAAATAAAAATAATATTCTAAATGAAAGATCATTTTGGTGTTTTAAGTACACATTAACGGACCCATAGTATGACGCTAGAGCAACAATTGAATACATTTCACGAGTTAATTATTATTAAACCCTTGCCCTTTTGCTATAAGCTCCATCGTTCACGTTCACATTTCGCAGATATTATTTCATCAATGGTTCAATAGCAAATTTAAGATATGTAGTTCCCGTTGTATTTTATCTTTTATGCGTTTTTTTTTT
>NW_010367698.1:0-1164 GCF_000414095.1 Morus notabilis
GGTGCCAGAGGTGGAAGGCTTTGCTTCAGCAAGGTTTGCCTCTCCATTCTTCTTTTTGCCTTTAAGCAGTAGGGTTTCTGCAGTCTGAAGCTCCTTCAAGAGTTCTGGGAGTGAATAGTTCAACTTGTTCATCGAATAGTTGAGTTTGAAGTTGTCGAACATCTCCGGGAGAGTCTCTAGGATCATATCCACCTGAGTCTCCCCATCTATTTCAGCTCCCATGAGCTCCATCTCATTCAGGTGACTTATGATCAATAGCATATGGTCCCGAACAGGAGTGCCGAATTTCATCCGGCAGTTCATGAAGTTACGCACCGTAGCTTGCTTGGCTTGACGGCCTTGGCTGCCGAACATTTCAGCAATGCTGTAGATCATATCTACAGCTATCAGCATGTTTCGATGTTGCTGTTGCAACACATTACTAATTGATGCTAAAATATAGAACCTAGCGATCTCATCGGAACGCATCCAAGCAGTGTATGTGTCTCGCTCCTCTTGAGTGGACTCATCAGTCGGCTCAAGAGGATAGGGGGTGGTGAGCACATGCTTGTGCTTGTCTACCGTCAATACGATGTCAAGGTTACGTTTCCAGTCAACGTAATTTTCACCCACTAGTTTGTTTGTACTAAGAATTTGTGCGATCGGGGATAAAGACATGATTGCTGAAAAATAAAATAAAGCGGCGTTGGCAATTTGCTTAAATTTAAGAAAAGTATGATGCATGAATGCAAGTACTTAAACATAAAGAAAATCCTTAAAAAATGTTTCATCTGTGGTGTTACGATCATAAATGGCAACACGTCCCACCTAGGGGTGGCATCCGTGAAGCCTCCTATCGTATCGAGACTCCTCTCGTTTGGTCCACTTCACAGGATGTCTCCACATCTAGTGCAACCAATCACCATCCTTTTGGTAACCTCAGATCCATTGCCTAGCTCCTATGGGAGGTTACAATGATCTTCAGTCTAAGTGTTTAACCGACTAATCGACTCTAGAGGTTGTTATGAACTAGCGATCCATCTAGGGATGGTCCCGCCTCACTACTTCCTTTTCGAGTCTTATCTTCTTTAAGCAACCTGATGACTCCTTAGCGACATGTTTCGTGGGTTTCTCCCATTGAAGTGAGGACCACTAAGGTGGTTCTTAACCCGTCCACGTGTCACG
>NW_010367698.1:4126-4357 GCF_000414095.1 Morus notabilis
GATCCTAAGACTGCGAATATCTATTTTAAACTATATTAGAAGAGTTTGTCCGGCAGGGTTTCCCTGACTCTTCTTTCATTGATAACGGTCTATGGACTAAGCAATATCACTAACACTCTTGAATATGTATCAAAACATAACTTTATTTTATTTTATAAAATCAGCAAAACAATAATGTCTGACATTTGTCATTTCACAAATAACAAATTTTATCCTACTTTATGGACACAT
>NW_010367698.1:4749-5892 GCF_000414095.1 Morus notabilis
GGTAGCCCGAATTTGGTCACCACGCCGGAGCCCGCCGCCGTGTAGTGCCATCAACCGCCGTCCGCTGGAGTTTTTTTTGAATTTTTCCATCGAAGCCTAAATGCCCGACCCGCCCGAAGCCCGAATTGCCCAAAAAAATGGTCAAAATGCCGACCGTTGGTGCCTGACCCAAAAGTAAGCCCAAAAACCCAAATTTTGCCCGAATGCCCGAGATGCCCAAATTGCCCAACAACCTGTCCAATGGCTAGTTTTTCTACCATTGCCGCCCGAACCCTAAACTAGCCGTTGTACCCTGAATTTTTTGAAAAAATCAATTTTTTAACCCAAAAATTTCCCTATAAACACCCCCCATCCCCCGCACATTTTTCTCACTCAAACAATCTCAATCCCTCTCAATTTCTCTCAATCTCTATCAATTTCTCTCAATCTCTCAAATCTCTATTACAATTTATCTAAAAACTATCACATTATCCTAAAGCTCTCTCTCTCAAATCGCTCTTATTTTTTTATAATGGATCCTTTTGGTTATAGTGGTATTCCCATTGATGCCCAACATAACGTGAAAGAAGTACAATTTCTCACTAATGAATTTGTTACGCAAGAATCTACTAATCCGAGCCCTGGTGGACGTACTGGAGGTAGTGGTCGAAATGGTGGTGGGCGTGGAGAAGTGGCAAGTGCCAGTGCGACTATGTCTGCAAGTGTTGCAACCTCTAGGAGGAAATACAAGCACACCTCGACAGTTTGGGATCACTTCGACATAATTAAGGAGATCGACAATGAAGGTAACACTAAATATATAGCTCAGTGTAAATATTGTTTATCTAAATTACAAGATGACACTATTCACGGCACCACACACTTGAGAAGACACTCCAAAAAGTGTCTTCAAAAGCTTAGCCAATCCGGCGGACCCGAACTCCGCCAAACACAATTATCTTTTGATCGCGCAACCGGTGGTCTAACCACTTGGAAATACAATCCGCAATCCTATGGAAGTTGCACGAATGATAGCTGCTTTACATAAACCACTTAGTTTTGTAGAGCCTCCTAATTGGCAAGTATATATTAAGGTTGTGCATAATCCTAATGCACAGTTCACTTCAAAAACTACTCTTAGAAAATATTTATAAAAATTATTTA
>NW_010367698.1:6289-6478 GCF_000414095.1 Morus notabilis
CATGTCACGTAATTAATTTAATTGTTAAATCCGGTTTAAAAGAAATGGGTAATCACATTAAAAGAATTAGAGATAGTCTTGCATGGATTCAAGGTAGTAACCAAAGACAAGAATATTGGTATAGGTTCTTACAAGCATTCAATATACCTCCTAGAGCATTAGCATTAGATATGCCTATAAGATGGAACT
>NW_010367699.1:0-732 GCF_000414095.1 Morus notabilis
ATATTATATCTCTTTTGATGTTACGTTCTTGGTCTAATTACCTGTCCTTCTTTTTTATAAACAAGTTGTGGTTATACCAAGGCCACACAACAAGTTTTTCTAGGTCTCCCAAAATTAAAAGAGTTTTTTTTTTTTTTTTTTTTTTTTTTTTTTTTTTTTTTTTAAACTTTTGTTAAACTTTACTAGCTTGTCAACTTAACTACTAGTAGTGTTGAAAATGTAACAATTATTATTATTGTTATTTTTTTGAAATCATGAAACTTGTTTATAATTAACGTGACCTAGTAGTGTTGCATTGTTAATATTTATAATTTCTCTTCATAAGAGATTCATATAATATAAAATGTAAGAGATTAAAAAAAAAATCACTATCATGATCACCGATTGAGTGATCTTTTTAGTTAATTAACGATACTAAAAAAAGTGGACCCAGCGAACGTGTTCTACAGTTTTAGAAGCCCTTCAACTCTTTTGTGAACCCTTCAAGATTTCCTTTTGTTTTGTCATGTTAAAAACTTTAAAGCAATGTGTTGAACTTTTTCGGTACGGTAATATATCAATAGTGTACGGTAATATATCAGTTGGTTAAATTTTTTATCCGTTAGATTTACATAAAATCACGTAAAAATAAAAAAAATACATAAATTTAATAGCTAAAAAAATTAATTTATTAGTACGTTAGGCATACTAAAATCTCTCTTATTTTTAAAAACTTGTCATCTTCACATTCTA
>NW_010367700.1:0-1139 GCF_000414095.1 Morus notabilis
GTGTGAATAATAAAATGTGGATTTTTCGGTGGAGAAAAGAAGAGCGGGACAGAGAGAGGTGTTGCAGAGAGAGATGAGAGATAGATAGGTTTTTTTTTAGATTTTTGTATTTTTTAATATTAAATAATTACACATTAAAGTAATTATATGGGTAATTTTGTAATTGCACTTTTAATTTCACAACTCTTATTGTAGATAAGTGTCACGTGTCATTTTTAGTTAAATGAACAAAAAATGCCTACTTTGGTTTTTAATTTATTAAATGAACAAAAATGTCTACTTTATTTTTAAATTTATTACTACTTATAGATGATTCAATTTTATTTATTCAGATTTAATTACATAAAATCAATTAAATGAAAGAAATAAAAAAAAATCAAGATATTATTTACGACTCAAGTTTTAGTAAAAATAAACACGTGTGTTCGGCTGCCCAAAAAATTCAAAAAAAGTAATTCGAGTTTCAACTTTATTCAAGTTCATGTTCTTTTAAATTTGAACTTGAGTTGGGGACTAAAACTCGAGTTCAAGTGTTCCATTCAACTCGAGTTCAGAAACTCGAACTCAAATTAATAAACAATATTTTTTTATTCTTAAAAATATTATAACTTTTTCGTTTTAATTCTGATTGAGATGATTTTTTTCTATGCGTTGACAACGAAAAGATGAATAAAATCTCACCCATATACCCTATTAAAATTTTTCATCTCCATTGAGTTTTTATTAAATACTATATAAATACAAATTTAAGTTTTGACTTACTCAAACACAAACTCAAATAAAAAATTCTTATCTTAAACCATAACTCAAATGTACACAACCAAACACAAACTCAAGTTACAACTTCAACTCAAGTTATAACTCAAATTTAACTCAAAAACTACATTCAAGTTACACTTCAAAAGAACATGCCCAACTCAAATAAATTATAATATCAAATTATAACTCAAATTTATACAATCAAATCCAAACTAGTTATAACTCAAATTCAACTTAAGATTTACACTCAAATCACTTAACTCAAAAATGATAAAAAAAATAAGTTATTAATAAATAAGCCATTAATAATTTAAATTTGAGTATATAAATCAACGCAAACTTAAGCATGTAGACGATCATTTATGTTACATTACTGTTTT
>NW_010367701.1:0-529 GCF_000414095.1 Morus notabilis
GCAACAGCGGCGGCTTCAACGAGTTAATGGCGTACCTGAGTGAGGACTTCGTAGTCGACAATAGTGAAATGTTTGATTTGGTTCAGTGGTTGACGGCACGAGCATTAACTTGGCCAATCCTAACTCGACTAGCAATGGATATTTTTTCGATCCCAGTCTCCACTATTTGATCCGAACAAACCTTCAGTACGACCGGCCGAATACTTGAAGAACATAGAAACGCATTGCAACAGGACATTGTTGAAGCTTTAGTGTGCATTAAGGATTGGGATCGTTCCGACCAACGCTTACACGATACAATTTCACCGGTAAGCTAAGAATGGATCGATGAATTTAATATATTAACTTTTAATTTTGAGGACGATCCTTCAGCTTCAAATTAAATTATATTATTGTAATTTGTAAATATTTATTTACTTTGTACAGTGTTATTGTAATCTTGTACAGACTTTGTAAGTTCGTCAAATTTGTAATTCGACTCAGAATGATTGCACTCTTTTTTCCTTACCAAGTTTTTATCCCAATTGGG
>NW_010367702.1:0-879 GCF_000414095.1 Morus notabilis
CAGTCTTAATGGTCGTCAAAATGAGGTATAGCTTTATAAAAGGAGAATGGGTTTTTTTTTTATCATTATTTTTCTTCTTTTTTTTGTCTTCTCTTCTTTTTCATTCTTATTTTTTTGTCGTCCTATTATAAATTATTTTTTTGTCGCCCTATTAATTTTCTCCAAAAATTTCTTCAATAAATATCGTTGTCTAATAAATATGTTTTTCATTTTTAATCATAGAATTTCTTGCGGTTTCAACTAGTATATATGTGTACTGGGAGACATTTTGCATATGCATGTTTTGCGGTACGAGTAACGAGAATGGAAGTTATGTTTTTGCAAGACTAGTTGAACGTTGTGATCATTTTCAGCTGCCATTCATCGTATCGAAAATCGAAGATTGGATGTTACGTCTTTGCAAGGAGTCGTTTTCGTTGGTCTATGATGTTCCCGGTACAAAGAATATACTAGAAATGCCACTTTTGGTGGCTCAGATTTGTATTTTGTTCAAGTTATGAGTTCAATAGAACATGTAATATAATTCCATTGCATTACAGTTAATCTATAGCAATGTGTATATGAGAGATAGTACATAACTACATAAGCCTCAAGCAATTCAATATAAGAATGTCCATTTGCGTTATGATTTAATATATAATACCTTCGGCTTACAATTCTAAAATCAAATGTGGAGGCTTTCACTTGGCTTATGCGGAAACAATTGTTCCTCTCTCATGGGAAAGAGAGAGAAAGCACATACGTGCTAGTGGGTCTACCTACTCCAACTCGAAAACGATACGAATTTTACGGGTTAGAGTTGAGAAAAAAGATGTTCGGGTAAGAATTTAGTCGACCTGAAATTGATACGAAAAACACATGTTAATTTCGGGTTGGACC
>NW_010367703.1:0-383 GCF_000414095.1 Morus notabilis
CAATTCAGTTTAAAATTACGGTGTTGTTGGAGACCTTGCAAACCCCCACGCCCTGATGATTACGCGCAATGGTATGAGCACTCGGGCCCATCAGTAAGTAAGATGAGATCAGATAATAAAATTATGATAAGACATCATAAAATTATGATAAGACATCATAATTAAGCATAATTGGCTCATGTATATATAGTCATATGAACTTACAACTATTTTGCGAGAAATAGTTCCTACTTGCTGAGCGAAAGCTCATTTCAGAGTATTTATACTGTAGGTAAGCAACCTACATCTAATACTTGATAGACTACTGGCAAAGTAGTAGACGAACGATGTGGAGAGGCTTCAATTTTAGTCTTTCTTCTTCGTTTTTGGCTTTCTTAACTTGG
>NW_010367704.1:0-1800 GCF_000414095.1 Morus notabilis
ATTTAAACGGGCTGTGCAGGTTGACACGATTAACACGATTAATAAATAGATCGTGTTTGGATAATATTTTTGACATGTTTAATAAACAGGTCGTGTTTAGGTTGATATTTTCTGACACAATTAATAAACGAGTTAACACAAACACAATTCACTAACACGAATTGACACCCTTAATCTTAATAAATAAATAAATAAATATGAAATACAGCTGTTTTTTTCCCTTTTTCTCTTTCTTTTTTTTATGATAAAAGATACAGCTACTTTGATCGGCTGTTTTCCTAATAAAGCCAAAAAGTTTATTTAACTAATTGGCCTCTTAGCATCCATCTAATATGAAATTAGTAAAGTCCAACACGCTTTACAGAATTTCCACATATGAGAAGCCTATCATGTTTCCCAAAGCTTTGTGTGGGGCATGCATTTGATGTATTACTAAAGATTATTTTTAGAATATGGCTATATATTTTCAAGACACCGCAGTATTCTTTGGAATATTATCAAAAAGAAAAACATTATATTTGAAGGGTATAGGATCTCCATGTTGTTAAAATCAATCAGTTTTTAATCGTTAAATTTGATCAAAATCATATCATATTAAAAATAAATATACAAAATAAACAGTTTAAGTACGCATTTAACGGTTGAAAAGATAGGCTGTGTTTGGAATTATTTTCGTTTTTGTTTTCACGTTTTTTGAGAAAGAAAAAATGAAAATAAAAAAGAAACGGCGTTTAGCACAATTAAAGATAAAAAACGGAAATAAAAACGGTTTTTTGGTTTAGTATAAAATGAGAAAGAAATGAAAAATGACTTTTAGTCATTTTTTATTTTTTATTTCCGTTTTCTCCTCTCTCAAGTAGAGAGAGACATTAATGAATTTTTTTATACTAAAAATAATCTCTTGAAAAAACTACTAAAGGCATTTTTAAAAATAATTTCTATATGAGATTATAAACGTTTTAATTTTTATTTTCATACAAAAAATAAAATTATTTTAGAATAAATTTCAAACGCATTCATAATTTTTTTTTGGTAGTTATGTTTTGTGTGCCTACTTGATAAACTCTCAAAAAGAGTTAGCCACATCTTGTTCCATGGAGGCATGGATCATAACTCAAGGAAGTTAATGGTGATGTTGAACTCGATGGACCTGGTCCTGGAATGGTCAAGTTTGGCCGCAAACAGCCTAAAATAATTCATCTTGATGACTTGGGACCCACGTGTACCGCCCTAGTTGCAAAAAAGCATTACGACTACGATATTCAAACTGATATCTATTTCGCTTTCTTTTTTTTTTCCCCCCTTTTTTTCTTGAACTGATATCTATTATTTTTTAGTCCCATTTATTTTGTGAATTTGAGTTTTTAATTCGAATTGAGATGTGATATTTTCTGAGAGCATTTCACTGTCGCATAAAAAGTTAGATGTGATATTTTTTAAGAGCTTTTAACTGTAAAAATCTATAACTGAAAATTTAAATTTGTGAAATGAATGATGTATTTGTTTGAAAACTCAAATCAATGATTGAAAAACTTAGGACCCGTTTGGTTCATGGATTAAAATCATGAGATTAGAATAATTTTCGATTTACGTGTCTTTTATAAGAGAAAATACTATAGCGAACCATAAATCATGATTCGAATCAAATAACGAATCCTCCCATCAAACGGGCTATTAAAAATATCATCCAATTTTTTAACAGCTGAATTTTGATTGGATTTTATTATATTTTTTGTGCTATTATGTTTAGTAAAAAATAAATAATAATAATCTTCTCTTTATTTTTTCTTTCTTTCTCCT
>NW_010367705.1:0-1336 GCF_000414095.1 Morus notabilis
CGGAATCAAACCCAAAAGTCACGAACAGCAGTCAATCCTCTTAGTACTACTCTTCACTGTGCAATGCGGTTTTTACAAAGGCCACTCTATTTGGTTGTAAGCTAGTCAATAGAAACATCAGGGAAGCTGCTTTGTTGGACTTTTGACACTTATATCAGAGCTTATTTGGGCGATCAGATGTTGAGAAAGAAATTGCCGAGGCATTTCCATGGAGAAAAAAATAATCCCCTACAGCCCCATCAATTAGTACTCCATCTTCTCTTAAACCTTCAAGTACTTTCCACAATCCTTAAGAGTTTTTAAGCTTGAAAACTAGTGAGCAACCCAATTATCAAAAGCCTCTACAAGTTCCTTGAGTTTGAGCTTCAAGTTAGTTTTCAATTCATTGTATGATTGAGGTAATGAGTTTTTCCTTCTATTTTCATGTTCTAGATAGTTGAGGGAATGTATTTTGATGTTATTTGGTGCTTGATTAGTATGAATTTTGTCATCGGTATGATTGAATTTGCTTAGAAATACGTTTAGAGTAGTTGGATTTGGTTTGAGTAAAAAATATAATTATGAGTTAAGACTCGGCATATTGTTTTAAATTATTTATGTGATTGATGCCGGCCTATAAAGCAAAGAACTAATTAATTTGATTATTGTATTGCACATCTTAATCAAAACTCTACATTAAAATCAATTTATCTGTTGTCCACTCCTAATTTGGCTGATCAGGGAGAGAAATGGCGGAGCTTTTGCTAGCCCCATTGTTTAAAAGGTTGCTTGATGTGCTAAGTGAAGAATTCAGATCATGGAAGTGAGTTGATAAAGAAGCAGAGAGCCTCAAAGAGGAATTCGTGCTCATCCAAGCACTCGTCAAAGAGGCAGAAGCAAAGTTAGAAAGAGGAGACACTAGCAATGTGGTGAAAGCATGGCTGAACCTGATGAGGGAGCTAGGCAACTGCATTGAGGACGTTGTCGACGACTTTCTTCAGTATGTTGAACAACAGCGGGGCCAAAAGGGAGCCATGAAGACACTAAAGCTTCATCAGAACATGGCTTCCAAGATTACAAATAATATTAAAAGAATTCACCAAATGAAGAATAGAGCTCAAACATACGGCTTGCTGGCCTTGTCATTACAAGGATCAACACCTGGCAGAGATAATACTGTTGAAGAGGATGATGCCCTTCGCTTGAACTCACTTTGCATCGAGAAGGATGAACTCGTGGCCATCGATGCAACATCGAAAGAACTTGTGGACAAGTTGGTTAAAGAATCATCAAATAAGCGCATGATAAGATAATTTCACTGGTAGGAGAAGGAGGAATCGGAAAGACCACTCTTGCT
>NW_010367706.1:0-555 GCF_000414095.1 Morus notabilis
CATGTGACGTTGAGAGACTTCTTCCTCTTTTTGAGAGTGTTAGCACACTAAGACTGAATGTGACCGTAACCGTCACACTCCCGGCATTGAATTCTCCTATTCTTCTTATTATCATTGGAGGAATTTGTAGCTTCTTTATTTTTCTGAAAATTGTTGGAGTTGTTGAAAGTTGGAGTTTGGTTCTTCTTGTTGAACTTCTTCATCACCTTGTTGAAATTTTTAGTCAATCGAGTAAGAAACTCCGTTAAGTCTTCATCTTCTTCTTCAACATTATCTTCCACTTCGGCTTGGAAAGCAATCCCCTGAGAAATCTCCGTCTCCTTCTTATTTTGACTCAGATTCATTTCAAATGTCCTTAGTGATCCCATCAATTCATTAAGTCTCGTAGTCTCAGTGTCTTTCGCCTCTTTAATGATAGTGACTTTGTAGGCAAATCTTTGTGGTAATGATCTCAACGTCTTGCTGACAAGTTTTGCCTCGAGAATGTTTTCACCAAGAGCAAAGGGTTCATTAGCTATATCACACAACCGTGAATTAAATTCAGAAATAGTTTCA
>NW_010367707.1:0-1580 GCF_000414095.1 Morus notabilis
AATTTGACAATTATGAACATTAAAAGTGCAAATTTGTGCACTTATCACCGTCCATGGAAGGCCCAGCCCAGCCAGTAACAATGCCGAATTCGGCACAACCCGGTACGGTACTGTTACGGGCCACGCTGGCCCGACACATTTGATGGGTTAGGGCTGGGCTGCGGCTTCTCAGCCCGCGGCCTAAGTCCGGCCCTAGCCTGTGAAGGTCTGCGGCCCAGCCCGAGTCTAGTTCGACCCCGGCCCGCCAAAAAGCCTCCAGCCCGTGAGGATTGTGACCCTTGGGCCCTCGTAGGGCCCAACGGTCAAATCTGAAAAAAGCCCCTAAAATCCCCTATAAATACCCCTTAATCCCACCATAAATCCCACACAACAATTCACTCTCAACTTCTCATCTCACTTTCATTCTATCTCTCATCTTGTCTCATTGATTTTGATTCTAAGCTTTTCTTTCGTGATCACTCATTTTCTTGCTCTTTCATTTACAAAGTTTAAGTTCAATCAATTTCCAGAAAATGGATACATCAAACTTCCTTGATTTCACTGCTCTCCCTAAGCTTGTATTTCTGATCTATGGGAGGGGTGCAATAAAACTGGATATTTATGCATCACGGCCGATTATGTTGACGATGAACGAGTTTTATAAAAGAGAATAATAGGTTTTCGTTTATATCCATATCCTCATAACGCAAATGTTATTTTTGGAACAATAATGGAAATTTTTGGGTTTTATGGGATAGAAGATAAAGTTTTAAATATTACTTTCGATAATGCGTCAGCTAACACGGCTGTAATTAACATGTTCAAACGTAGTTTGAAACCAGCATTTGGAGGAAAATTTTTCATCAACGGTGTGCGTGTCACATAATTAATTTAATAGTTCAGGCAGGAATTGAACATATTTAAGCTAATCTAACAAATATTAGAGAATCTTTATCCTTCATATCTCGTTCTGGAGCTTAGCTCTAAGAATTCGAACAATATTGCAGGAAGGTTCCCAACTGACGTGAGACATAGGTGGAACTCCACCTATTTAATGTTGAAGGCTGTACTCCCGTATCAACAGCTCATCACAATGAATGCAAACAGTAAGAATGACCAGCTTTTAATTTTTGATATAGATTGGCAGATTAGTGAGTATTTTTTTAAATTTTTAGAAGTTTTCTACAATGCTACTAAATTACTTTTCAGAGTTTATTATCCTAATGCACATTTAGCTTTACATCAACTATTTAATATTTCAGAAACATTTTCTTATTATAAGGATACTGAACTATTTGGAAACATAGTTAAGCTAATGGAAACTAAATTTACAAGTTATTGGTCAGGTTGTCTTATGTTATATGCATTAGCAATAATTTTAGATCCTAGGTGCGGTGTATATGGGATTGAATCTTTGATGACTACTACAGCAGAAAATTTAGGTATTGATATGCTACTGACTATTACTGACGCTAGGAAAATGTTAGAAAAGTTATTTGGTTTGTATGAAGCAAAATATAACACATGTCAAAAAGAACAGGGAACTTTGACATCAACTAGCAGTTCGGGGCCAAAAGGCTCATCGTGGAGTTTCTTGAAGA
>NW_010367708.1:0-3803 GCF_000414095.1 Morus notabilis
ACACACACCCACGGCTTCATATCTCACACACACACCCACGGCTGACACCGACAGCTTTTTATCTCACACACCCACGGCTTTATATATATATGTGTGTGTGCGCGCGCGCCGTTTGGTGCACTGTGAAATACCCGGTGATGCTTGTTTCCTTTTTTTTTTTTTTTATCTTCCTTCTTTGATTGTTTCTTAACGGGTATAGTACGATTCATATGAATATTTTTATATAAATTATATGCACATAATTTTTCATATGCCGATTCTTAAAATATAATTCATATGAATTTTTCACTCGAATTGCACTCAAAACAATCGTAATAAATAATTTGAGAAACTTTTAATTCTTAATTTTTTTAAAATCACATTTGACTTATATAGATCTCTAAAAAGAAATCCAAATCTTAGTGATAATCATAGGATTGTAATGAGAACGAGAAACCACACACCGTGAGTGCATTCAGAATTTATTAAGAGCATTACAAATAAAAAATCTCACACCATAAGGCGTATATAAGATTTATCTTCGTGGAGAGTGTCAAGGAGTAAATCACAATCCCACACTTTAAAATGTATATAGGACTTGATTTAAATACACTGTATCTATTTAATAACACAGAAAACTAAAACTGTTAGTGAAAAAAAAGACTAAAATATCAAAACATGTATTTACCTTATTGTTTTGAAATATCACTTTTGAGGATGTATATTTTTCTTTTCCTCACGTCACTATCAATGCACACCTGCACCCCTTTTTTTTACCTGCGCACCTTTTGTTTTTGTTTTTGCTTTTTTTTTTTTGTTTTTTATCTTTCTTTCTTTCTTCTCACGTCTCTTGCACCCTTTTTCTTTCTTTCTTTCTTTCACTTCTCTGCACACACGCACATGCGCATACCTGCACCTTTTTTTTTCTTTCTTTCTTTCAGTTCTCTGTACACATGCACTTGTCTTCAGAAAAAATTTTCTTCTGCACACACGCACACACGTTTTTAGATGAAAAGCTATTCGAAAAGTCCCCCTTTTCCTCTGCACTCGCTTGCTTTATATAAAAGAATTCCACGTTATATAAAAGAATTCCGAAAAGTCCCCCTTTTCCCCTTTTCCTCATTTTTTAAACCCTCCACGTTCTGCACCCTATTTTTTTTTACCACAACTCCACGTTTTAGAACGTGTATTTTTTTAAATCCCTCATTTTATTATTATTATTATTATTATTTTGGGCCAGCAGAAAGTTTTATTTTCTCTTTTCATTTTTTTATGGCCCATTTGTGATTCATATTTTTTTACCGCAAACAAATGGTCCTTCAAGCGTGTGCGTGTCATTGATGAACACGTGCGGCGCTTGAGTTCTTTTTTTTTATTCCTTTTTTGTTATTATTATTTTTTCAGTTGCCGTTGGATGTTTATGGGGAGATTTGTTCAGAAAGGGCGCCAGACAATCGTGGTGGAGAGGTTGATTTTGGTACAAAATATCTCCGTTCAGTATCATTAAATGAAATCATTGCCTCTACGGATTCGAAACACTGGGCTATTTTGACCACCACTTGTGAGGTACCTTGTGGAGATTTGAGATACAAATTCTCAAGTGAGACCAAAGCTGTTCAACATCTTCAACAACATGGTCCTATCTTTAATGGGAAATTTCTTGGGGAAATTAACAGCGATGATGATGGGGATTGCAGATTTGTGGTGACAAATGAATTCTACCCGGGGGCTTTTTTACAATTTGAAAGACAAGAAAATGTCAGGAAAATTCAATTTTCGTGGTCGAGCTTGCTTCCAACTTTCTCTAATGGAATGGACTGAGCACATTTTAATACATAACCGCACTATTTTGCGTAGTGCAAACATTTATGGAGCGGTTGATGTTTCTAGGTTCCCCTATGCACTTAATGCTAACGTATAGAGAGCCTTTGTTGAACTATGGGGGCCACAAACTAATACTTTCCATCACATTGGTGGTGAAATGAGAATCTCTTTATATGATTTGAAAGGAATTGGAGGTTTAACCATTCTCAGAATTCCTTATGAAGAATGTATTCCGCCTAATGCTCAATTACTGAATCCTTCCTTGTATTCTCCTACTGTTGTTGAGCTTTTGAGAACCCATTCCAGAATTTGAAAATTTTTAAATGTCACAAAGGTATCTTGGGGAGAATGGATTGAGTATTTTTATCGTGGGGATACACTTCTTCATGGGTTGCTTGGGCCTTCGACTAAACCCAGGCAAACACCTCATAAAGGGAAGAGTTTTTTGAAAGAAAGACCTTCTCTCAAGACCTTGCGTTTGGATGTTTCAGAAGAGCGCATGCTTGCAGCTTTCCTATCTCTTTGGCTAAGCCGGTTTGTTTTTCCCTATCAGAATAGTTACATTAGGCCTGAGACTTTCTACATGGCCACTTTGTTGGCACAAGGAAAGAAAGTGTCGCTTGCACCTTCTGTTTTGGGTTATATTTGCCATGCATTGAGTACTTCTGCAACAGATCCACGAGGAATTGGTGCTTCTGAAATTCACTTGCCTATGCATTATGTGATAGGATGGCTAGCTGAATACTTTCCCTGCCTTTATTCAAGTTGGGATGTTGTTGATGATTCTCCTCGGATGCGTAGGGTTGCCGGACTTCCAGCTAATAAGCAAAGTTTAAATGTAGCTAGAAGCACTTTTAGGGGCGAGGACTACGTGCCGTCGTCCGTTTTCTTTTCTTGAGAGAGATGACAGTCTTTACTTAGATGATAATGGTTTATCTGACGACATCTTTGAGCTTATTGTTTCCTTACAGTCCTCTATATTACCTGTAAGAGTGGGAAACAATTTATACCTCGAAGCATATTCCCCTAATAGATTTGCTCGTCAATTTGGCTTTGACCAAGGTGTGCCTTCAAACAACTTATACCTCAGTCCCAAACGTGGTTTATCTATCGGGATTCTTGATATAAAAGGAGCATGGGATTTTCTTCTGAGAAGGGATACTGGTGCCCTTTTTGAGGTGCCAAGTATGACTCGGACGGGCCAATGCACATGGTGGTACGGTCGCTGGTTGGTGAAATGTAGTACACCGTATTTGGGAAGATCTGTGGAAAGTATTCATTCTTTGTTCAGTAAGCAGCCTTATAAGGCAGAATAACTCACATTCATAATTACCGATATTAGGAAGGTATATGAAACACTTGATGACATGCTTGCCAAGTGTCGCTCTCAAGTAAATGAAGAGACTTTTGAGGTTTGAAAACGCGGGTCATTTGATGAAGTAGGCGATTCTGGAACATGCCATAAGAAGAAAAAAAATCCAGCGTGCTCAGACTTCTAACATTGATGCTCCTTGGGCTTCAGACAAACTTAAAATTTCCAGTGTTGGACTTCCTGAGACTACTGAGCCTTCCTCTACCGCAATCGGTCGGGACACCCCTATTACTGAAGACAACTTAGATGTGAGAAATGAACATATGACTGACAGTCTATTCAGAGAGGATGAGTTTGCAGATTATAATTTGTTGAGAGATGATAGTCCACTTGAAGAGGGCTTTTTGGAAGAGAATCAACTTAAGGAACTGATGAGTGAGTTTTAACTCATTTATTTAATGTCCTAAAATGAATAATTGCTTGTATCTTCAAGTTTTTAGGTTGTTTTAATATGGTTGTGAGTGATTCAGATAAACAAAGAAGAATTGGATCACTTGGAAGAAAAAGGTCAAAAGGAGCCCGAAACCAGCGCGCGCCCACATCAGGGACTCCAGCGCGCATCCGCGCGCCCACATCAGGGACCAGCGCGCGCCCGCACGCCCACATCAGGGAACCCCAGCGCGCCCAC
>NW_010367709.1:0-2736 GCF_000414095.1 Morus notabilis
TAGCAAAACTCGAATTCTAAACTCGAATCGGCGAAATGAACGGGGCTTAACTACTCTAACTGCATTTAGATAATCGCTCTCGATAAGAGAGACAAGGATGCCACTAAAGCAACCCCTTTCAAATAGTCAGACATTCTACGACAAAATGGGGAAATCGGCTGGCCAACCTTTTTGAGAAAGCGTCCAAAACAAAGCCCGTTGAATCCCGAATAAGACCTCCAACCCTAGTAAGACAACCCTTGGGATGGCACAGATGCATCAACATTCAGCTTCAACTGATTATTTGTAGGAAGGCACCAACGCGGATCTGAAACAACAAGGAACGTTCTTGAACTTTAACTGTGCGTTTGGTTGATATATTCGTGTCATGATTTGTTGTTCGCTACAGTATTTTCTCTCACAAAAAGCACACGTAAATTGAGAATGATTCTGAATCCATTTACCAAACGTCTTCTTTTCGGGCTTGTTTGAACTCCAACAGCCAATAACTTGCAGCCTCTAGGATATCTTCCGGTTTGCTCTCCATGAGTAAAGGCATTCCGATCCTTCCAAACAAACCACATAAATAACCTCAAACCATCCTTCCACAAAACCTAAAACATTCGCAAAAGCAAGTAATCCATACTATCCTCCGGAAAAGCAAGTAACATATTCCAGAAAATGCTTAGACTCCAAATCCTCATAGCCACATCGCACGAGACAAGAGCATGTAATACTGTTTCTTTACCGCTAAAGCACCGCCTGCACCCCATCCAGACAATTAACACCACACCGTGAGAGATTATTCCAAGAGGGTAGGATATTATGAAAAAACTGTTAGTTTATCAATCCATCCCAAAAGCTTAAGCTGTTAGGAGGTGGGCCAACAATAGTTTTATACTTTACACTCCCCCTCACGTGTGGGCTGGACAATGGGCAATCGTGTGGGTAAATTAATTAGAAAGTCCAACACGTGAATATTTAAGCCTGAGATATTAAAGACCTAACACGTGATAATTTTAAATGGGGATAAAGAGTGAAATTACGCGGGTTTGAACTCAGGACCTTCCGCTCTGATACCATGTTAGTTTACCAATCCATCCTAAAAACTTAAGTTGTTAGGAGGTGGGTCAACAATAATTTTATACTTTAACAAAAATCCGCCACACAAATATCTTCACTTTATGGGGATTTCTTCAAAAAATTTCACGATCTTTGATCCACACTATCCACAGACGAGGCATTAGTCCTCATTTCTTGCAGAGCTCTATAATAACCAGATTTAACACTATATATGCCTTTTCCATCATAATGCCGCAAGAGAGCATCATCACTCCTACTCAAGCCAATGGGAATGTTTTCAATGACATCCACATCTGAAGGCAAAAAGAGGGTCCGCACCAAATTGAAATTTTATCTAGACTGATGTTCAGAATCTATAGTCAATAAATCCGAGACATACCAGCACCGATTCTGATCATTTCCACGAGTAATTGAGCGAAAAGAGACCAACCGTGGCTAGGGGTGTTTAAAAAATATGTCCAACCGCAAAAATCGCGCAATCCAAATCAAACCGAACCAAATTATTAATTATTTTTGGATATTAGGTGGTTTGGTTGGTAAATCAAACCAAACTAAATCATTAATTATTTTTGAATATTGAGCGGTTTGATTGATTTTTTAATTTAATTTTTTAAGCGGTTTGGTTTGTTTGTGGTTTAGACTCTCAAATTGTCCAAACCGCTCAATAATCCACTCAAAAGACACATAAATAATTTTTTATTTTTAAAATATTTGTTATATTAATTTTCATTTTTATTGATCATAATAAAGGTGTTATACTTATAAAATACACCATATTATATTTTTGTTGGCATGTATTATATTTTTATAATTTTTATGAAATATTGAAAACTCTTATTGTCTTAAGCTCAAACCACTTAAACCAAATCTTCTAAACTACTTAAGAGTGATTTGATTCAATTTGGTTTTTATCAAAAATTTCAAACCACCCAAATGAAAAAAATTATTTTTAATTTAGTTGGTGATTTTTATAAAAGAAAAAAAAAACCGTCCAAACTGACCGCAAACACCCCTGACCGTGGCATCCAAAGGTCCTCAAAAACCCAGATCAAATATCCATTTCCAACTCTCCACTGAATACCCAACTGTAATAATTCTCGCCCTCACAAAAAAAACTACGCCAAATTTAGGAGGGATTAAAAAATGATCATATGGGAAGTAACCATCTTTGAGAACCCCCGCTACCAAGGAATCTGGGCTTTGAAGAATTTGCTGCCATTCCTGCTCACCTAATAATTCTTCGTTGATAATCTCATAATTCTTCGTTGAAAATCTCAAGATCTCCAAAGCCCAAACCATCCTTAGACTTTGAAGCACATAGTCGTTCCCAAGACTGCCAATGAAGCTTTCGCTTAGATTCGTTACCACCCCACCAAAATCGTATTCTTGTCTTTTTATAGAAAACCCTCGTATTCTTGTCCCTCGCTTGGAGCCAATCCGATCCTTCTCTCTGCTGCCACTAGTGTTCTTCCAAAGAAAGAAGGTCATCCAATTATTTCTCCAATTCCCGAATTTTTTGCCACCCAGTGTGCAGAAGTATTTACGGCTTCGTTCATTTCGCCGATTCGAGTTTTGTTACAGTAGAAAGCTCTTAGAAACAGTCACATCTAACTTTTTTGTTATAATAAAAAGTTTTCAGAAACAGTCACATCTAACTTTTTTACTACAGTAAAA
>NW_010367710.1:0-783 GCF_000414095.1 Morus notabilis
GCTTCGATATGATGGATGATGGGCCCCGTTTCGACACCAAAAGATGTCGTCGTTCCCGTGGTGATTGTAGAGCATGAACAGAGATTAGATCTATCGGTTGATGGGCGCTGTTACACACCAAAAGTTTTGAGCGTTCCTTTGGCCAATGTAGATTGCGAAGAGAGCTTCGATCTAACGCCTGATTAGCCCCGTTAGGACACCAAAAGTTTTCACCGAAAACGTGGCAGCTATAGATCGCGAAGAGAGGTTCGATCTAACGGCTGATGGGCCCCGTTACGACAAAAAAAGTTGTCGCCGTTCCCGTGGCGGTTGTAGGGCGCGAAGAGAGCTTCGATCTAACGCCTGATTAGCCCCGTTAGGACACCAAAAGTTTTCACCGAAAACGTGGCAGCTATAGATCGCGAAGAGAGGTTCGATCTAACGGCTGATGGGCCCCGTTACGACAAAAAAAGTTGTCGCCGTTCCCGTGGCGGTTGTAGGGCGCGAAGAGAGCTTCGATCTAACGCCTGATTAGCCCCGTTAGGACACCAAAAGTTTTCACCGAAAACGTGGCAGCTATAGATCGCGAAGAGAGGTTCGATCTAACGGCTGATGGGCCCCGTTACGACAAAAAAAGTTGTCGCGGTTCCCTTGGCGGTTGTAGAGTGCGAAGTGAGCCTCGATCTGACGGATTATGGGCCCCGTTACGACACCAAGACTTTTTACCGTTCCCGTGGCAGTCGTAGATCGCAAAAAGAGCATCGATATAACGGCTGATGGGCCCCATTACGACACCAAAAGTTG
>NW_010367711.1:0-1802 GCF_000414095.1 Morus notabilis
CAACGGTCTTATTAAAACCAATTAACCAATGATATTTTGATCAAAGTCATTCTCGTGGAAAAACAAGTTTCAAAAACTCGTGTTTCATTTTCAAAAAGAAAAGGTCAGAGTTTTGGACTCTGTTCATTTTACAGATTTGAGTTTAAAATTCGAGTTTTATTACAGTAAAAAGCTCTAAAAAACAGTAATATCTATTTTTTTTTCTATAAACAGTCACATCTTACAGTAAAAATCTCTTAGAAGTCGTCACTAGAGTTTATCATAAATCTTTGATTTTTCGTTTTACGGTTGTTCTATTAAACCTTAAGAATTCCCAGCACCAATGCCGACAGTATGATATACTTTTGAAATTGCAAAATAAACGATACACTTGCTAACCTAGTGCAGGAATTACGTTAGAAAAATAGGACCCGTTTTGTTTGCTGATTTGAGTTTTTAATTCGAGTTGAAATGTAACTTTATGTGAGAGCTTTTTACTGTAACAAAAAATTAGATGTGACTGTTTCTGAGAGCTATTTACTGTAGCAAAACTCGAATCGGAGAAATGAACGGGGCTTATACTTGCGAACTTTAAATGTTTTAATTTTAAAATGATATAAAATACTTAGAATTAGCATTGGTGTCTAAATTAGACTCTGACCATTCTTTTCTTTGAACTGAATCATATAATTCTTTAGGGATATTTACAATTTTTAAACCTATATTTTAAGTTTATTTTAAATCTATAGTTTCGGTTTTTGATCTTATCAAATGTGTACCATCAAATGTGATTTAATATACAAACCTATCCCTTATCTCGATCAATAATTGATTTTGACCTCTAAAATGATCTAACAAACTATTTACTGTAGCAATAAATTAGATGTGACTGTTTCTGAGAGCTATTTAGAGGATGTTTGGTACCTAGATTCATTCCCTGATTCGAATCTAGATTCGTTCCCTGATTCGAATCAAGGTTCGTGGTTCGTTACAGTATTTTCTCTCACAAAAAATACACGTAAATCGAAAATAGTTCTAATCACATGGTTCTAATCCATGAACCAAACATCTCCTTAGTGTAGTAAAACTTGAATTCTAAACTCGAATCGGTGAAATGAACGGAGCTTATACTTTGGACTTTAAATGTTTGAATTTTAAAATGATATAAAATACTTGAGAATTAGCATTGGTGTCTAAAATTAGACTCTGACCATTCTTTTTTTTTTTTTTAAGTGAACCATATAATTCTTTAGGGATATTTACATTTTTATAACCTATATTTTAAATTTATTTTAAATCTATACCTTCGGTTTTTTGATCTCATCAAATGTGTACCTTCAAATTTGATTTAATATACAAACATATCCCTTATCTTGATCTATTAGCATTTATGCCTTTAGGAATAAATGTAACAATGTTCTTTGAAATATTTTGACTATTAATAAAGATTTATTTATTTCATATATCTATGTATTGTTCCCTTTATGTTCATATTAGTTGAATGTATGATAAGCAAACTGAAAGTCTGAGACTGTCATTATAAATCTTTAGGTCATGCATGTAATGTGAAGAACATGCGGAAGACAAGAATCTAAAGATGATAGTCTAAATCATATGATCCACAATCGAGGGAATAAAGCTAGGTGCTTTATTTATGTTAAGATTGTTATATTGTCAACTTCCTAATGGAGACGACTTGTCTTAGTCGTCAGAGGTAGGACTCCATGGGTAGAGATATTGATATAGTTTCTAATGGTGAAATCTATATTGGGTTGGACCAAAGTTGAACTGTTTTAATTAATAATTCTGTTTGAATAAAACAA
>NW_010367712.1:0-183 GCF_000414095.1 Morus notabilis
CGAAGCTCTCTTCGTGCTCTACCGCCGTTAGGGGAACGGTGACAACTTTCGGTGTCGTAGCGGGGCCCCTCAGCCATTAGATTGAGGCTCTCTTCGCGATCAATGAATGGCACGGGAACGGTGACAACTTTTGGTGTCGTAACGGGGCCCATCAGCCGTTAGATCGAACCTCTCTTCGCGATC
>NW_010367712.1:294-499 GCF_000414095.1 Morus notabilis
GGGGCCCATCAGCGGTTTGATCGAAGCTCTCTTCGTGATCTACAACTGCCACGGGAACGGCGAAACTTTTGGTGTTGTAACGAGGCCCATTAGCCGTTAGATCAAAGCTTCGTTCACGCCCAACAACCGGTACGGGAATGACAACAACTGTTGGCATCGTAACGGGGCCTATCAGCCATTAGATCGATGCTCTCTTCGCGATCTA
>NW_010367713.1:0-635 GCF_000414095.1 Morus notabilis
AGTCTACATAAGTTAGTTAATTAATCTTAGTAATTAATTAACTTCCTTGTTAAGATCATGTTTTCGATCAAGTAAATTCAATCAATAAATTCTCACCGTACTTTAAGGCGGAATAATTTTCAGTACAAGTATAGTTTGAGAATCTTAATTTCAAGAATCTCCAAACACAACATGATGTTAGCAGCGTATAAAAAAAAACGCACTGACATTTTAAAAGAAGAGAAAATCCTTAATTGCCAGACAGCTAGGATAAAGTCCGAAGATAAATACCTATAGTAGAAGGGTACAATGTAAACTCGGGATTTGACACCGTCAGAAACAACGTCATTTCTGAGAATTAACACAGGAAAGTTAAATTTAGAATTTGTTCAGTCTAGAATTAATTTCAAGACTGGAAACAGTTCAAGATATTACGCGAATAAGAATTTAATGTGATATCCAAAGCAGTCAAGGATTTAACATTTAATTGCAAATAAGCAGTAGAAAAAGGAACCGTCAGAAATGGAAATGAATTCCTGTCAGCTAAGTTACTTTCTTATAGTCAGTATAACTTTTATCAGTTTGAAAGGGAAACTTAAGAAAGTGGACAAGAGTACAATGGGGTAGGTGAGATTTTTTTTCTCTCTCTTTCTCCA
>NW_010367713.1:1671-2544 GCF_000414095.1 Morus notabilis
TTAAGCTTGGATTTATGGATGTAAATTTGTGGTTCTTGAGGAAGATGTGTTGTAATAAGGGTGTGTGAGTTTTATGTTAGTTTTGTGAGTTATGTGGTTAGTTTAATATGGTATGATTATGCTTGATTTAAGTTTGCTTATTTCCGGGTAGAGGGAAAATTTGTGGTTACTTTGAACGCGAAAATAAGAACCCTAGACTGAGATTTTTCAATGTTTCAAAGCTTGAACTTATAGCCCTCGATGTTTTGAACATTTTCTATGACTATGACAAAACCCAATTTTAATTCTAAAAGCAAGTTTGAAGCCAGTTTGTAAAAACGGACGGGCTGTCAAACACAGTTTCAGAAATTAAAAAAAGGGGCGATTGCTACAGCAATCCTACAGCATTTTAAAAGAAGATTTGCTGCAGCAATCCTACATCATTTTAAAAGAGATTGCTACAGCAATCTTAAAACCTTTTCAAAAAGATTGCTACAGCAATATTAGAAGATTGCTACAACAATTCTATAGCATTTTTAAAAGGATTGCTACAGCCTTATTAAATGATTGCTACAATATTGCTATAGCAAAAGAAAAAAAAACAGCAGCCACTATTTTCAGCCAAACGAGGCCTTTAGATGCTGAATTTTAACTTTATCTAAAAATGACAATTTTAGATCTCGACGAGTCGAAGAATTGTTGTGAAGGACAGATTTTCAAAATCCAACTCCAAGATGCAGTGAAATGCAGATTTCAGAAACTGCACAGTTTTAACAAAACGAAACTAAAATAGTGACGTTTTTAACAAAAGGTTATCAAAGAATCCAAGATGTGATTTCAGTAAAATAATATGGTTTTAGACCTCACTTTAATGAGGAATAGCTGTGAAGAAAG
>NW_010367713.1:2709-3294 GCF_000414095.1 Morus notabilis
AAAAATTGAATGATAGTTCTTTTAAAAGCTTAATAGTTTTTGAGCAAAACATCCCGACGGGCACTTACAAGCCCAACACGATAGGTCCTTAGAATTTCGAGGATTTGATGTGGGTCCAACACCGGCATTAAATTAAGAGACTCCGTTAGAGTTAAATTTCAACGGCCTAAGAGCTAGAATGCCGTGAATAAGTTTCTAGGCCGAATTGGGCCTTAATATTATAATGAGTCCAATGAGGAAAAATTATGGAGAATAAGTTACTAGATTGGGTAAATGATTTTCAACCTAGACATAAGTATGCTAAGGGCAATTAAGGAAAATAAGATTTTGAGGATTTAATAAATTGATCCTTATAGTAAATTATCCTTCAGTAAAGGAAAGGAATACATGCCTTAAATAAAGGGCTGGATTTCCTTCATAGGCTACTAAAATAAAATAGCAAATGACAGATAATCTCACACTCTCAATGGGTGTTCATTTTCAGAAGTAAGCAAGTAAGAGAATAGGCTGTTTGGCGAAAAGTGGATTCCAGCTCTGTAAATCAGGTAAGTAGGAATCTCGCCTACAGTATGAATAGATTTTAAA
>NW_010367713.1:4616-13401 GCF_000414095.1 Morus notabilis
AAAAAAAAATGTTCTGCATATTTTAAGAAACCCCAGTAAGTACAAGTTAAAGTTTAAGTTACAGTGGCGGCCTCATAGGAGGGTTGTCACAGCTATCTTCTACACTGATCAATATGTCACTTTTTTGTCATCGTTCTTTTTCAATGCAAGGATTAATTATTCTAACCAAACAAATGCTTGCCAAAGTCCTAAACACGCAACTTTGAAAATGTAGTCCTAAGGAAACTTTTCATAGCATGATGATTTGATCACGTTGAGAAATATTGTTGGAAACATGATTTTCCTGATGATTTGATCTCGAGACTTTTTCAACCGATGGCGCCATTCCAATCTAGCAAGCTTTTCATAGCATTTCTTTGCGAGTGCTTGGTAAGACTAATGTACTTTATGTCACTGTTTTTCTCTTTTTTAAAGTGTCATTGATAGGGAAAGTAAAAATATATATTATCGTTGACAAAAAGCAAATAGATCAGTCAAGCTTACTCTTCCTGATAAAACTTCCTGCAAGGAGAGAAGTTTCAACATAAAAAGATAAGCGGAAAAAAAATAGAGAAAGGCAGCATAGAAAAGCCTTGCCTCTCATTGTACACTGATTTGCTTTCATAAAACTGTACGTAATCAATGAAGGCAGTTGTAATACTATTCTTCTCCTCTCTTATTATCTGCTTCCACAATTCCTTAACAGCTGACGACACCATAAAACCAAACCAAAAACACTCCAACACCGGCCAAACTCTGGTCTCGACCGGGGAGAAATTCAAATTAGGCTTTTTCAGTCCACCGAATTCCAAGGACCGCTACGGGGGAATATGGTTCAACAATATTGCAGAACTCACATCCGTCTGGGTTGCTAACAGAGACACCCCTCTCACAGACTCCTCAAGTGTCCTCAAAATCACAGAAAGCGGAAACATATTAATTCTCAGCAACAAAACAGAGGACCCCATATGGTCCTCGAATTCATCAGCAAAAGACCCAACTTTGCAACTCTTAAACACAGGAAACCTCGTGGTTAAGGATGGAAGTAATGGAAAATATACATGGCAGAGTTTCGACCATCCCAGTGATTCGCTCATAGCAGGTATGAAGCTGGGTTGGGACTTCAAAACTGGTCAAAATTGGAAGCTGAACTCCTGGAACAACCTCTAAGATCCATCCACGGGAATCTACACATACCAACAAGAGCGTAACGGGATTCCTCAGTATCTTCTACGTAGAGGCCAAGAAATCCTGTACAGAAATGGTCCTTGGGATGGTGTTCCATCAGGCGGGGAACCCACTCCCATGCGAGAGCAATCATTCTTTATACCCAAATATGTTGTCAACGAAACCCATAACTACTATACCTTCGACAACGCCGACAATTCCACGCTTACCAGGTTCTATATGAATTCATTGGGATCTCTATCCCAGCAAAGGTGGAACCCCTCGACCGCCAGTTGGGTTCTCACCTACGCGTTGCAGAAAGAGGATTGTGACACGTTCGCACGTTGTGGTCCTAATGGCATCTGTGTCGAGAGTGACAGCTCTGCTTGCCATTGCCCAACCGGGTTTGTTCCAAAAGCACCAGAAGCCTGGGCTGCAGGGAATTCAAGCAGTGGGTGCATACTGAAGACGAGCTTCAACTGTAGCGCCAACGAGGGGTTCAAGAAGTTCTCTAAGTTGAAGTTGCCGTACAATTCGGAGTTTACGGTGAACGGAACGGTGGTGAAGAAGGAGGAGTGCGAGTTGATTTGTAGGAGAAACTGCTCTTGCGTGGCTTATGCTGTAGCTAAGGTTGGTGGGTGTGTGGTGTGGTCTGGGGAGCTGTTTGATATGAGACGTTTCAGTGTTGGCGGGCAAGATGTGTATATCCGAATGGATGCTTCTGAATTGAGTAAGACCTAATTACCCTCCTCTGCGAGAACATGGCCATTTTTTTTTCTTAATACTCTTACTTGATTTAATCATGTTTTGCTTTGTGTTGCCGTGCTTCAGTTTTGGATCTCTGTCCAATGAGTTGTTATTTTTGTTCTAATCCAATCGCCATTAGCCCCTTGATTGTATTATTTTAAGATCAGAAATTGTTATTTTCTTACTCCTAATTAAGGTATAAATTTGTCAATCTATTCTGCTTTGGTTCACAGAATCCGATGAGAATGAAAAAAAAAGGGCTGTGATCATCGCAGTGTCAGTTGTCTCAGGGTTTGTTTGTTGTTTTTGGTGGGAGGGTACATCATCAGGAAGAGGAGGAGGGCCTCCCGCTCACACATAAGCCAATTTGGTACAATAATTTTCTTACTTTTCTTTTTTCTTTTAATGGAAATATCTTTAGTCAATAGTCATGATAATCGGGTTATCTAACTACTTCCGCCTACCACATTTGATCAAATATATATTGAATATAACAAAATATCTATCATAATAAATAAAACAGTTAAACTATTGGTATAATAGATTAAAGAATAAGGAAGAATTCTACCGGAGTGAAGAACAATGTTTTCTTTGTTTATTTCGTCGAAGCAATATTCCCTCCCTGACGTCTCCGTTTATATAATGCTGACATTCAGTAGAAAAACATTTTTTATATTTTAACGCTGCCTCTAAATTATAGGTTATAATTTCTTTTCCGTTGAATATGATAGTTGCTCAAAACAGAAAATGTATCACGTGTTATTGAATTGATCTAGTTAACGGATGCACTACTTTGTTATGCGTATGTGTTTTTATGTTTCCGTACTTTATTTTCATTATTTTTTCAGATAACGCAGCAACTAATTCAAAAGAACATGAACATCATATTCTTCTTGAGAATGACGTAGATCAGCTACCTTCATTTGGTCTGGATACCATTTCCAATGCAACTGACAACTTCTCAGCTACCTTCATTGTCAAATGAAAAACATTATCTCTTTCTATGATTTTTCCTCCATCCCTCTCTCTCTCTCTATATGTATATTTATGTATGTATGTATTTTAAGCTGAAAAAATTGATCTATTATACAGGGTTTGCTCCCAACTGGACAAGAAATAGCAGTGAAGAGGCTTTCTAAAGATTCTAGACAAGGCCTTGCAGAGTTCAAGAATGAGTTGGTTTTAATTGTAAAACTTCAACATTGGAATCTTGTGAAGCTGTTGGGATGTTGTTATCAAGGAGAAGAGAGGATGTTGATCTATGAATATATGCCCAATAAAAGCTTGGACTTATATATATTCAGTTAGCCACACTCTATCCATCTTTAGTTTATATATATATATATATACCTGTTGTGCGTGTGTTTGTTATTGTGTCTTTAATTGGTTCAGTAAAATATTTGTCATGTGAATTGACATAGATAAAACAAGAAGTAATGCACTTGATTGGCCGAAGCGGTTTGATATTATATTGGGAATTGCTCGAGGACTTCTTTATCTTCATCGAGATTCAAGGTTGAGAATTATTCACCGAGATCTCAAGGCTAGTAATATCCTCTTAGATGATGAGATGAATCCCAAGATATCAGACTTTGGCATGGCAAGAATATTTGGAGGTGACCAAAATGAAGTAAATACTAAAAGAGTAGTTGGAACATAGTAAGTTTAACACAGTAAAAAATAGTTTTTATTTCTTGCTCATTAATCTTATACGGTTGTTAAACCATTTTGTGATTCACCTCTTTATTTTATTTGTTTCGATACAGTGGTTATATGTCTCCAGAATATGCAATAGATGGGCACTTTTCAATGAAATCTGACGTCTTTAGTTTTGGCGTCACGATTTTGGAGATAGTAAGTGGAAAGAAGAACAGAGGATTTGAACATCCTGATCATGAGTTCAACCTTTTAGGACATGTGAGTTGCGACCAATTAGTTTACATTTAGTCGATGTCTATCATGTCTTCCTAATTCCTATACTAATTATGAAGTTGAGTTTGGAATATTTTAGGCATGGAATTTGTGGAATGAACGTAGGCCAATGGAGCTGATGGATAGTTTGATGAAGAACGTTTCTGTATCTGAAGTGTTGAGATGTATCCAAGTTGGTCTATTGTGTGTTCAAAAACGCCCTGAAGAGAGGCCCTTAATGTCATTTGCTCTTTTCATGTTGGATAGCGAAAATGCTTCACTGCCACAACCTAAACAACCTGGATTTTACACTGAAAGAGCTTTGATAGAAACCAATTCCTCATCATCATTAAATAAGCCAACTGCTTCCACGGAAATAACTGTTACAACATTAGAAGGCAGATGAACGATCAAATTAATCGCTGATGGCGCGCGAAAGATTTTGTTGTTATCTATACTGGTTCTTAGATTTTAAGGATTTCAAATATTTTTATTTTCTATGAACTGTCCAATAATAATAGCAATGTAGATGAAAAAAAAATACAGGAGTCGGTTAGTACACGTGTACTGATGATACATAACTGTGAATGATAATTTCTCTGTTTATTACGGGTGAAGCATTTAGACATCGTCAATTGGTGTTTTGGCGGCAGGTCTATGCTGATCATAGATTAGTTTCGTTTCTTATGTTATTTTCTATAAGAAAGTACTAAATTAGTAAATCATAATGAATTGTTTGACAACTTCTAAGCGTATGTTAAAGTGGCTGTTTAACTACTTCATGCAGTACTTGAATTAGGATGGATAATACCCTTTAAAAGTGTATAGGTGATTTCGATTCTTTACTCTTAATTAATAATTTTTTTAATCAAATAATTATATTAAAAAAAAGGTTATTAATTAATAATGATGGATAAAAATCGAGACCTGTAAACTCTGTAATTTTTTCTTAAAAACAAGGGGTACTGCATTTGATTGGCAGAGAGAGGTTCGATACTGCAGTCAGGATTACTTGAGGACTTTTTTATCTTGACCGCGATTCAAGATTTTAAATCATTCATAGAAATCATAAGGGGTGGTAACATTCTGTTAGATAATAAGATGAACCCCAAGATATCGGATTTTGGCTTTGCAATAATATTCGTAGGTGACTAGACTGAAGAGTATCCTAGTCGAGTAGTTGAAACAAAGCAAGTAGAACAAATCTCATTTGTTTACCAATTTCTCACCCCATTAAATTTATTTTCATATTAATTCTTATAGAATGTGTTCCATTCTTGTCTTTTATTAATTCCATTGTTTTTCACTTAATTGTCGTCTCTTGTTCGTTGTTACTCTCCATTTGATTGTCGTTTGAACCTTTTATTTTCGTCATTGATATCTTTTTGCATTTGTTGTCGTTTACCACGATGACTGTCGTCAGTGTGGTTACTCTGATTCGTGTTGTTTGTTAATTCGTTCTTTTCAAATTTTCACTTAGTATTTGTTGTCATTTTCTCTTTTGTTGTTTATTCTTTTTTTGGAGTGTACATTGGATTTGTATCATCCGTGATTGTCGTCGCTTTTCATTCTGTCGTCCCATGATCTCATTCGGATCCCTTCCGCGTTATTGTCGTTTATTCACTTTGGTGTTTTTATCTTTATTATTTTTTCTTGTTTGTTGTTCTTCCAAGTTTTATTTGTCGTTTATCAGCGCGATCAGCTGATGCATTTCCATATTTGTGTGTTCTTTTCCCGTTCTCTCTTTTATTTATTGTCGTTTTATTTTTGTCCTCGTCTTTACTTTTATGTTTCATCTCCCTTATTTCTATCTTGTTTATCGTCATTATCTGTCCTTGTGTCTTTACTCTTTTCATTGTCGTTTCTTTTGTTTCTCTGTATTCTTGTCGTTTATCATTTTTATTGGGTTTTCTTTATTTATGTCGTTTCTCATTTTTGTTGTCGTTTCCTTTTGTTTTGTAGTCTATTGAATTCCTTTACGTTTCTCCTTTTGTGTCCTTCTCCATTTTCACTATCGTTTGTCTTTTTTATTTTATTGTGCGTCTTTATTCCCTTTATTGTCATTAATAGTTTAGATATAAAATTCGAGTGGAGAGCGATTTTAGGAGAAAATATAATTATAAATTGTTTGCTTAACTAGAGGGAAGAAAAGGGAAGAAAAATGATCAAAAGTTCAAACCACTTTTTACATAATAACAAGGGAAATGGAAAAAAAAAAAAAAAAAAAAAAAAGCCTTAGTAAAGAGAAATATAATCAACCGTCGTTTCAACATAATATTCTCCACTATTTTGTGGAACGAGAAAATTTCGTTTTTCAAGACTAAATTCGTTGCAGTTGTCTTGTTCGGATTTTATTATATGCTCTTTTTTTTTTCCTTTTTTTTTTTGCCTGTTAAAGTATAATACTATTGTTGACCTACTTCCTAATAGCTTAAATTTTTAGGATGGATTGGTAAATTAACATGGTATCAGAGCGGGAGGTCCTAAGTTTGAGCTTTTGAGATGCAGTGGTTTCCCAACAGTGTCTTAATATGGTATTAAAGCCAGAGGTCGTGTGTTCGATCCTCCGTGCACTCTTCTTCCTCCCTTAAATCATCACGTGTGTGTCCCACACGGGAGGGAGAGTGTTAAAACTATTGTTGCCTTAATTTATCGTGCCCATGCTAGTGGCCATTTTTTATTTTATTTTATTTTATTTTTTCTTTTTGGTGTTGAAGGAGTATACATGGGATAAATGTGAATGACAGCTAATTTGTTGATTTGCATGTGATAAATCAAATTACACAACCATGACATTACTCTTTTTGTGTAAACCTCTTTGCCACCAGGTGAATTCGTGGAATGACACGTTAAGAGAGTTGCAATTCAAATACATTAGTTTCGTGGATAATTGAAGTTTAATTTTTTTTAATCAAAGTAGTTTTGGTGAGTAACTAGATTTTAAAAGTGGTACAACTTAATTTACATTTTTCCACTGAATTTGGCCTCGGTTCGTTTTTTTTTTCTTTCTATGCGAGTATCAATCTTATGTGAGGAATTATATAATATTTATGTGATATATTCGTTTAATAAGTATTCAAAATTTAGATAGTTTTGTTTATATCTGGTTTTTATATTATAATTCTCTTTTTTAATACATATTGTATTAATTATTCCTCATCAATCTTAGTAGTTCTGAAATAAATAAATAAATTTATTTTCACGAAGTTTTGTGCGCTGCATCAGTTTTTGAAAGACATTTTTTCGTCGTCTCGCGACCAGGAAAAGTCCAAGTCAACAACGTGCGGAGACGATTGTTTCTGACACCCAAAAGCCACCACAAAAATCAAGTAGCCTTTTCCTTCCCAATCCCAAGTTTAGCCAAAATTGAAGGGCAACATAAAAGTCAACGACAATTATAAAGTAATAAATGCTAGGCCGGCGCATATCAAATCGAATTATTTGAGTCGAGGACCACTGTACGTAATAATATGTCACTTGGAATTTTGCTTACTAAAAGTACCTTAATATATTATCTACCAAAGATGGTTTGGTGAATTTTGACTAACCGAAGTTGCGAAAATTTGTGTTAGGCTCGTTTCCATTCTATTTGTAGTACTAATAACTTTTTAAGCGAGATTAAATCAAGAGCATGATGACACTAATAATTTTCTGTTCACTTTAAAAAAATTGTAACAATCCATAAAATTCATAGATTGCACTTTTAGAATTTCTTTTATTATTTAAATTACAGGATATACATTCATCCATGAAAGCGTTAAACAATTAGGTCTTATTCATTTTATCGATTTAAATTTTATTACAGTAAAATTTTTTTAAAAAACAGTCACATTTAACTTTTTTACTATAATAAAAAATTTTCATATAAAATCGCATCTTATCTCAAATTAAAAACTCAAATTAACGAACTAAACAAATCTTTACTTTTCATCTTGATTTGGATTGACATAATATTGGTTTTTTTTTTACTTCACTTGCTCCAATAAAGCACATCAGTATTAAAAAAAAAAAAATTAAAGCTCTACCGGACAATGGTATTATAACGACGGAAATAGAGACACGTCAATGAAAAAAACCAAAAATGATGCTTGCCCTCTGTCGCACAATTACTTGTCTCCCATGCAACTCTTACCGTACTGTCTAATCTTCAATCTTCATCTCCCAACATTAGATTAAGGATTTCTACGTGCTGCCTGTCGTGGTCAGTTCATAACAAGACGTCTTCCAATTTTGTAAGGTGGAAAAAAATCACAACCCATTGAAGAATTTTAGCTTCCTCTTCCATTGAAGAAACTTGTTCAAGTAAAAAAGCTACAAAGTAAAACAAAGCCTACTTCTTGTCGTTCCAATGAATCTCCTTGTCGTTCAATTAGTCTTGCTGGCTTTTCTTTGCATCCCCAAGAAATTATCGGCAGCTGCGGATGCCATAGGACCAAACCAAGCTATCCTAGACGGGGAAACTCTGGTCTCCGACGGCAAAAAATTCGAATTAGGCTTCTTCAGCCCGACGAACTCTAGAAACCGGTATGTGGGAATATGGTATAAGAATATTTCGGGCACTATTATTTGGGTCGCCAACAGAGACAACCCACTTTCAAACTCAACCTCAGGTGTCCTCACTATAAGCCAAACAGGAAACGTACTTATTGTTGGAAAAAATGGCTTATTAAGCCATTTTAAAGGCCCATTTTGAGGCCCATGTTTGAAAGGGGCCCAATAGGTTTTGAGACGGGTCTCGATGGATTTGCGTTCTTCGTCACGAGGAGATCGAAATCAAGTATTCATACACTCAAAATGGATTTTGGGTGAATGAGAAATTGATGGTCTAAGTATGGTACTTGGAATGGCATATGTAGAAGGGAAATTGCAAAAGTCCCACATTGGCTAGGAGTGAAGCCAATGAGGTGTTTATAAGTGATTGCACTTTGAAACCTAGGTAAGCATGTATACCAGAGAGGCTCTCTCACGCGCAGGGGGGGGG
>NW_010367713.1:22250-22573 GCF_000414095.1 Morus notabilis
AGTAGTTCTTGTAGTTCGGTTTTGGTGATAGAGGGAAGATCAAGTTCTAGTTCGCCGGACGGTTCCGAAAGTGCATCGAGCTGCCGTCGTTGTCGTTGTATCCTGGGAGACGGACGTCCAACGTAACCTCAAGCACACGCCGGAGGGGACGAATCTGTTTTAAGGACAACGTGGTTCACGTGCCTCGACATTCATACAATTCCGTTTTCGAATTCCATAGAAAGGTTGATTTCGGGTTGTAACAATTTTCATTATTTTGTTATTCCTTTATTTCCTTGTTCTTCTTTGTATTTTCTATTATATTGTCTAACAATCTTAAAACA
>NW_010367713.1:22845-42341 GCF_000414095.1 Morus notabilis
ACTTGAGAACGCGAAGAGAATACGAGGAAAAGCTACCCCGAGTTGTTCTAATTTTCGGGACGAAAATTTCTTAAGGGGGGTAGATTGTAATGACTGAGAAAATTTCAGACCTTAAATAATACAATTCATGTATTTTTAAGCCAAGGATTTTCTTAGAAAATATTATGTTATATTGTGAATGGAGGATTTATGGAATTAATATATGTATTCCTAAATTCTATAGCAAATTTCATGTTAAGTAAATTCGATCGATAAATTCTCACCGTATTTTAAGGTGGAATAATTTTCAGTACAAGTTAAAGTTTAAGTTACTGTGACGACCCTCCTATGAGGCCGTCACTGTAACTTAAACTTTAACTTATACTGAAAATTATTCCGCCTTAAAATACGGCGAGAATTTATCGATCGAATTTACTTGATCGAAACATGAACTTAACATGAAATTTGCTATAGAATTTAGGAATACATATATTAATTCCATAAATCCTCCATTCACAATATAACATAATATTTTCTAAGAAAATCCTTGGCTTAAAAATACATGAATTGTATTATTTAAGGTCTGAAATTTTTTCAGTCATTACACCAACCCCATATTCGTGTTCAACGATACACATGTGTACTACACCTTCAAAGTGTATGATAATTCGACCATCACGATTTTCTGGTTGACCCCTGAAGGCCATATCAAACAGTTGAGGTGGTAAATTATAACGGAGAGTGGATAGAAGTATTCACTCTGCAGAAAAATGAGTGAGACAACTTTGAACACTGTGGTCCACATGGCATTTGCAGTCTCAACCAAAGCCCTATTTGCCGTTGCCCTGAAGGGTTTGTGCGGAAAGCGAGGGAAGACTGGGAGCGGTTCGACTGGAGAGGAGGGTGCATTCGTAAAACTCGGTTGAATTGCAGCGCCGGCGAGGGGTTCAAGAGGCTACTTCACGTGAAGTTGCCATATGGTTCGCCGTATTGTAATGGTTTATAATCAGTTTGGGATTACAAGTTACTTTAGAATCTGCAGGTAACAATAATTCCACACTTTTGGTATAAAAAAAACAAAAAAACAAAAGAAAAAGATAAAGCTTGTATAGGTAATTCCACACTTAGATATACAATAAAAGTCCAACACCCACAAAGTCAAAAGGAAAACAAAATTGGTACATAATAGACCAGTCAAAGTTACTCTTCCCGATAAAACTTCGGAGAAGGAGAGAAGTTTCTACTTATCATATAAAAGCCTTGCTTCGCGTTGTACTCTGATTTGCTTCCATTTAACTGTACAAAACCAATGAAGTTCGTTGTAATATTGTTCTTCTCTCTTAGTTTCTGCATCCACTATTCTTTGGCAGTTGATGACACCTTAAAACCAAACCAAACTCTCCAAGACACCGGCCAAACTCTGGTCTCGACCGGGGCAAAATTCAAATTAGGCTTTTTCAGCCCACCGAATTCCAAGGACCGCTATGTAGGAATATGGTTCAACAATATTGCAGAACTCACACCCGTCTGGGTCGAAAACAGAGACAACCCTCTCACAGACTCGTCGGGTATCTTCAAAATCACCGAAACCGGAAACATAGTAATCCTCAGCAACAAAACGGAGAACCCCATATGGTCCTCAAATTCATCAGCGAAAGACCCAACTTTGCAGCTCTTAAACACAGGAAACCTCGTGGTTAGGGATGGAAGTAATGGAAACTATACATGGCAGAGTTTCGACCATCCCTGTGATTCGCTCATAGCAGGTATGAAGCTGGGTTGGGACTTCAAAACTGGTCAAAATTGGAAGCTGAACTCCTGGAACAACCTCCAAGATCCATCCACCGGAATCTACACGTATGAAATGGACCGTAACGGGATTCCACAGCATCTTCTGCGCAGAGGCCAAGACATCCTGTACAGAAATGGTCCTTGGGATGGTGTTCGATCAGGCGGGGACCCAACTCCCATGCGACAGCAATCAGTCTTTATCCCCAAATATGTTGTCAACGAAACCCATAATTACTATACCTTCGACAACGCCGACAATTCCACGCTTACCAGGTTCGATTTGAATGCATTGGGATCTCCAACCCAGCAAAGGTGGGACCCCACGACCGCCAGTTGGATTCTCATCTTCGCGATGCAGAAAGAGGATTGTGACACGTTCGCACGTTGTGGTCCTAATGGCATCTGTGTCGATAATGTTTGCCATTGCCCAACTGGATTTGTTCCAAAAGCACCAGAAGCCTGGGCTGCGGGGAATTCAAGCAGCGGGTGCATACTGAAGACGAGCTTGAACTGTAGCGCCAACGAGGGGTTCAAGAAGTTCTCTAAGTTGAAGTTGCCGTACAATTCGGAGTTTACGGTGAACGGAACGGTGGTGAAGAAGGAGTGCGAGTTGATTTGTAGGAGAAACTGCTCTTGCGTGGCTTATGCTGTTGCTAAGGTTGGTGGGTGTGTGGTGTGGTCTGGGGAGCTGTTTGATATGAGAAGTTTCAGTGTTGGCGGGCAAGATGTGTATATTCGAATGGATGCTTCTGAATTGAGTAAGACCTAATTACCTTCCTCTGCTAGAACATGGCCATTTTTTTTTCTTAATACTCTTAACTTGATTTAATCATGTTTTGCTTTGTGTTGAAGTGCTTCAGTTTTGGATCTCTGTCCAATGAGTTGTTGTTTTTGTTTTAATCCAACCGCCATTAGCCCCTTTGATTGTATTATTTTATGATCAGAAATTGTTATTTTCTTACTCCTAATTAATGTCTTAATTTGTCAATCTATTCTGCTTTGGTTCACAGAATCCGATGAGAATGAAAAAAAAAGGGCTGTGATCATCGCAGTGTCAGTTGTCTCAGGGTTTGTTCTGTTGTTTTTGGTGGGAGGGTATATCATCAGGAAGAGGAGGAGGGCCTCCCGCTCACACATAAGCCAATTTGGTACAATAATTTTCTTACTTTTCTTTTTTCTTTTAATGGAAATATATTTAGTCAATAGTCATGATAATCGGGTTATCTAACTACTTCCGCCTACCACATTTGATCAAATATATATTGAATATAACAAAATATCTATCATAATAAATAAAACAGTTAAACTATTGGTATAATAGATTAAAGAATAAGGAAGAATTCTACCGGAGTGAAGAACAATGTTTTCTTTGTTTATTTCGTCGGAGTGAAGAACAATATTCCCTCCCTGACGTCTCCGTTAATATAATGCTGACATTCAGTAGAAAAACAATTTTTATATTTTAACGCTGCCTCTAGATTAAAGAATATGATAGTTGCTCAAAACAGAAAGTGTATCACGTGGTATTGAATTGATCTAGTTAACGGATGCACTACTTTGTTATGCGCATGTGTTTTTATGTTTCCGTACTTTATTTTCATTATTTTTTCAGATAACGCAGTAACCAATTCAAAAGAACATGAACATCCCATTCTTCTTGAGAATGACGTAGATCAGCTACCTTCATTTGACATGGATACCATTTCCAATGCAACTGACAACTTCTCCTCTACAAACAAAATTGGAGAGGGCGGTTTCGGTCCGGTTTACAAGGTATTTCATTATCAAATGAAAAATCTTATCTCTTTCTATGAGTTTTTCTCCTCTCTCTTTCTATATATGTATGTATATATGTATGTATGTAAATATGTATTTTAAGCTAAAAAATTGATCTATTATACAGGGTATGCTCCCTACCGGACAAAAAATAGCAGTGAAGAGACTTTCTAAAGATTCTGGACAAGGCATTGTAGAGTTCAAGAATGAGGTGGTTTTAATTGCAAAGCTTCAACATTGGAATCTTGTGAGGCTGCTGGGATGTTATATTCAAGGAGAGGAGAGGATGTTGATCTATGAGTACATGCCCAATAAAAGCTTGGACTTATATATATTTAGTTAGCCACCCCTAATCCATCTTGAGTTTTTTTGTTTTTTTGTTTATATGTTTGTTATTGTGTCTTTAATTGGTTTAGTAAAATATTTGTCATGTGAATTGACACAGATCAAACAAGGGGTACTGCACTTAATTGGCCAAAGCGATTTGACATTATAGTGGGAGTTGCTCGAGGACTTCTTTATCTTCACCGAGATTCAAGGTTGAGAATTATTCATCGAGACCTTAAGGCTAGTAATATCCTCTTAGACGATGAGATGAATCCCAAGATATCAGACTTTGGCATGGCGAGAATATTTGGAGGTGACCAAAATGAAGTAAATACTAACAGAGTAGTTGGAACATAGTAAGTTGAACACATAGTCAAAAATAGCTTTCATTAATCTGATGCAGTTGTTAAAGCATTTTGTGATTCACCGCTTTATTTTATTTGTTTTGATACAGTGGTTATATGTCTCCAGAATATGTAATAGATGGGCACTTTTCAGTGAAATCTGACATCTTTAGCTTTGGAGTCATGGTTTTGGAGATAGTAAGTGGAAAGAAGAACAGAGGATTTGAGCATCCTGATCATGAGCACAACCTCTTAGGACATGTGAGTTCTGACTAATTAGTTAATTAGTTTACATTTATTCCTTGTCTATCATGTCTTTCTAATTCCTATACTAATTCTAAAGTTAAGTTTGGAATATTTTAGGCGTGGAATTTGTGGAATGAAGGTAGGCCAATGGAGCTGATGGATAGTTTGATGGAAAACGTTTCTGTATCAGAAGTGTTGAGATGTATCCAAGTTGGTCTATTGTGTGTTCAAAAACGCCCTGAAGAGAGGCCCTTAATGTCATTTGCTCTTTCCATGTTGGATAGCGAAAATGCTTCATTGCCACAACCTAAACAACCTGGATTTTACACTGAAAGAGCTTTTATAGAAACTGATTCCTCTTCATTATTGAATAAGCCAAATGCTTCTACAGAAATAACTGTTACAATATTGCAAGGCAGATAAACAATCAAATTAATCGTTGATGCCGTGAGAAAGATTTTGTTGTTATCTACACCAGTTCTTAGAATTTTTACGGATTTCAAGTATTTTTTTTATTTTCTATGAATCGTCCAATAATAACAGGAATGTAGAAGAAAAAATACGGTAGTCGGTTGGCACACGTTTACTGATGATATATAACTGTGAATGACAATTTCCCTGTTCATTATGAGTGAAGCATCGATATTAGTAGAATTTAGACATCGTTGGTGTTTTGGTGGCAAGTCTATGCTGAATATATATAAGCCCCGTTTATTTCGCTGATTCGAGTTTTTTTACAGTAAAAAGCTCTCACAAACAATCACATTTAACTTTTTTGCTACAGTAGTTCTCACATAAAGTCGCATCTCAACTCGAATTAAAAACTCGAATCAACGAACTAAACGAGCCCATAGTTTCATTTCTTCTGTTATTTTCTATATGAAAGTACTAATTAGTAAATCATAATGAATTGTTTGTCAACTTCAAAGCGCATGTCAAATGGCTATTTAACTACTTCATGTACTTGAATTGGGACAGATAATATCCCTTAAAAAAGTACATGAGTCAGAATTTCTACTATTTATTCTTAATTAATAACCTTTTTAGTCAAATAGTTATAATAGAAAAAGGATATTAATCAATAATAAGGGATAAAAAAATCTAGACCCATTCACTCTTAAGAATAAAGTATGCAATTCTCTCTAAAAAAAACAAGGGGTACTGCATTTAATGGAAGAAGAGGTCCAATATTACAGTCGGAATTACTCGAGGACTTTCCGCAATTCAAGATTTTAAATCAATCATAGAAATCATAAGCCGTAGTAACATTCTATTAGATAGTAAGATGAGCTCCAAGATATTGGATTTTGGCTTTGCAAGAATATTCGTAGGTGATCGATAGAGTAGTTGAAACAAAGCAAGTAGAACAAATCTCATATGTTTACCCATTTTTCACGCCATTAAATTTATTTTCATATTAATTCTTATAGAATGTGTTCCATTCTTGTGGTTTATTAATTCCATTGTTTTTCACTTGATTGCTGTCTCTTGTTCGTTGTTACTCTCCATTTGATTGTCGTTTGAACTTTTTGTTTTCGTCATTGACATCTTTTTGCATTTGTTGTCGTTTACCACGATGACTGTCGTCAGTGTAGTTACTCTGATTCGTATTGTTTGTTAATTCGTTCTTTTCTAATTTTCATTTAGTATTTGTTGTCTTTTTTCTTTTGTTGTTTATTCGTTTCTAAGAGTGTACATTGGATTTGTATCATCCGTGATTGTCGTCGCTTTTCATTTTGTCGTCCCATCTCAGTCGGATCCCTTCCGCGTTATTGTCGTTTATTCACTTTGGTGTTTTTATCTTTATTACTTTTTCTTGTTTGTCGTTCTTCCAAGTTCTATTTGTCTTTTATCAGCGCGATCTGCAGGTCCATTTCCATAGTTGTGTGTTCCTTTCCCGTTGTCTCTTTTATTTATTGTCGTTTTATTTTTGTCCTCTTCTTTACTCTTATGTGTCAACTCTTTGTATTTATATCTTGTTTATCGTCATTATCTGTCCATGTGTCTTTACTCTTTTCATTGTCGTTTCTTTTGTCTCTCTGTATTCTTGTCGTTTATCATTTTTATTGGGTTTTCTTTAGTTCTGTCATTTCTCATTTTTGTTGTCGTTTCCTTTTGTTTTGTAGTCTATTGAATTCCTTTACGCTTCTCCTTTTGTGTCGTTCTCCATTTTCACTATCGTTTGTCTTTTTTATTTTATTGTGCGTTTTTATTCCCTTTATAGTCATTAATTGTAATGACTGGGAAAATTTTAGGTCTAATCCGGACAGTCCGGTATTTGACCGAAATCTTTTTCAGAATAGTAAGTAGTAGGATTTTGATGTAATCAAGGAAAATGTTATGTAAAAACTTTATGTACAGGGTAAAATTTTTCAAAATATGTAAAGTTATAATACGAATGTTCTTACAAGGAAAATTCGTAAATATCAGTTATGAATAGTGAAATAGTAGTTAAAAGTTAGAAATTTTAGCGGGTACATTTTAATATGAAAAACTAAAATATTTAGTTTGTGACCAAATGACCAGCTAGAAAAAGAGTAGAAATATTAGAAGTAAGGAAAATAATAAAAGTTCCTAAAAAGCAGTATAGAACATGTACCGGGTGTGAAATTATCGATACTGGAAAGAGACTCGTTTTGAAAAACGGAAAATTAAGTCTTGACAAGAAAAATGTAGGGAACATAGAACCACTCAAATTAAGTGTTAAACTTAGGTAGAACTAGTAAAATTATATTATGAAAATTAAATTAATTTCTTTAATTTAATTTAAAAAATAATATTAGATATTATTAGAAATAATATTATAATATTCATTAATGTCTTAAACAGTTCCACAGAGATATTAGAAGCTACTTTTGTCTTCTTTACCTAAGTGTGGCCGACCAAGAAAAAAAAAGTAAAAAGTAAAAAAAGATTGTACCGTGAGGTGGATATAAACCTCACATGCAGACTACCACTTGGCATTAATTTATGTTTGAGCTTATCAGCTTGATGACGCTTAAGTTGGTAACTCACTTTGTAAAATCACCTAAGTTTACTAAGGCCATTACAATTACTCACGTTATGTACTTGTGAGTGTAAGTCATAATATAGTCAAGAGAAAACAAAGCAGAGAGAGAGAGAGATTCGTAAAAAGAGAGACAAAGAAAGGTTTGTAAAAAACATATGCGAGAGTGAGTGAAGTAAAGAAAGGAAAATCAAGGAAGATCAAGTATTTTCACTGGGATTTCTTCTATTTAATCCGGTAGAAACATAACCTGTTGCGTTCTAGCGAAAAACCTCAACTTCTGGAGGTAAGATTTCAGAGTTTTCGTGAGAATTCTATGATTTCTTGATTTGGATGAATAGTAACGCATCTCAAAAAAACTTCCGTTAAAGTGAAAATCGAAACTGAGGTTTTGTAAAGCATTGTAATAAGAGTTTAATGGTGTAAGTATTAAGATGATTGAATGAAGTTTTGGTGAATTTCTATTGAAAATCCGTGAGCCTAGATTAAGAAAGAACATATGTTTTGTTCAATTTTATGTTGGAATATGTGTTCAGGAATGTAAATCTTGACTCCAGGTACCGAAATCGGAAGTATAACGAATTATTGAAAACTCGGGAAACGAGAAAAATAAGGTGAAACTCTGCCAAAATTTCCTAAAAATTAGTTAGTAAGCAATGAATTAGTAATTCGATTCTAGAGAATGAATAACATTTTTAAAGCTCGAAAATGAACAGATCAAGATTCAGAAACCGAGATACACAAATATGTGTAATTTGCCTCTTGAACTAGGATTCGGCCTAGATGGGAAAAAGGTTCAGAAACGAGTTTGAAATTAGATTTAAGAATCTAAGTATGAAGAATTGTGATTTGGAATAGGCAATTTATACCTATTTCCATGAAACAGGTTTTGGCATGAGAGCCGAGACAACGAGAAAGAACTTCTAGCAAGCGGGAATCCTAACGGATTATTGGTAAGTATAGACATATATGTTTGTCTGGACTTGAGTAAGCTGTAGTTAGACTTAGAACAATGAATTTACTTATGTTCCTAAGTCTATGTGATTATATGTGATTATAAGTGTTTGGAGGGCTCAGTGCCCTAGATTACAGAAGGGCGACATATGGCTACCCTTATACACAGTTAAAGTATGCTAAGTAGTATTATGCATTTTATGTTAGCATGTGCACGTAGAGAAACGTTGCATATCATTCAGTAAAGTTTTTAACACTTTGAAATGAAAAAACTCAAAGTTCAGTAATGTAAAGAGACTGACGGGTCGTCAGCCTCCCAAGGGAGGAAATCTCAAAGAGTAGAGATTCTGACTAGACCAGACAGTAAACAGGGACCCAGGCCCACAGTAACAAGACAGTAAGTAGGGGCCCAGGCCGACAGTAGTGAGAACAGAAAAATAAAAAGCAGTTTAAAGCATGTTTTCACATGAGCATATTTACATCATAACTTTTAATGTAATTCTTTTCTAGTTTATGATGTGTACATATTTATACTTGCTGAGCGTTAGCTCATCAGTTTACTCGTGTGCAGGTAACAAAGGTAAGCAGCCAGCCATATAGTGGTTTTGCTTGATGGACCGGCAGAGGCAAGGGTGGCGAAAATGTCATGGGTACACGGGAGTGGTCTCTACTACGCTCGCTTAGAAATTAAATTCCGCTGCAGAGTAATGTAATATAGAACCAAGTTTATATGTTTCAGTTTTAAGAAAAAGATGTTACGGTCATTGTCTTAGTAAAGAACAATAGACTGTAATAAGTTAAGATAAGTTTCGGGGACTAGTTCCATATCCGATTTCTTAAAGTATTAGCAAGGATAACTGGTTGTTATAACAAAAGAACATGCTAGGAACATGTAAGAACCCGAGGGTTAAAGAAAAAAAAAATTACTCATAGAAAAACGTAAATTAAAGAGACGATAGTCTAATAACAAGTAATAGATTAGACAATAACTCAACCTATTAGTAGTAGTTTAAGGTTGGCGACCCGCCGCTAGGGTGGGAGGCGTCACATTAATAGTTTAGATATAAAATTTGAGTGGAGAGCGATTTTAGGAGAAAATAGAATTATAAATTGTTTGCTTAACTAGAGGGAAGAAATGGGAAGAAAAATGATCAAAAGTTCAAACCACCTTTTACATAATAACAAGGGAAATAGGAAAAAAAAAAAAGCCTTAGTAAAGAGAAATATATCCAACCGACATTTCAACATAATTAGTTCCCCACTATTTGTGCAACGAGAAATTTTCATTTTTCAAGACCCTTTTCCAAGAAATACGCAGAAGCCAGTAATGGACCATCTGCTATCGGGGCAGCCAGCCCAGTTGACATCAGAGAATGCAAAGAAGGTGGTTAAAGGTCCCGGAGTGATGGTTAGGCCAAGGCCAAGAGAACCGAACCCTTCAGATATCGTAAGATGCTACAACCTGGAGATGTACGGTGGTGAGAATGTGCATGAATTGACAAACTTGATTGACAGCATAGCAAATCTAATTCAAAATTTAGAATTCAAGTTTTGATACAGTAATAAACTGTCACATTTTTTTTTTTTGCTACAGTAAAAAGCTCTCACATAAAATCACATCTCAATTTAAATTAAAAACTTGAATCAGTTAACCAAACGGGTAAATTCGTTACAGTTGTCTTGTTCGGATTTTATTATATGCTCTTTTTTTTTAATTTTATTTTTGGCCTTAATTTATCGTGCCCATGCTAGTGGCCATTTTTTATTTTATTTTATTTTATTTTTTCTTTTTGGTGTTGAAGGAGTATACATGGGATAAATGTGAATGACAGCTAATTTGTTGATTTGCATGTGATAAATCAAATTACACAACCATGACATTACTCTTTTTGTGTAAACCTCTTTGCCACCAGGTGAATTCGTGGAATGACACGTTAAGAGAGTTGCAATTCAAATACATTAGTTTCGTGGATAATTGAAGTTTAATTTTTTTTAATCAAAGTAGTTTTGGTGAGTAACTAGATTTTAAAAGTGGTACAACTTAATTTACATTTTTCCACTGAATTTGGCCTCGGTTCGTTTTTTTTTTCTTTCTATGCGAGTATCAATCTTATGTGAGGAATTATATAATATTTATGTGATATATTCGTTTAATAAGTATTCAAAATTTAGATAGTTTTGTTTATATCTGGTTTTTATATTATAATTCTCTTTTTTAATACATATTGTATTAATTATTCCTCATCAATCTTAGTAGTTCTGAAATAAATAAATAAATTTATTTTCACGAAGTTTTGTGCGCTGCATCAGTTTTTGAAAGACATTTTTTCGTCGTCTCGCGACCAGGAAAAGTCCAAGTCAACAACGTGCGGAGACGATTGTTTCTGACACCCAAAAGCCACCACAAAAATCAAGTAGCCTTTTCCTTCCCAATCCCAAGCTTAGCCAAAATTGAAGGGCAACATAACTGTCAACAACACCACTATAAAGTAATAAATGCTAGGCCAGCGCATATCAAATCGAATTATTTGAGTTGAGGACCACTGTACGTAATAATATGTTACTTAAAATTTTGCTTACTAAATCTCATTCATGTGAATTTAAATTTTTAATTTAAATTGAGATATAATATTTTTTAAAAAAATTTTATTATAATAAAAAAAATTAAATGTGACATTTTTTAAAAATTTTTTATTGTATAAATTTAAAATTAAAAACTCAAATTATTGAAATGAACGATACCTAAAAGTACCTTAAATTTTAAAAAGCCAGTATATTATCTACCAAAGATGGTTTGGTGAATTTTGACTAACCGGAGTTGCGAAAATTTGTGTTAGGCTCGTTTCCATTCTATTTGTAGTACTAATAACTTTTTAAGCGAGATTAAATCAAGAGCATGATGACACTAATAATTTTCTGTTCACTTTAAAAAAATTGTAACAATCCATAAAATTCATAGATTGCACTTTTAGAATTTCTTTTATTATTTAAATTACAGGATATACATTCATCCATGAAAGCGTTAAACAATTAGGTCTTATTCATTTTATCGATTTAAATTTTATTACAGTAAAATTTTTTTAAAAAACAGTCACATTTAACTTTTTTACTATAATAAAAAATTTTCATATAAAATCGCATCTTATCTCAAATTAAAAACTCAAATTAACGAACTAAACAAATCTTTACTTTTCATCTTGATTTGGATTGACATAATATTGGTTTTTTTTTTACTTCACTTGCTCCAATAAAGCACATCAGTATTAAAAAAAAAAAATTAAAGCTCTACCGGACAATGGTATTATAACGACGGAAATAGAGACACGTCAATGAAAAAAACCAAAAATGATGCTTGCCCTCTGTCGCACAATTACTTGTCTCCCATGCAACTCTTACCGTACTGTCTAATCTTCAATCTTCATCTCCCAACATTAGATTAAGGATTTCTACGTGCTGCCTGTCGTGGTCAGTTCATAACAAGACGTCTTCCAATTTTGTAAGGTGGAAAAAAATCACAACCCATTGAAGAATTTTAGCTTCCTCTTCCAATGAAGAAACTTGTTCAAGTAAAAAAGCTACAAAGTAAAACAAAGCCTACTTCTTGTCGTTCCAATGAATCTCCTTGTCGTTCAATTAGTCTTGCTGGCTTTTCTTTGCATCCCCAAGAAATTATCGGCAGCTGCGGATGCCATAGGACCAAACCAAGCTATCCTAGACGGGGAAACTCTGGTCTCCGACGGCAAAAAATTCGAATTAGGCTTCTTCAGCCCGACGAACTCTAGAAACCGGTATGTGGGAATATGGTATAAGAATATTTCGGGCACTATTATTTGGGTCGCCAACAGAGACAACCCACTTTCAAACTCAACCTCAGGTGTCCTCACTATAAGCCAAACAGGAAACGTACTTATTCTCAGCAGTAACGAATCTGTTATCCCCATTTGGTCTTCCAATTCATCGGCAAAAAATCCAATTTTGCAGCTCTTAAGCACCGGAAATCTGGTAGTTAAAGACGGTGAGAGCGAAAACTACGCGTGGCAGAGCTTTGATCACGTATGTGATACGCTTATAGCAGGCATGAATCTTGGATGGAACCTCAAAACCCATCAAGAATGGCGTCTTACCTCATGGAATACTCCGGAAGATCCATCCACTGGAAACTTCACATACGAAGTAGACCCTCGCGGGCTTCCTCAGTTGCTTCAGCGGAGTGGATCGGAGATTAATTACCGAAGTGGACCCTGGGACGGGACTCGCTTCGGCGGAGATCCTCCGATGCAGGCCAACCCCATCTACAACCCCATATTCGTGTTCAACGATACACATGTGTACTACACCTTCAAAGTGTATGATAATTCGACCATCGCGATTTTCTGGTTGACCCCTGAAGGCCATATCAAACAGTTGAGGTGGAACAATGATAACGGAGAGTGGATAGAAGTATTCACTCTGCAGAAAGATGAGTGCGACAACTTTGAACGCTGTGGTCCACATGGCATTTGCAGTCTCAACCAAAGCCCTATTTGCCGTTGCCCTGAAGGGTTTGTGCCGAAAGCGAGGGAAGACTGGGAGCGGTTCGACTGGAGAGGAGGGTCCATTCGTAAAACTCGGTTGAATTGCAGCGCCGGCGAGGGGTTCAAGAAGTTACTTCGCGTGAAGTTGCCGTATGGTTCGCAGTTTTTGGTGGACAAGACGGTGGCGAGGCAGGAAGATTGTAGAGCTATTTGTTCCAGGAACTGTTCTTGTGTGGCGTATATTTTAGGCCGGGTTGGTGGGTGCATGTTGTGGTTTGATGACTTGCTTGATATGACACAGTACAATGATGGAGGCCAAGATTTGCACATTAGGATGTCTGCTTCTGATATTGGTAAGTATGAGCTAATTTCCAGAGATATTTATCTGCTTGATTTTGGTGACTCGAAAAGTATCTAGGCCAATCAAAATTTTTAAATCTGCTTGATTTTGTTCAGGTTCGGATGCGGATAGTAAACGGACGGAAGTGATCATCTCAGTATCAGAAGTATCAGGTTTTCTTCTGTTGTGTTCAATCTGTGGTTATATAGTATGGAAGAGGAACTCCTACCCTAAAGCAAGCCAAGGTAAAAACTGATGTACAGAGAAATATTTGTGATTTTCTTCTTTATGCTTCTTTGTTAACAATAAAATCAACCAAGTACAATGAAGGGAAACAATTTATAAAAAGCTCATTTTTTGCTGGTCAATGCTAACAGAGTCAATATCCTCCAAAAAAATTTGAAGATAACCATGTAAAATATATGAAAACATGAATTTTAGGACTGAAAACATGTTTATGTAACTTTTTGCTTTTGTTTGTTCTCTTTTTCTCATGGCAGAGAGAATGTTAACCAATCAAGATCAAGATCAAGATCAGAATTCTAGCGTTGTGACAGAGGACTTAGAGCTACCTTTATTTGATCTAGATACTATTGTAAATGCTACCAATAACTTCTCTTCTACAAATAAAATTGGAGAGGGCGGTTTTGGCCCTGTTTACAAGGTAACATTTTAAGCACATTGACAGATTCACTTCTGGTGTGAAATAAAATAAGCAGAGCTTTATGTGTTACAGGGTGTGCTTTCGAGTGGCGAAGAAATAGCGGTAAAGAGGCTCTCAAAAAATTCAGGACAAGGTCTCATGGAGTTCAAGAATGAGATTATCTCGATTTCAAAACTTCAGCACAGGAATCTTGTTAAGTTGTTGGGATGCTGTATTCATAGAGAAGAAAGGATGTTAATCTATGAGTTCATGCCTAACAAAAGCCTGGAATTATATATATTTGGTTAGTCACCCTAAACCTCTTCTTTTCATATCTGTGCCTTTACTCTAGTAAAATATACTTAACGTTCTTAATAATTAAAAACATAATTAATTAACTTCATGCAATACAGATCAAACAAAAGGTACTGCACTGGATTGGCAGAAGCGGTTTGATATTGTAGTGGGGATTGCGCGAGGACTTCTTTATCTTCACCGAGATTCAAGGTTGAGAATCATTCACTGAGATGTGAAAGCCAGTAATATCCTCTTAGATTGTGAGATGAAACCCAAGATATCAGACTTTGGCTTGGCTAGGATATTCGGTGGTGATCAGACTGAAGTAACTACGCGGACATTAGTTGGAACATAGTAAGTACTTCAAACATTTCTTCAGGTACTTTTCATATACAATGATCAATATTAGTCTCCATATTTCTCATATGGCTTGCATGCAGTGGTTACATGTCGCCAGAGTATGCAATCGATGGACTCTTTTCAGTGAAATCTGACGTGTTTAGCTTCGGAGTAATAGTTTTGGAGATAGTGAGTGGAAAGAAAAACAGAGGATTTGATCATCCTGATCATGACCTCAACCTTTTAGGACATGTAAGATTGAGCCCAAACTACTTGATTACCTAACTCGCCTCGTTTTTTGACTGGTTAAATTTCCATGTCAAGACTGATGCAGCTTTTGTTTATTTTAGGCATGGAAATTATGGAATGAAGGAAGGGCACTAGAATTGACAGATGTCTTAATGAAGGATTTTCCTGCATCGGAAGTTTTGCGGTGTATCCAAATAGGTTTGTTGTGTGTTCAAAAACGCCCTGAAGAGAGGCCTCCCATGTCAGCCGTTCTGTTTATGTTAGATAGTGAGAATTTCTCACTGCCACAACCTAAGCAACCAGGATTTTATATGGAAAGGATTTCTTCGGAGATGGATTCTTCTTCATCTTGGAATCAGACATATACTGCTACTGATTTATCTGTTACCAAGTTACAGGGAAGATGAAATTAAGGAGAATTTACCTTGATCTCCACCAAATTCTTAATTGGTATTGTGGTTCATAAATATACATTTCTCTCGGCAGATTTTTATATCTAGGATATAACAGAAAAAAGCTCTCTTCTACCTACAATAGAAATTATTTTGTTTTATTTTTAATTTTCAGTGCCAAAGGCAACATCTACAAAATAAGTTTTTTTTTTTTTTTTTTTTTTTTTTTTTTTTTTTTTTTTTTTTTTTTTTTGACATTGGTCTGCGATCGATTTTAACGGCAAAAAGATCAAGATGTCCTTGAGGAAAAATTAAAAAATACTGGGAAATTATCAAAAAGGCATTGTTTTGCATTTTGTATTACGTCTTTTAAAGGTGTAAGAAATAATATATTTTTTGAAGTGTGCACATTTATACTTTAAGATTTCAAATTTATACTAAATCCTCACCTTTCACCTGTTAAAGAATATTATGACTGCAAAACGAACGTAAATGTTCTCAATGAAAAAAAAAATACTTTCAAAACGCAAAAACAAAAACAAAAAGATAAAATAAAATGAAATCTGACATTCCCAAATCTACCCCAAATTTTTTCAAAAAATTTCAATTACCAAAGCCATTTTTTATGCATGCAAAGAAACCAGAACAAATCAGAAAAAGAAAGTAAAAGAAATTGATACACTTGAGTGGATAAATGAAAAGAAATAGATAGAGAAGTACTGAAGAAGATGTTAAAGCTGTGTCATTGCCATTGTCATCATTTAAACCATTTCTTTTTTAGGACACAAGAATGCACCTCCCGGAGATTCTTTTTAATTTTCTTTTTATTTTGATTTCTGAAATTTGCTTCTTTTTTTTTGTTTTTTTGTTTTTTGTTTTTTTTTTTTTTTTTTTTTGTTTTTTTTTTTTTTGCGTGTATAGAGGTTTTCGTTTTATTAAGTCAAAATCATCCTTTACTGAGAAAAAGTAAGGGTCCAACATAAATTTAAAATATTAAGGTATAAATTTACAAAGTTGCAATACATCAAAATAGAAGGTATGACTTGTTGATGTCTATGAAATACAGAATACAAAAATGTAAAATCCCTTTTGTTTTCATTTTTATTCTTACGACCATTTTGGCCTTTTGTGGTCAAAAGCGATCATTGATTTAGAAAATGTCAAGGATGAGGAAAATTTTCAATATGAAGGTGTAAATTTGCAATGTTTCAAAATAAGTAGGATTCTTTGATACTAAAAATACAAGGTATAAAAATGAAAAAAAAAATCCTTAATCCAATTTATTTTCCTTTTTTATTTCAAAGAAAAAAAGAATAAAATAAATAGAATATATATAATAATTAATTGAAGTAAAGAGAAGATTTTAAAATTATTTAAAGTAAATAGCACTAAATTAAAAATTTACATAGTAAAAAATCTTTTTACCACGTAAATTTAGCCGTAAATAAAAAACTTAGGAAGTAAAAAAAACTTTTTATTACTATTTACTTTAAATATCATAAAAGCTGCTATTTATTTAATTTACTTTCAAAAGTTTGCAATTTACTACACTCTCTTAAAAAAAATAATAAAAAATAATAAAAAAAAGAACTCTACTCATAGCTTCGTAGTTTCGTGTGCTGTGGTTTTCATGCTACCCCTTTTTGTCGTTGATCGTTTAGTCATTATGATTTATGATCGCTTTTACCTATTTTTGTCGTTGATCAAGGGGCTTATGTATTCTCTGACTATTGTCGTTTACTTGAGCCTGTGTTTTATATTTTATTGTCTTTCTCTTTTTTTATTGTCTTTTCTTTTTATTCTTATTTTGTATTTTTTTTTTCGTTTATCAAGGTGACTCGTTTTTTCCCATGAATTCATTTAGTGTTATTTATCTCTTTATCAGCATTGATGTTTGTCGTCGTTATTATTTAACTCTGTCCGCCACTGTGCTCCATATATATTTTTGTGTCGTTTCATCTTTACTCTCAATCATGTTAGCTGTCGTTTTTAATTTTATCGTTGTCCGTCAAGTGGACATTTGCTTCGGTCATTAACGTTGTTTTTGCATTTCGGTATCGTTTTCTTTTTCTTTTCTTTTTTTTTTTTCCTAAATAGAGATTTCATTTAACCCGCAACAAGGCCAAAAACGGCAACAAGGGACAAAAAATGACAACAAAGAACAAAAGGAAACACTCCAAAAGAAAGAAGAAAAAAAAAAACAAATCGAGAGGAAACAGCAAAGAAGGAAAAAGAAGGAACAACTACAACTAAACCGAAGACAAGTAAAGAACTGAGGCCAAAAACTAGGGGAACTACTCCTCAGTGTTTTTGAAAATAGCAGGGGGATGGAATCCTTAGACAAGAAACTAAAAATAAGGATAGTCCTGCTCCACTTGGCCAAGTTATGACTCGCAAAGTTGCATGATCTATTAATCCAGGAGAACTCTGTGATCTCGAAGACTTGGGAGAGAGTGTCACAATCCATCTTAATGTTTCGGAGAGACCAAGGACAATTAGTAGCGGAGCTAGTAACACTTAAGATAGCAAGAGCACTACTACTTTCAATGGATATTGTTGAGAAGGCTGATTTGGAGGAAGCCTGAAGCGAATAGCCTCCATCTCTGCCACTAAGGGATCTTTAGTTTGATCAGAGAAGTAGCCGCCATAACTATGTTTCTATTCGAGTCTCAGCCAACACCAGCAACCACCGAAGTGGACTGGCCTACTGAACAGTCTGCATTAACCTTGATCCGCCCCGGAGGGGGAGGCTGCCACTCTTTAGAAGCTTTTGAACAAATGACCGGTGAGATAAGAAGCTGCTGATACTCTTGGTATTGCTTCTAAACATGCCTGGAAGAATGCAACAGGTTGACTTCAAAACCTTGGAACACCAAATCATTCCTAGCTTTTCAAATCACCTCCAATGCACTCGAGGTGAAAAAGAGGAACTCCATCGAATGAGGTCGAGTCTCTAAACAAGGCCAGCTTCAGGAAGTCCTTTACGGATTTAAAGTTAAGATGTTCGGATTGTAAGCTCCAGGGAGACATGAACAAGATCAGCCTTGAGAACCTGCAATACAAAAAGATGTGAGTAATAGTTTCCTTTCCTACCCTACAAAGAGGGCAAATCTCTTATCGTCCTCCAATTCTTTGAGAAATCTCTACCTTGACTGGCAAGGACCCCACACTAGCTCTCCACAACAAAAGCTTGTGTCTCGGATGCAATTTTGACTTCCAAAAAGACATACATATCTTCACCTCATCTAAAGATCCATGAATTCGATTACTACATTCCAGCCAATATGTTGTTTTGACATTGAAATCCCCTTTGGAGGTGGTTGTCCAAATCCAGCGGTCTGAGATACTTTGCATGGTGAGGGGATAGCAATAACAACTGCCGCTTCTTCCTCTGAAAAGAAGGCACATATAGTGCTGGAACTTTCGAGGGTTCACCCGCGGCAGCCTGAAAAAACCAAACTTGTGCCCGTTACTTGAGCCCGCCCACCCAAGAAATTTGAGCTGCCCGCCCGAGCCCGACCACCACCTTGAACAGGCTTCGGGCAGGTCTTAGCTACCCGAAGCCCGATTGGGCAGCCCGAGCCCACCCGGGCTGCCTGAATTTTTGTATATTTTATAATATATATAATATAATTTATTAATTGTATTTGTATATAAATAATTATTAAGATATTTATTGTAAAAATTATATAAGAACTATAATTAAGATTAAAATCACAAGTTTTTAGAAAAATTGTGAGAGAGATTTGAGAGATTAATAGAGATTGAGAGAAATTGAAAGAGATTAAGAGATTTTGGTGAGGAAAATGTTTGCAGGATGGTGGGGTATTTATAGGGAAATTTTTGAGTTAAAAAATTGTTTTTTTCCCCCAAATTTGGATCCAACGGCTATTTTTTATCATCGGTGGGTCGGGTTTAGGCCGAAATAGGGCGACGGTCAAAAAAAGAGCCATTGGTGGTTAGGCTTTTAGGTGGCGGTTTGGGTTGGGTGTCAACGGTCAAAATGTAATGACTGAGAAAATTCCAGACCTTAAATAATACAATTCATGTATTTTTAAGCCAAGGATTTTCTTAGAAAATATTATGTTATATTGTGAATGGAGGATTTATGGAATTAATATATGTATTCCTAAATTCTATAGCAAATTTCATGTTAAGTTCATGTTTCAATCAAGTAAATTCGATCGATAAATTCTCGCAGTATTTTAAGGCGGAATAATTTTCAGTACAAGTATAGTTTGAGAATCTTAATTTCAAGAATCTCCAAGCACAGCACGATGTTAGCAGCGTATAAAAAA
>NW_010367713.1:44303-48299 GCF_000414095.1 Morus notabilis
TTTTTCTTGAAACTGTTTTAGTCAAAAACTGTGCCGTTTCGGGAATCTGTGTTTTAGTACCTCTTAGGGTCGGATTTTGAAAATCTTTTCTTCATCAAATTTCTTCATCTCGTCGAAATATAAAATTGTCACTTTTGTGAAAAATCGAGATTCAGCTTCTAAGGGTCCCGTTTGGCTGAACCAGTGGTTGCCAGTTTTTTTTTTTGAAACTGTGTTGGACAGCTTGTCCGTTTTTGCCAAATGGCTTCAAACTTGGTTTTAGAGTTAAAATTAGGTTTTGTCATAGTAACCGAAAATGTTCAAAACATCCAGGGCTATAAGTTCAAGCTTTAAAACATTGAAAAATCTCGCTCTATGGTCCTCATTTTCGCGGTCAAAGTCCCTGAAAATTTTTCCTCTAATCCGAAAATAAGCAACTTAGATCAAGCATAAACATACCCCATCAAACTAACCTCAAAACTCACAAAACTAACATAAAACTCACACACCCTTATTACAACTTATTTCCTTGAGAATCACAATTTACATAAATGGATTCTCAAACTTAAACTTTGCTAGAAAATAATTGAAAAGAGTTCAAGAAGTTACCCTTGAAGAACTCTTTCTTGAGAGCCATTTAGATCCTTCTCTTCTTCTCCAAGGTTTGTTAATGGCTTGGAACTATAAGAGTATAAGGAAATTTAAGAGGAATATTTCTACATTTTAAACTTCACTAAAACATGAGAATGAGAGGATTTAGAGTTTCTTTACCCTTAGAGGGATATGACTAGTCTTCTCCTAGAATCCCTTGATCTCCTTCTTCTTCTTCTATGGTGTGATAGTGGCTCAAGATTGAGAGAGTGGGAGAAAATATTTGAGAGGAAATGGTGTGTATGGCCGGATTTTTGATGTGGGAAAAAGGAGAGGAGAAAAAAATGAAGCTTATCCTATGATGGTTCCTTTTATAGGCAACTTGGAAATAATTTTTTAACATCACATCAACTCCTTCAATCAACCAAATTTTGGTTCAATTCTCCCCTTTCTTGGCCGGTTATGGAAGGAGAAAAGGAGAAGCAAAATTGTCATTAATTTCCCTTCAACCACTACCATCACATCACACCATAACTTGTAACCTTTTATCACACTCAACTAGCCAAATTTTGGCTCTATTTCTACTATACATGGCCGGCCAAGTGGAGAATGAGAGAGAGAAAAATAAATCCTACCCCTTGTACTTTTGTCCACTCTCTTAAGTTTCTCTTGAAACTGCTAAAAATTATACTGACTGTAGGTAAGTAACTTAGCCGACAGGAAATTCTAGTTTCTGACGATTCCTTTTCAACTGCTTATTTACAATTTAATATTAATTCCCGACTACTTAGGGATCACATTAAATTCTCACTCGCGTAATATCTTAAACTGTTTCAAGTCTTGAAATTAATTCTAGACTGAATAAATTCTAAATTTAACTTTTCTGCATTAAATCTCGGGAATGACGCTGTTTCTGACGGTGTCAAATCCCGAGCTCACATTGTACCCTTCTACTATGGGTATTTATCTTCTGACTTTAACCTAGCTGTCTGGCAATTAAGGATTTTCTCTTCTTTTAAAATGTTAGTGCATTTTTTTTATACGCTACTAACATCATGCTGTGTTTGGAGATTCTTGAAATTAAGATTCTCAAACTATACTTGTACTGAAAATTATTCCGCCTTAAAGTACGACGAGAATTTATCGATCGAATTTACTTGATCGAAAACATGAACTTAACATGAAATCTGCTACTGAATTTAGGAATACATATATTAATTCCATAAATGGAAAATCCTTGGCTTAAATAAATAAATTGTATTATTTAAGGTTTGAGATTTTCTCAGGCATTACAATCTACCCCCCTTAAGAATTTTCGTCCCAAAAATTTGAACAACTCGGGGTAGCTTTTCCTCGTATTCTATTCGTGTTCTCAAGTAGCTTCCTCAATATTATGATTTCACTACAAGACTTTAACCCGAGAAATTAATTTATTCCCTAAGGTTTTCTCCTCGCGAGCTAGGATCTGGACTGGTTTCTCCTCGTAAGTGAGGTCTGCATGCACTTCGACAGATTCCTGGTGCAATACATGCGATGGATCTGTCTCATACTTCTTCAACATCAATACGTGAAAGATGTTGTGTACTAAAACTAATTATGGCAACAATGCTAGTCTATATGTGACCTTACTAAACCTTTCAAGGATCTCAACGGTCCGATGTATCTTGGGTTGAGTTTCCCTCTCTTACCGAAATCTTATTACTCCTTTCATTGGTGCCACCTTCAGGGGAATTAAGTCTCCTACCTGAAACTCTATATGTCTGCGGCGTTTATCCGCATAGCTCTTCTAGTGACTGTGAGCTATATCGAACCTCCTTGTGATAAGTCTCACATTCTCTGTGGTTCTCCTGATAAAGCATACTATTTCTAGATGCTTCTCCCCATGCTCATACTAATGAATTGGGGACCTGCATTTTCTTCTGTATAGAGCTTCGAAAGGTGTCATTCCTCTTGACGTGTGATAGCTATTGTTATAGGAAAACTCTATCAAAGGTAACTTCCTATCCCAGTTCCCTTTAAAATCCATGACACATGCTCTCAGCATATCTTCTAGGGTCTGGATGGTCCTCTGAAATTGGCCATCTGTCTGCCCTCTCAGATTGGCCATCTATCTGCGGTGGAAAGCCGTACTAAACTTTAACTTAGACCTCATTGCATCATGTACACTCGTGAAATAACTGTCTCTTAATAGAATAACTGAGATTGATCGGTAAAAATGTACAGATCTAGTCAATCGATTTCTGATTATCCAAATCGCAACGTTACTATCGGATATTCTAGGCATCCATACCATGAAATCTGTCGTGATTTGATCACACTTCTATTCTAGAATGTAGATCTTTTACAATTTTCCTGCTGGATGTTGTTCTTCTACTTTAACTTCCTAACAATTTAGGCAAATCGATGTGAGTTCAGCAACATCATTCTTCTGTTAGGGTAACTAGTGGTTTGGATGAGATAATTTGTCAACAACATGGCTAATCACTCTTCTTAGTCTCAATTGTCATTTCAATCTTCAGCCGAATTAATCTTTAGGATTAGTCAATCCATTGCCTAGTATGAGTCATGATTGATCTCGAAACTATTTTTAACTTGACATCGACTTAGACTATACATTTCTATCCTTGGTTTGGCCGAGACTCCATTATCAGATTTATCTGATCTTGGTCATGGGTTATCGTAATATCCTTTTGATACAACTGACGTGAAAACTCTCTAATTCTGAGTGTGATGTACTACTTTCATATAATTTGGATTAAAATGTTCATCCTTGTGGTTTCTGGGGGTACTACATAGTACAAAATGTAATACTACGTATTGAATCATGGGATTATTCCATAATTTTATAATTCTACACTCATAATACTGCTTAGATCTTAAAATATTCTTGGTTATTACTAATCGAGTGCTTACTTATTGGTTAATCAATTTGACCGAACCGTTAAGAACGTGATGACTTATCTGAAGTCAAACTGGTTATTTGAAACTTTGCACTCTCATAGCCAATATTCTCAGTTACTATCTGACATGGTGTACCGTTAAGTCATTTATTTCATGTCCCACGATACTCTTAAACATACTCAGATATACTTATATTAGGCTTTTCATAGTATATATTGTCATACTGAGATTTTACACGTCATTCTAATATGAACACGTGTACTGAGAGGTTTTAAACCTGTAGAATGCATGGCTTATTTCTGGAAAAATCCATAAGTAAGTAGACTTATTTATCTACTAATTCTCCTCGACATTACAATTCACTAGGCTTATATAAATTTGATCTTCAAAATTAGAATGAAGCCGAGGTTTTGTAATGTTTTTCGTTATTCTTCACATGAAGAGCATCCTTCATTGGCATTTCTTCTCCGAGGATCTTACTGTAATGACTGAGAAAATTCCAGACCTTAAATAATACAATTCATG
>NW_010367714.1:0-1116 GCF_000414095.1 Morus notabilis
TTTTTTTTTTCCTCGTTTTATCACTTTACCAACATTAGTGTTAAAATATAATATTTGCTTGGAGAGTTGGTGAGGTGGGGGCCACATCTTCATATTTTAAAGATTTTCGGCTATGGTATGCGTACACGTTGACCATGGCAACCATTCGAGGGGTGATTCGGATTTCCGTAGTTTTTTCTTGTTCTTTTTCTTTCTCAGAGGTGGGGGCCTTTGTGTCGTTTTTCTTCGAGTGTATTTCTATTTTCTACCAATAATTAGTGAAGTATGGTAATATAATAGGTCATATCATACATCTCTTCCAGATCTCTGTCTGCCTATTAGGGGTGTAATTTGTAAATCACCCGAGTACGGCCGGCTATCTTCATTTTTGGGGCCAAGCTAACTTTGTCAGGGTGGGAAAAATTTAATTGGAACACCCCCCACTAAAACCCGCATCAATTCAAATTGCTTGGGTCAGCTCGAGGTCGGCTCGGCTTGATCCACGTCTCGAAAAATAGTCATTATAGAAGAGTGACAGAGAAAGAGATGATTGTTTGAAATTCTGAGCGAGAAAGAGAGTGACTATCAGAGATGACCACATGAAGTTCGGTTAATTTTTTTATTTTAATTCGAGTGAATTCTAAGAGACGGCTAGAATTTTTTCATTAAATATGTTTATAATGTGGGCCTTATTGTTGATCACGTATGTTGGTGGGAGCTGAGAATGGGATGAGCTTGGATTTTCAGAAATAGTAGAAAATAGGCCAATTTGAAAAGCTTAAAGAAGTATATAGGTCAACTTTTAGTTATATAAATTAATAGGCCATAACTTGTCAAGCTATAGTTCATAACCAGATAAGTTATGGACAAACTTGTCAAGTTATGGTTCATAGCCAGACAAGTTATGGACAAAAACCGTGATTTATGGACAATAACTTGTCAAGTTATGGTTCATAATCAGACAAGTTATGGACAAAAATAGTAATTTGGCCTATTTATTAACTTATGTAAACTGTTAGTCTATTAATTTTAATTCATTTCAAGTTTTGGCCTATTTCCCTCTTTCTCCCCTAGATTTTCTTCAAGATATAGGCCCAATGTTCTAATCTAATATACACAATACATATAAAAAAAAAA
>NW_010367715.1:0-22344 GCF_000414095.1 Morus notabilis
ATATATATATATAAGCTATGTGTCATGTAGTTTAAGAAGAGCTTCAAGTACACAAAGTTGAAGCCTCAAATGTAGAATGTAATCAGCCGTGTGGACCATGAGCTGGTCTGGTTTCAGCCCTTGCCCACCGGGGATGATCCTCTGAAGCCTATGCAACTTCATTTTCAGCTTTCCTTTCCTCTTTAAAACGACACCTCCATTTGCAAAAACTCTGTCGTTCTTGTATTCACAGCACAATTTTCTGCATGGACCAACAAAACCCATCTGAAATATGTACAACTTTCTCAAGAAACTCAAACAAATTCCTCAAATTCGCATGAGATTATCAAAATGTGAAGTTTCCTTTATAGACTTTTGGGGTTTGATAATGGGGATTGGTATGAGATTGGCGGGCCCAGGTGGGTTGGATTTGTGGAGGGAAATTGTGTCGTACGTTGGAATTGGGCCAAAATTTATTTTGAATGGGGCCCAAGTATATATGGAGGTCGTTTGGGAACAAGTGGACACGTGTCCGGTGAGAGTTGATTGGTGGAAATAAGCCACTAGTTGGAGTGAGATGGCACGAAATTTGAGGAGATTCATCTCCTCGTATCGGAACAGCCGTTGGACTGAAGTAAGCTGGATATGGGATTTGGCTTCCACGTCATCTGACATGTAATGTCAGGATAAACTTGTTCCACAACGACCATTTTCTTAAGGAATTAAACGCACGTGCGCGTTTAATATATGAGTTTAAATTAAAATTTAAAATTAATAGTTTTAATTATAATTTTTAAAATTTAAATCTTTTATAAAAGAAAAATAGTGTTGTGAAATTAAATTTATAAGTTTAAACTTATAAAAAACTAATATATTAAACATACTCTAAACGATAACAAGCTAGGATACTCTAAATGTAAGCTTCGTTCTTTAAAAAATTAAAAAGATGGTTATAGAAATTATTGGAAAAAAAGGGAAAAAAAAGAAATAAAGTAAAAAAAAAAAAAACAACAAAAGGAAAAAGGCAACAAAAGAAAGGAAATCTCAAAAAAGCTTATCACATCTTTTGAAATAATGGTTATACAAAACCGTTAGAGAGAGGAAGAATAAAGAAATAAAAAAAACAAAGACAAAAAGAAAAAAGATAAACAATTACACAGTGAAAGAATAAAAAGAAACCTAAAAAATTAAAAATAAAAAAGTAAAAAATAAAGAAAAAAGAAACAGGCGAAACATTTTGCACAATTAACTAAAGTGGAAACGGATTGCGCTTTAGTTTTGTTGGTAGATAGATACTTGATCCTATAAATGATGTCCTATATGGCAATGACAATGACATGTTTATCTATGCATAATCAAAATAAGAATGAATTAGAGTGGGTAAGATTCATAGTGAGTTGAAATTTGAGTCAGAATAAATTATTTACTTAGTGACATAATTCAAAATCAGAGTATTCTAAATTCAATTCATACGTTTATTTATACTCAAAATCAGAATAAACTAGTGCAAAAGTACTAATACCCTTTTAAGTCGATTTTATATTTTTAATTTAAAAAATAAATTATGTAAATATTATATTGCAATTAATCATAATTAAAATATTTAGTATAATAATAGGGTAATAAAATAATAAATATAAATTGAATAATTATATAAAATATAAAAATAAATTGTCAAATTTTTAATAAAATAAATAAAAACAAAAACTAGTGTTAAAAAATTAAAATATATTCTTAATTTATTAAACAAAACAAAGTACATATTTATTATACTAAAGTTAAAAATAATTAGGCTAATATTGTAATATTAGGCAAATGAATAATAAATATAGGTTGTAATTATTATTTTTGAATTTTAATTTTAATTTTATATTTATAAGTAAATTAGGGGTATGATAGTGATTTAATGTTAATATCAGGAATGAGAGTCGCAATTTTAAGGGGAGTTAGGATTGTCAATCTTATTTTTCAATCCCAAATTTAAGTAGGTCTAATCATTCACACTCCCATTTTAAGATAAAAATGAAAAAATACATAGGATTAACTTTTATTTTTCAAAACATGCCATAAAATGTGGAGGTGGTGTAACAATTATTACCCTCGGAAAAAAAAAAGGATGGTTTCTCACAAGTTTGAGGCTCATATGGGTTGGTATATTTTTTATGATTCTATATTGGTTTGAGCCTCGTATTTATAATGCGTAACATTACTTAAAATTTGGAGTAATTTTGGGATTCTTTTTTTGGTCGGTTTGTTTGGCTGAAAAGGGTGGTCTATATGCTAGACTAAAAGGAAAGTACTTTATTGCTAGAGTAAAGGTTATCATTATCGCATTAAAAAAATATGACATTGTAGTGGATATTTTATGCACATCAAGCAATTCAAAACAACATTTTCTACCAATAGAATATTGTTCATATTCTGTCATAAATTCTCACCGAGAAATTACAGAAAGAAACAGAGGTTGCTCATATATATATATATATATATATATATGTACGTGTGTATATTTATAAGGGCTATTTACACATACAACAAAATTTCTGATGAAGAACTTTCTGATTGGTTGTCCCTTTCTTCTTTTCTCTTCTCCCACTAGCGAGGAAATTTCTAATTCCAATCGAATGGCAATGATCTGAACACTAAATAATGGCTCGGATGCAAAGAAAAATCTAGTGGAAATTGGAGAGTTGCTCAACCCAAAATGTTGTGTGCAATTTTGGGTTGAAATTACGATTTTAGCTAAATGATGCTGGCTTAATTAGTATTTGTGGAGCAGCTTTGATTTCCCAATAGAGATTTATCTCCATCAGATACAAAAGTAGACCCTACATGAGTCTCACCATATGAGGCCCACCTCTTTGTATTTATAAAATTAAATTCCCATCAAGACAAAAAGAATTTGCTGATATTTGTAGATTATTTGGTTTATGGGTTCTAAATTCATGGGTTAAAATTTAAATTTTTGAGAAAAAGAAAACACTATAGTAAAAACCCTATACTAAATATGCAATTAGTGATGCTGAGTAGTTTTCAATTTATTGAATCATGATCTCGGATTCAAATCCAAGGGTAGTTAGGGGTGCACGGCATGCGATATGAACGGTTTGAGTATACGGCAGTTTGTGAAAAATGCAATCCACGACTGTCTAAAATTTAAGCGGTTTAGACCCTTTTTTTGGCGAGTGGCTTGGACGGTATGTTAAGCAGTTTGAGCTTCACACCTAGACTTCTAAGTAGATTATAACTAATTTTCAAAGTAATTCACTTAAGAATTACGAGTGGTCATCGATAAATAGGTTTTTTTTGCCTTTACACCGGTTGTTTCTCATTAGTGTCCATTGGCATATCATCTCCTTCCTTAGTTTGAGCATTATCCACCACCTCATTCTCATTCTCATTCATTTCAATATCAACTTTTTTTTTTCTTCATATCAACAAATAAAAGAATACAAGTCATACATTATAAGCTCATTCATCTTTAAAATATGAAGTAAAAACATATGCACGCCAAAAATATGATCACGGCCCTAATGGTGCAATATTAATTGTTAGAGAAACAAAATTACATCATATTTTTCCTTCAAAACTTATATGAGATAGAAAAATAAAACAGGGAACCCAAAAAAAAAAAAAAGAGCCTCTTACAAGGCTTAGCAAAAAATCAACAGCAAACAAAACACGAAGGAGTAAAAAATAATAATGATAATAATAATAAAAACCTCACTAAACGGAAGCGTTCCTCGTTGAAAATTGTTGATTTATTGAGTTGTCAACGGTGGTTCAATATATAATAGTACAAAGACTGAAGTATTTATATACCTTTTCTAAAGAAGAAAAGTGCAAAAATAATATTGAATATTGCTTGAGACAAAAACACGGTCGTTCACTGACAAAAATCACATATTTTGATTATGTTGACTTCCGAATACGCAATGAGAATTCTCTACTCTACTTTGATTGCCAAGGATTGTCTCCATAGTAGTAAGCAGTGCCGACCATAAGCGCGACGGTTGCACCTTGGACGACCACACGAGCTCTCATTAGCATCTGACCCAACTGAGAATTCCCTTGCCTGAAGCTGATCAAACCAGCCGTTAAAACTCCCGCAGTCAAAAGAGCACCTGAAACATTCACATCAATGAATCAGCCAAATTACAAATTTGATTAGAACGTAAATTACCACCGAGAGCTTCGACGGGGTGGTAAGCCCACTTGTCCCCCCATGTAAGAAGTTGTGGGCTCGAGTTGGGGGATGCCGTGGTGGTCAGGTTATATGAGCAATCCACTTCAAGAGGGATTCATATACTACGTAGGGAGCTACACCTACCTGGGTTATCTAGGTCTGCCGTTCTCTAATTTTCTACTCTATAACCCTTTTTCTATTGCAAAAAAGATTACAACACAATTTTTATAAGATAAGATGGCAACTAAAGGAATGTGTAAGGTCGTAAAATGTTAGCTTCAAAGAAGCATAAGACCAACTTATTTGTCTTTCAAAGTTTACAAAATTTTCATAGCATCGCTACCATTAGAAAGCATAAATTACAAAAGTTTACAAAGTTCTACCTTACAGTACTGCCTCATGAATTACAAAAGTAATACTTAATATTGCCAATCCTGCAAAACTTCTATCGATCGGTGTCAAATTCGATCTAAAATTAGACACGAGGTATTGTCTTTAAATAAGGTTAGGAATGGAGGTGTGGTAATGGCTTAGTTAGAATAAACCTGAAAAATTGTCCAAGTTTATGATATTAAATCATCTAATTGTGCATGGTAAATCAATATAGCAGCCCAAATTTCCTAACTTTTGGGTTACCCTGACACCAGAGCGGTAGAAAACTTGTAATTTTATCTAAAGCAATGCAGGATTGACTGGACAAAAAAAAGCCACTCTAAGTCTCTAACAAGAGTTATGAAGATCCTAAACCAAAAAATATGAAGATTTTTAGGAATTGCTTGATTGACTTGATGCTCATTTGCACTCCCTTTCCAACTAACATTTAAATCTTAACTCGACCTCTTCGCTCATGATAGAAAAGCTACTCCGAAATCTAAAACCCAAAGTATCTCTAACTCCCAGCTTTTCCAATTCCAAACCAAAACTTCCCATGTACTCTGCAGCATGGTTTTAAAAAGCACCAGAGGCGCACGCCTTGAGGCGCGCCTCATGGCGAGGCGCTGGAAAAGCGCCTCAACTCCTACGCCTTACAAGGTAGGTGTCGAGGCGTGCGCCTCAGCCACCTGAGGCGCACACCTTTGAGCGGCGCCTCAGGTGGTTAGTGAGGCGTCCGCCTCTCTGCAAAGGGTCTTCTGGTGGGTTATTTTAACATGCTGGTCCAAAAGTTTTAAAAAGCCCAAAGTACCCAGGCACTTAATGACTAAGAAAAAACCCTAATAACAAAAGAAGCAGCAAGCCACTTGCACAGCCGTCTCTCCTCCTCCTCCTCCTTCTTCTTCCTCGCACAGGCAAACACTCTTCTTCTTCTCTTAGTAGTGATCATAATTGATGGGTTCGGAGATTAGGCTTTTAGAAGTGCATTATGAACCTTATGATATTAGGATTTGATAATTATTTAGTTTTTTTTACGCTTCTAGTAGTGAAACAGACTTCTTTTTATGTGGATGTTTGGTTAAATTTCTTGTTTTTAATGATTATTAAGTATGGATTTAGTTTTTGTTAGTATTATTTTTTTTTTCCTAAATTTTTTATAGGCATTTTTTGAGGCTTACGCCTCAAAGCGCCTTGAGGCTTACGCCTCGCCTCGTAAAGGCAAAACGCCTCAAGGCCCGATTTCGCCTTTTAAAACCTTGCTCTGCAGATAATGTTGGGTTAGCAACCTTGCTGGTAGCTGGAACATTTTCGATAATCCAGTTTCATTCAAACTTCACAAACATCAAAATCTTATTGCCTTGCTTCACAACTTCAAAGGCCACATTGGTACTATGCTAAACCTGAATTTCTATAAGAAAACTATTTCAAACAAATCAAACCCGAAATGAATACAAACTTTTTCAATTACAATATCCATATAAAGTCCAGACGAAAGTACTTTACCGCATCTCTTTACCAGCCAACAACCTATATCAAGATGTAAAGTATACAAACCATCCTCAAGCCTATTTACAACTTTAAGAACAAGAAAGTAGCAACACTCTAAGCCACTTCTTGGTTCTTTGTCCCAAAACTTAAAACTTTTTCAATCCAACTCAAATAATAATATCTCGGCAAACTCCTAAACTCGCATTTCAAAAGAAGAAGGAAAAAAAAAAGTCTAAAACTCTATTCGTTTCACTAGTTCGAATCACAACTGAAGTTTTTACTGTAGAATTTTTTCTTACAAAAATTTAAATTCAACTTTTTCTGTTAAGAGTGTTTTCTCTCACATAAATTTATTTTTAACTCAAGTTCTCAACTCAAACAAACGAAATGAAAGAGGCATAATTACATATTCTGTCATGTTCACTAGGAATCTTCACAACCCATACAAAATTTCCCTTCTATAAGCAAATTAACTCAACCCCACTATAAATCTCAAAGCCGATGGGCTTTAACCTATGTATTACAGAAATTTCCTCAAAATTAAAACTTTACTTGGGCATACGCACATGAATGAAACAGAAAACCTACAAAAACAAAACAAAACTACAAATGCAAAAGAATAAACTTTCGGAGAAGATAAAAATGAAAATTTGAAAATAGTGGAAATGGGAACTCACCTACTGGTACAAGAGGGTTTCTGACCCGTTTCTTCTCCAAAAAATCCTCGAAATCGGGCTCAGCCATCTTCTCGGTGTAAAAAATGATTTGAATGAAGATAAATACAGAATTCTCTGAAACTGTACTGACATATATTAGTGGAGAAAATGGATTGGAACAAAGAAAGGATTTGGGGATTTCAGAGCCCTAATCCGAGAAAGAGAGACCGCGGGTGATTAATCTCGGAAAGAGGAAGAAAATCAGAAAGACGGATTCGGGTCGGGTGACATAGTCCATAAGAAAATCAGAAAGACAGATTCGGGTCGGGTGACATAGTCCAAATGGAAGGCATCGGGTTTTTATAATATTTTAATTACATGTCCATTATGCAAGAAATATTTTAATTACATGTCCATTATGCAAGAAACCGAGATTTACACGTGTCTATAAATAACTGCAAGAGATCAAATCATTATAATAAAATATTGAGTTTGATATTTTGTATTTTTTATAATATTAAAATGATATTTTTAGATTTTAAAACACAATCATTTTGATATCTTGACTTTTTTCAACATCAAATGTCTAAAATACAGTTTAATTAACTAACACAAAATAAATTAAAGGGAGAAAGAGTAAAATAGGTTAAGATTTGAGATGAATTAAAATTAATAGGTTAATAGTTTACATAAGTTAATAAATAGGTTAAATTATTATTTTTGTCCATAATTTGTGTGGTTATGAACCATAACTTGACAAGTTATTGTTTATAATTCACGGTTTTTGTCCATAACTTGTCTGGCTATGAACCATAACTTGACAAGTTTATCCATAACTTATCTAATTATGAATCATAACTTAATAAGTTATGACCTATTACTTTTTATAACTAAAAATTGACATATATATTTTCTTAAACTTTTCGTATCGGCATATTTTTTACTATTTCTCTAAATTAAAATACCATTTTTTTTTTGTTTCAGATGTAGGCCTCAAATTTGTCTTCTAAGTTGAATGTTCTTCTGGTGGATGGGCCGTTGAACGGCCAATGGGTCCGGGCTCCGGGGCTTGGGGGCTCTGAGATGTGGTGATTGTTACGATTCTTCAAGAATTCTTAAAAAACTTTGTTATATTCAAATCATTAAAGGGTGAAAAAAGTGGTTTTCATCTTGTTGTGGCTTTTTTGGTTTTCATTTGGGTAAGAATATTATTGTGGGTATTCAATGTAAAAGAAGAGATTGGTGTAGATGTTTTGCTGTGAGAGAGATTGGTTCAGATTATCATGAGTTTGGTGCAGATCAGTAGAACAAATCTGAGTTTTTTTATTCTTTTTTTCGTTTTTAATTGTAGAATGGCTTAATTTGACTCTGATTTGATTCCAATGTTTCTGTTCTAGTGAAGTTCTAATTTTCAATATGAGATTTAATTGTGAAAGAAAATTAAAAGTAAATAAAAATTTTCAAATTTCGTTTTTTTAAATACTCTTTTATTATAATAGAATGTCCTAAATTGATTTTATACTTAATCGTAACGACATTCCTCTACTTCTTTAATCATATCCATAATGATATTATCTCAATATATTATTTCAATAATCATAAAATTGACCATTAATAATATTATTAAATTAAAAACATGTCTTAAATGTGAAGTTTAAAAGGAATTATTTTAAATAATTATCTCTATATATGAGATATTTATGCCGATTATCACAAAAAATACAAGTGGATCGACTTGCTAGTAGGGAAAAACTTGTAACTTTTATACGATATGACAGAATAAAAATGACTAAAAATACTAAAGAAATGAGTCTGAACCCGAATAACCCGTCCGATTCGACCCGACCCAACCCAAAAGCGTAGGGTTTTTTTTTTAATAAAAAAAATTCGGATTCAAATAGTCCCAACCCGCATTATGCGGGTTGGGGGCGGGGCGGGCATTTTGAACTCTCTTTGCCCCGACCCGACCCGATTTATGTGTGTAACTCTAAATCCCTAAATCTATTTTGCTGAACTATCTCTATATGGACTGTTTATTTGACGTATTGTTAATTTTATTTTTGAACTTTATTGACTATTAAGAAGTATGTTTGATGTTATGTTAATGCTTATGGACTGTTTATGAATTTTATGCTTTTAGACTGTTAAAAGAGGTATGAAGTCATAGATTAAAATTGATTTTCACCAACCCGAGTAACCCGAGCCTACCCGAGATCACCCGATAGGTTGCGGGTTTGTGAGCTTAAGAGAGTGTTGCGGTCTAAAATTTTCTTAACCCGCACTGAGCGGGTCGGCTCAATTTTTTGGCTTAACCCGACCCTACCAAGCCGAATTACACCCCTACCCTCAAACAAATTTTTTGTTTATGATTTTTCATTTCCCTTCTGCAACTCTCTTATTGATGCTGGTTAGATCTCCCCACCAGGGGAGATCGACAATCGAATCTCTCTTTTATTACTTATTTTTGTAATCGTGGCTTTGTGGACTTTTTTGTGGATCTATTATGATTTTAGTGGATTTTTGTGATTTTTATGGTATTCCGGCAATGGCTATGCTGTCGTTGGATACAATGTTTCTACCAAGATATTGCCAGTTGCCGGCCATGATACCGACTATTAGCAGTTAGATACTTGCTGTTATTGAATAGAAGACTAGCATTATAGTCATCAATTAGTAACCGCTGGGCAGACACCGGTTAGTATCTTAATTAGAGCCTGTTTGGTTGGAGGATTCGTTTTCTGATTCAAATTATGGTTCATAGTTTGCTACAGTATTTTTTCTCACAAAAATCACATGTAAATAAAAAATAGTTCTAATCTCATAGTTCTAATTCATGAACCAAACAGACTTTGGTCTCATTTATTTTACCGATTCGAGTTTTTAATTTTAATTTTATTATAATTAAAAACTCTCACAAAAAATCATATATGATTTTTTTTGTTATAATTAAAAATTTTTATATAAAATTACATATTAACTTAAATTAAAAACTCGACGAACTAAACAAAGCTTAAATGTGTATTTAACATTCAAATATAATATGATGACACGTACCCGACACTTTCTCCAATTATGTTTTCTCTTGTATAAATCAATCCAAGCCTAGAAATTGTTGTTTTTCTGTAAAGAACCGTATTTCTATTGCAATTCCCTATTGCACTTTTCTGACCCATTTTGACGAGTGTAATTCTTGATTGGGCCTTTGATTAGTAATGCACTAAATCATTAAAACAAAAATAATAGAAAATAGGTCAATGTGAAAAGTTTAAGAAAGTATATAAGTTAATTTTTAGGTATAAAAATTAATAGGTAATAACTTATTAAGTTATGGTTCATAATCAGATAAGTTATAAATAAATTTGTCAAGTTATGGTTCATAGTCAGACAAGTTATAGATAAAAACCGTGAATAACTTGTCAAGTTATGGTTCATAACCATACAAGTTATAGACAAAAACAGTAATTTAGCATATTTATTAACTTATGTAAACTATTGACCTATTAATTTTAATTCATCTTAAGTCTTGGCATATTTTTCTCTTTTTTCCTCATTAAAATGGTGGAGTTTTTAGACATATAAATCGAAATATAATAAAGTTTTCAGATATTGAAAAACAACAAAAATTAATATTATTAAAATAATTTCTATATATTCATACAGTACAAAATGTGACATTATTATTATGTTATTTTTGCCATTTTTAAAATATTATGAATTTTTCTTTTAAATCTCAAATCCACCTTAGTAATTTTGCCCTATGGCGTAATTATTTCTAAAAATTATGAGGTGAAAACAAATTATAAGAATTATACTTCATGGAAATTCTTGAGGTGGGTATATCCCTTTTAAAAAAATAATAATTTATGAAAAACAAAAGTTACATAGTAATTATTTTAGTGATGTTCATCTTCTTATTACAAAATGACATTATAACTATTTCAATAATATTAATTTTTGCTATTTGTAAAATATTTTAAATGTTTTGCTATATTTTAATATAAATTGTAAAAAATTCACTATATGTTTTAAAAGCCTCATATATCACTTTGATGCAAAAATTTTATGCAATTGTGTCGCAGCAGCCTAACCCGCCAGCTAAAATTATGCCACGTCACCAATCCACCAATCAGCGGGTTCAACCCGACCTGCTCACCACTTTCTTTTATTATTTTTTAAGATTTGAGCATTAGGCATGAAACATGAATGTTAGATAAAGTTGGGTTTGTATATTGAAGTATTATTAATTTTATTTGTTAGCTTTCATTGAGTAAATAATTATCATTATGCCTATGCATAGCCATAAATTATAAATAATATTTGGACTTAAGGGTATTAAATATTAGGTCAAGATCTAAGTAATTATTTTGTTGATTTTTCGCTCTTTTTTAACAAGTAAAATGAAAAATGAATGGTAATTGAGAATCATACTATACTTACTAGTTATTGAATTTTAATATTAATTAGGTACAACAAAAAAGTTAACCCTTTACTCTTATTAAGTATTAGTTGCCTACTTATAAAGATACTAAAAAGATTAGATTAACATACTATAAAAGTATGTATGGATAAAAAGTATTTACGGGATTGAATGTCCACAACTATACCGTGTGTATAATCTAATATATTGCTTGATGAATTGATTTTTTTAATAAATATTATGAAATATGAAAGGATTAAATAACTCATTATTCATATTACTCACTTTAAACAGATAAAAAAAATTAACTTCTATTTTTTAAAAGAAAAACCCAAAAGGTGCTTTTAATTTTACTTTCTGCACCTTTTTTATTATCATTTTTTTTCAAAAAATATTGGACTTGTTTAGATCCAAACCATCTTTTTGCGATTTCACCAACTCCCAACCCGCCTTTAAAAAAACCCAACCCCCACATGCCTGAAACTGCTAACCCGCTCGCTTGTGCACCTCTTTTGTGTGGAAAAGTTTGAGACCTAACACATAAATTTACTTTGAAATAAAACGCTATTTACTGTTCATTTATTTATTTTTTTACATTGAAAATTTTTTTGTATCTTTATTTTAGGGTTTTTTTTAGCACATTTACTCTCTAAATTTATCGTGGTTTAGCGAAGTGCACCCCCCAACTTTCAATTTTGGCAATCAACCTCCTGAAATTGTCTAACTATTGCAATTAGGCACATTTGGGTAACGGCTGTTAAATTTTAGACGAAATTAGACATGTGTAAGTCACATGGGGTTCCTAAAAGGGCAAAATCGATATTTTGTATGAACTAAACTAATCTCAACCATTGATTTTTAAAAACCTTTTAATCTCAACCATCCAAACAATTTTTCAAAAAAAGAAAGCAAAAATAATCTAATAATATCGAATCTCAACCCTTTGTCCTCTAAAGAAAACTCAAGTCTCTTTTCCCCATCAGCCACCACCACCCACCCCCACGACACCCCACTCCCTCGCCGACCCACCCACTGCGTCCAGCTTGTCCCCTCCCTAGAGCTGTTCCCTTCTTCACACCGCCAACTTGCCACGAGGCCGAGCCCATCCTCCGAGCGCCTTCGAGTGCGATTCCCTCTCCCCTTACAAAACCGCATCTATGAGATTGGTTCTCCTTGGTTCCCTCAACCCTAGATCTGCTTCTCCTAATATTTAGTAAATTCAACTTATTATTACATCTTCAAAAGACTTTTTAATTGAGCAGTGATTTTGATCCAAAAAAAAAAAAGCAAAATCAATTAAAAATAAAAATAAAGAAAATAGATCTCGTATCACAAGAGTATTCAAATTTTATTTAATATTTTGTAAATTCCATTTATTATTACATCGTAAAAAAAAAAATTTAATTGAGCATTTTTTTTTTATAAATTGAGCATTTCCTCAAGATTTTGTTAAGGAAAGTGGCCAAATAATCTATATATGTATTAGAAGTGTCAAAAGCCTATGGAATCATACGGATTTCAATCAAAACGACACTCCCCGCTTTTTTTTTTTTTTTTTTTTTTTCAAGTCCTTTCTTTTATTATTATTATTATTATTATTTTTTTTTTTGCCTTTTACCTTAAAGTTTATTTATTTTTCAATTTAGTCATTTTTTATCTTTTTTATATATTTTTATTCTGAAATTTCATTTTCTTTTTCGTTTTCGTTTCTCTTGTCTTATACCTCATTTATTACATCATTTTGTTCTTTTTTTATTTTTCTATTAAAATTTTACTTTTTTTCTTTTTCTTTTTTGGTTCTTTTTACACTAAAACTTATTTATTTATTCATTTTAGACCTTTTTTTTTTACCCTTTTTTGGCTTCTTGCCCTATTTTTTTTTTTTTCCTTTTTGAAATTTTATATTAAAATTTTATATGCATTAATAATAACATGCGCGTGGGGAGTCCAACTAATATAATTATAAAAGCTTATGACCATTCTTCTTGGCAATGAGCAAACAAATAGTACAGCCACACTCACGGTGCCTTTCCTAGTTGTTTGTTCGTTGGCTTTATGAAAGAGAATGGTGGCCATAACCTTATATTATTTGGCAACATATCTTTAAAAAAAAAAAAATCTTAAAACAAGAATGTTAAATGTTCGTTTATTAAAATGTTTGTACAATTTTTAGTTATTGTTTTGTAAACTCTAGTTATTAATATTATCACGTCTTCAAGATATTTGCAATTGAATACAGATCATTTGATTTTGGTCCTAAAAAAAGAAGGAAAAAAAAAAAGAAGAGCAACGTGATTCTTATTTAAGATTTTATTAAGAAAGCAGTCATTTGGTCCTTAAAAAAGGAGAAAAGAAAAAAGCGCAACAACAACATTCGTATTTAAGGTTTTATTAAGAAAGCCATCGTTTAGTCCTAAAAAAAGGGGGAAAAAAAACAACGTGATTCTTGTTTAATATTTTATTAAGATAGCGGCCAAAAGAGAGAGGGGAAAAAAAAAAAAAAAAGTATGACCATTCTCCTTTGGAAAAGGGTCAATGAGCCAACAATTTGGTACAAACTTTTGATTAGCAAGCTTTCGAAACCCTCATAAATAAAGACTTAAAATAAATTATATCTGAGATTTCATACTATTTACAACTATAACAATAGAATATTTTGTACATTTACCTCTTAAATTTACATAGTTTTGACAACTTGCCTTTAAACTTATCATTTTGACAACTTATCCTTAATTTGTAAATTAGTTATAATGCGTCTCATTTTACTAATTTTATTGAAATTTTTTGTGAGATTTAAGAGATTGAGATTTAGGGGATGTTGAATTTTTCTTCAAACGTAATTTTTCGTCATCGATTTAACACAATAATGAGGGGGGTGCAAGATGAAAATTGACAAAAAAAAAAAAAGTTCAGTGACGCAAGTTTAGGGGATAAAAATACAAAATATCCACAGCAAACCGTATTTTCTGGATATTCTCGTCACCGAACACTTCCCACGCAGATCTGATGAGTCTTATAATCAAACTTCTACATTAAGTGATGATATGCCTAAGCCAAGCAAGTCAACTTGCAGATTTTAGTACCAGATTCGCAAGCAATGGCCAACATATTTGTTGAATAGTTTATTAAATATTTTTTTGAAGTAGATGGAAATTAAAAATGCAAATTCAGATTGTTATATTTTAAAAATAAAGAAAATAAATCTCATATCTCAGCATGGAATTCTTATTCAAGATTTAAGTTAATTTTACTGGTATCTCTGAACTTTGAAATCATTCTTTCTTTGTTTCTTAAACTTTAAAAATAATCATTTTGGCTTTTAAATTTTGATTTAGTCACACTTAACTCTTTTATTAGAATTTCTATTTAATTAAATAGAAAAAGATAGAGATAAGTGGGGTCAAATGGTCTTTTTTTTGTTTTGTTTTTAATATAAAGATCACGTAATCATACCACGTCTTTTTCTGTTTGTTTTTTAAAATAATTCTAACCAAGGAGCCTAAATAGGATTAATTTAAAATTCAAGAGACATGTGAATAGATCCAAAATTAAAGGGCACCCATACCTTTAGATTTTATTGAACAAGTGAGCTTTATGGCGATTCTCCTTTTAAAAACGCTTATGACCTCATTCTCCTTTTTTTTTTTAAATAAAAAAAAAAAGGCCATTGAGACAATAAATTTGGTAGAAGCTCTTGATTAGCAAAAAAATTGGTACAAGCTCTTCAACAGCACCTCCAATTCTCAAGGACTTGATGGGGGTGACTTCTTGGTTGAAAGGTTTGGCGCCATTTTTGGGAATGGTGATAGTGGAAGCACTTATTGTTGGCTTGAACACACTTTGCAAAGCAGCCATGTCCAAAGGAATGAATCCCTTTGTCTACAATGTCTACTCCAATGCACTTGGCACTCTCATTTTCCTCCCATTTTTCATTTTCCAAAGGTCTTTCTTGAGTTGATCAACAAAAGAATAAATCCCATGTTTTTTTTTTTTCTTTTTTATATTGAAAATTGTCTAATAACCTTTCTTCCTAATTCACAGGGAAAAGAGACCACCACTAAGTTTCTCTCTCCTTTGTAAATTCTTCCTCCTCAGTCTTTTTGGGTATGTCATTGCAAGTGGGATTGCTTCATGCCTTCATCTTATTTTATTTGTTAATCTTTTCTTTTTTTTCGTTTTGGAAAATGATTTTTCTAAGCTTGATGTGTTTTTTCTTTCCTTGGCGAAGGACGACAGTGATGCAGAGTTGTCTATTTACTGGTGTTAACTACAGTTCCCCAACACTTGCATCTGCTCTGAACAACCAAGTTCCAGCCATCACTTTTGTGCTTGCTGTTTTCTTCAGGTCAGATATTTTTTCTTTTATTTTTATTTTTTAATTGCTGAACCTCCAATTATTAAAATATTTGAAAAGTCAAAAGATATGGAGAGTTATTACAAGATTGTGTGTCTTTTTTGGGTGTAGAATGGAAAAATTAGACCTGAGAAACTCAAAAAGCCAGATCAAAATAATGGGCACTCTAGTGTCAATCGCAGGAGCATTGATAGTCACCATTTACAAAGGCCCCGCAATTGTGGACCCTCAATTTCAATCTACTCTCAACACTTCTCCATCACCAAAACTATCTTCCCATATGAATTTGACAGCGGCTAATAATTGGATCATCGGAGGCATTTTCCTTACATGTGCTAATTTAAGCTTTGCAATATGGAGCACTGCTCAGGTATATCCCGATTCCGTTTGATATCATAGATGCCCCCTGAACCTTGTATCTCGTTTCATATGTCCCCTGAATTTTGAGTTTTTCCCTTGAAGAATGAAAAATGGTTCAAAACACCTCCTGAATTATTGATTTTGTGACTTAAAATCAATAGATTATTTATTATAAGGCATGTTTAGTTTGTTGATTTGAGTTTTTAATTCGAGTTAAGATGTGACTTTATGTGAGAGTTTCTTACTGTAGTAAAAAAGTTAAATGTGATTGTTTCTGAAAACTTTTTATTATAACAAAACTCGAATCGGTGAAATGAACGGGGGCCTATAAAAGTAGAAATAGTGTCACGGCACGATCATTTTCCTAATTTTGTGAATGTAAGGGGCATTTCGAATTAGGGTACATGATTTAGGGGCCGAATGAATATTTTTTAAAGTTCGGGAGACATGTTGAAATAGGATACAAAATCAAGGAGCATTAATGAAATTAATCATCCCAATTTCAATCTTAAGTTTGCGTGTGCATGTATATACAATATACACATTTATCTTCTTCTCTTTCCACGGAACTGATTTTTATTTTCACTACATCTTAAGGCAGCAATACTCAAGGAATACCCATCACAGAGGACCATACTTTTCTTCTTATACTTCTTTGGGACCCTTCAATGTGCAATACTTGCTTTAGCTATGGAAAGAGATCCAAGTGCATGGATAATCACACCCGATATTGAGCTCATCTCCGTCCTCTATACAGTAAGCATAGAAGTTGAAATAAAAAAAAAAAAAAACATTATGCTAAATTGTTCTTCAGTTATAAGAATGCTTATAACATGCAAAACTACTTTCACAGGCTTTCTTTGGATGTGTGGTAGCGTATTCTATAATGACATGGTGCATAGACAAGAAAGGACCCGTCTTCGCGGTCATGTTTAAGCCCGTCGGGGTTGCTATTGCTGCCTTCATGAGCACCCTCTTTCTAGGCGACGCGTTGTATAGTGGAAGGTAAATCTCTCCTTAGAATGTGTTTCTATGGCCTTGTTCAGTTCGCCAATTTGAGTTAAGATGTAATTTTATGTGAGAGTTTTTAACTATAGTTAAAAAATTAGATGTGACTGTTTCTGAGAGCTTTTAACTGTAACAAAAATAGAATTGAAAAATCAAATCGGTGAAATGAACAAGACTTGTATTTTCAACAAGCGAAACAACGAACAACCTAAATCATGTGCTTGTGAAGTATTGGAGCCAAGTGACTGCTCATGATCATAAACTTAACAAGCATATCTTCCTTCATCGTTTCTTGGCAGTATTATTGGAGCCTTTGTGATCGTCATAGGATTCTATGGAGTAGTATGGGCGCAGTCGATGGAGGGAAAGGTTGAAAACTATGGAGCCGTTGACGAGTTTCAGTCACCCTCGTCGTCGCCGCAGACGCCTCTTTTGGAAAGCCATAGGCATGTTTGAGCCAGTGAAATCGACTTCGTATTCTAATTCAGCTCAACAAAAATGTGTTTATATGTAATATTTCTAATATCATAAAAGTGACACAGATGATTATTGAAGAACTTCATATAGCAGTGGAATTGAGAGATGGAAATAACAGTCGCTTCAACATAATGGGACGGGATTTATTGGTAGGAGGGGCTAAATGTATTTTTTATCAAGATTATATTAATGTTTTTAGGCTTAATAAAATTGAATATTTTATTTTTAAAAAAATCTAAATAGTTGGCTTAATAAAATGTAGAGAATTATTAATTTATGAAGAGACAAATCTAATTTATACACATATCTATTATATTAAAATTAAAACTATTATATTACAAAAAAAAAAAAAAAAAAAGAGCTAGGGCGCCATGGCCCCCCTCTGCCCCCTAGCTCCGTCATTAACTATGATAACATAATTTATGGTCAGATTCTGTTGAAAGTCTATCCATAATAACATAAACCCATGGGAGACTCTAAATCCCCCGTTGAATTTAAGAATAGATTGGAATTTATTCAATCGACCTTTGGCTAATCTAGTCTCTCATAAGAACATAACATCAGGATAATTGAGTTTAACTTATAATGAAAGTTGACGTAGTTTTTTCAGGACTTCCTGAGCCTCTAGCATTCCAACAAGAGAACTTTCATATTTCTGATTCGGTCTCGTCATTTCGTTTATTCGAGTTGAGAATTTAAGTTAAAAAATAAATTTATATGAGAGAAAACATTATAGCGGGAGATCATATAGTGACATTTTCTGAGTAAAAATAGTATTTCAGTGAGAATGATAATTGTATTGTGAATGAAATTTATTCTGGTGTGTGTAATTTGGAAGTTAGAATTTGTAACAAAACTTGGCAAATGTTTGGCAGTTGTGGAGAAAGATATTTATTCTGTTGTGTAAGATTTTGCAGTTACCGGTTTATTGAAAATTAGACCAATTCCAATCATATTAGTCATCTCATGTTTTTCACTAAAATAGAAAGTATAGTCGGAGTGACTCGCTAAAAAGTTACTAGCTAAAATAGCTTTCTAGCCATTTAGTTAAAATTTAAAGAGCTCCATTGGAGATGCTCTTAAGCCAAAACACCAAGTCAAGGCGGTTGTGAAGTACTCTTTTAGTTAGGGGGCGTTTGGTATGTGGGAATTAGTAGGAATCATATTCCTAGGAAAGTGATGGAGGGTAATATGATTCTTAAGAATAATACATTACTGTGTTTGGTACCATACATGAATCTTTTTCAAATTTCCAGGAATATTACATTATTGTGTTTGGTTGTTCGCATAGAAGAATATCCATAAAATTAATAAAAAATAATAATAATAATATTATTAAAAAATAATAATAATAACAAAATAATCATATTATTATTATTATTATTATTAGTAATATTAATAATAATAATAATAATAATAATAATAATAATAAATATAAAAAAATAATAAATATAATAATCATAATCATAATCATAATAAAAAAATAATAATAATAATAATAGTAATAATAGTAATAGTAATAATAATAATAATAATAATAATAATAGTAATAATAATAATAGTAATAATAGTAATAATAGTAGTAATAGTAGTAATAATAGTAATAATAGTAATAATAATAGTAATAATAATAATAATAATAATAATAATAATAATAATAATAATAATAATAATAATAAGATTCTCATGATTTTGAGATTCTTGGGAATTTGAATAATACCATGTTGAGTGGTATTCAAATTACCTTAAAATGAGGGAAAGTGAATCCCATAGTAATCACTTTTCTGGGAATCTAAAAATTATAATTCTTGTACCAAACATGGTAATATTGCAGATTCTCATTCTCATCCTTAAGATTACTGCATACCAAACGCCCCCTTAGTTCTTCTTAAAAAAAAAAAATGGTAGTATCTTTGTTATTTTTGTAGCCACTGAGAAACGTTAATTTGTTGATAGGGCTTAGAGATAGAATCCTCATAATCAGCAAATAAGGCTACCTTAACGTATTTTTTTTAATCAGAATAAATACAATTAAAAAAGAAGTTTCCATATGTGTTAGTACAGTGACAAATCTAGAAATTTATTTCAGTGGGGGACTTAATTAAATTAAAATTTTTGAGATATATAGTAATATGAAAGATAAAAATTCCAATATTACTTACTGTCACCTGTAAAGTATGTTCAACACTATAGTTATATTCAAAAGGCGAATATTTGATCATATATTAACCAAACACATGAAAAATACGCATAAAAAAATGTTGGAGCGTCTCATTTAGCAATTCCTAGTTGTTTAAAGTAATCAATTTAAATGATAAACAGATAATAAATGAAGAAATGTAGAGTATAAGAGAATATTGTTTTGTTTTTTTTTTTCAATGTTTAAGAATTTGAGAGAGAAATATTCAAGATTAATGGTAAAAGTTAAATTTGAAATGCAACAAGGGTAAAATATAAAATGATATACCTTTGAGGATATGTAAAACTACAATCTAAATAATAAAAATCGAATAGAGAATTAGGGATATTTATGTCAAAATTTTAAAAATTTAGAAGCTATATGCAAACTATTAACAATAAGTGGGGCAACTAGGACGTAAAATTGCAATGTTTTAAGAATATATATGGTAGTTTTTTAATTTTTAATCTAGTAATGCTAACGTAATAAAATTATTAAAACATAAAAGTGCAAATAGTTTGACATTGCTAAGATTTTAAAACAAGCGAATAAACACTTCATATACAACTAGTATAGTGTTACACCATAGTTGAGCAATCGTACCATTTTTTTGTTTTGTATGCGTTGAGAGTTCCGTTAATGGGGACTGATCACTAACGTCGAGAAGTGGTGGTTCATTAAATGTCCCCAGGCCGAGGAGAACTTTTAAAGACAAAGGGTATATGGGTTGAAAGATCTATTTTAAATCCAGGATCAACAACAAACATACCTCCGAGAAGAACTCGTAGTATGACGGCTAACCAGAAAAGTCAGGAAGGCCAGAATCCTACTGTTAAAGGAAGGAATCAACCGAATCCACCAAATGGCAACCATGTATGGTTGGAAGACCAACCTAATCACAGGGCAAACGTGACAGCAAATGGGGACTCCCAAGATCGCATTGATTTGCTTCAGAAGCAGGTCGAGACCCTTACCGCAACGGTAGAGAGAATGGCAACGGCCATCGTTAGACGCGATCAGAGGCCAAATTCAATGTTATTGCTGGAAGATGAGCTGATGAACCCAGCAAACGCCGCAACCGAGAACCAGAATGGTGACCAACGCGGTGATGCTGAGGGAGTTGGTGATAGCAGGGCCAAAAATAACCCTCGTCCAACCAAATCCAACAAGTCTGCCGGGAGCAGACAACAAACGGCCAGGAAGAGAGCCCCAAAGAGAGCTGCAGCCCCAACAATGCTTAACAGGGAAATACCCTCTCGTCCACAAGAGAATGGCAATCGAAGAACCCAAAGGGCATAGCAATATAAAAAGTCCTCGACGATTATGTCAAAGTTCAAGAATTTTCTCCACAATATAATCATAGACTTAATTGTCACCCAATAATTAGGTGACAACTGAGCCAGAGAAATCCTGTGAAGGCCACAGAGGGCCTTCACGAAGGGGTGAAAGGGGAAGGTTTGGCCGAAAGTGAGATATCTGGTATATACAGTAATATGCTTAGTAGGTGGATTGTTAGCTTTATCACTAAGCGTCAGGATAATGAGCGTCGATATTTGTGGCGCGGAACGCTTCCGTGGCGACCTTTGGTCTGATCTTTAACGGGTTGACATCGGTCACTATACCATATAGGCCACTGGTCGACGTCACCCCATAACCACGATAAGTGGAGGTATCGGCCCTCAAATTATTGTCCTCATTGTCGATCAAAATCATCTCATGTGATTGAGAAGTCAAGGTAGACCCCTCAATGTATTCCTCTACTTGGCGGAGGAGAGAATCCCCATTATTAAGGGAAGCCGCGCTCGACGACGTAGCTTCTTCAGGGTCTTTTCTGACCCTAGATGGGGAGACCTCTTAACCTCTAACTCTCTTTGGCGGCATTCTCTGGCAATATAAAAAAGGGTCAAATTAAGGCCCTAGTTATCGAGAGGTCGGGAAAAATCTACAGGTAGAAATAGTGGCGAGAGGTCACAAACAATGTTTGACAGGGAAAGAAGGGTGTCTTAGATCAAAAAGACCTAAAAATCCAGTATTGCCAATACCAGACTTGAAATAAAACCCAAAAATAAGTCCAATGCCCAGAAAGCATACTTAAAACCCAGCAAAGGGTTTTAAAACCCAAAAATGGGTTAATAGGCCCTAAAACGAGCAACCAAACCCAGGAAAATGCCAAAATGAGAAATTTTAACTCAAACCCATGAAAAATGATACAATCCAGGTAAGTTCATTCTAAGTTTATATTGTTTTTTCCTAATGATATTCTTGCATGAACAAAAGCTCAAAACCATATTATGAGAAAAGAAGAAAAAGAAAGGTCAGAGCAACTCACCGGTTCTTAGAATATAAAGCCTGAGAGCACGAAGATGACGAAGAAGAAGAACGATGAAGGCTCGCAAAGACCGGAGCTAGAGAAGAAGAGGCTCTGGAAAAAATATGACAGAGTAACGGTAGTTTTTGTGAATAGATGTCCAAAAAGAAAAAATCGTTATGAGAATAATATATGTAAGCAAAAGAAGCCCAAGGTCTCGAGGAAACCCAGAAGACACCCAATCTCGGCCATTGAATTTGAAACGAGTCCATCCAACAGCGAATCTAAAAAGACATGATCTGACGGTCCCAAAAAGTGTGGGAGAAATAAAATCTGATCTAACGGTTGTTGTTTATCCCTCGATGGCCATGTGTCGTTAAGGGACAGGAGACACGACTGTTGACACGATCGATATGACTGCTCCACTACCCGAGAAACTCAATGCAATAATGGTACTGTATCGACAACCAGTCATCATAACTTGCTAAGGAAGAAATTGCCACGTGTATCTCTAGACGCTTCATAGCTTGAAACGTCACGGCGTGAAATTCCAAGCTGGG
>NW_010367715.1:22375-46166 GCF_000414095.1 Morus notabilis
ATAGTCGAGCAATCGTATGATCTAACGTCGAGAAATGGCGGTTCATGAAATGTCCCCAGGCTGAGGAGAACTCTTAAAGACAAAGGGTATGGGTCGAAATATCTGCTTTAAGCCATCAAAGGTCACGACGTTGAAAAGTCTACGAGGCCAGATTTAAATCAAATCCCGCCAAATCAGGAGGAGATAAACTATAGTGAATGTCCGGATTCAAATTTAAAAATTAGATAACTGACGAGGATAATTCCTAAGATTCGGTCATTTAAATATGGAAATACAACTGTCAAATCCTGAAAATTAAGGATAAGGGAATTATCCTCAGAAAATTAGAGATAAGGATCTCATATTTGAGGAAGGCCTATAAAAAGAGCCTGAATTCTTCATTTAGTTTTTTACGTACTATTTTACTACTCCAAGCGATTATAATTCTGAAAATATTAGTGTATCCACAAATAGACGTAGACAAAGTTTTTCTGCCGAACTACTATAAATTTATGTGTTCTTTATTTTTCTATAATTATTCTTGATTAATTTATAAGACTGGATACGTGAGTATTCCTAGAGAAGTAACATTCTGAGTTGACTAATTTTTACTGTCAATATATATTAATGAAGCAAAAAAAAAAAAAACAAACAAAACAAATCAGAGACTATAAATAGTGTCATAAAAACTAGGTGAGGTAAATGAATAATTAGAATATCTTGTACCAAGTATACTAGAGAAAAGCTACAGATCAATCTTCATTAAATTATGAGGATGTTAGAAAAGCTGCAGTTGGAAGACCGAGTTCGAGAGCTTTTAAGCTTTCATAATTGAGGATGTTAGGGAAGTTATTTCTCAAACTATTAGTGAATCTGTCTGCTACATTTTTAGAATTAGAAATTCAGTAGCTTACAACTGTTTGACTAATTTTATTATCTTGTTCATTTCACTGATTTAAATTTTTAATTTTAGATTTTTACAGTTAAAATTTTTTAGAAAATGTCACATCTAACTTTTTTTATTATAATAAAAAATTTTAAAAAAATATCACATATCAACTTAAATTAAAAACTTAAATTCACGAAATAAATAAGGCCTACGTATATGCAATCTCAGATTTTTTTAAAGTTGATTTCTTGTTTATAATTGCTGATATTACAATAGAAAAAAAAAAAAAGATAGTACAGAAAACTGAACACCGACTAAAAGCAACTTGATAAGTACAGACAACTTGATTGGGTCCTAGCCAGCCCCACTAATAATTAAGAAGACTAACCTAAATTGTCAGAGAATTAGTTTTAAGGTTTTTTTTGTAAATCTTTTTATTGGTACGGTTTATTTTAAACGGTTGAATTTAGTTAAAATAACGTCAAATTAAATAAGTATACAGAATAAGATGACGTTTGATTTATATATTGAGAATTATAATTTAAAATTATTCTCATTTTACGTGTATTTTTTATGAGAAAAAATATTATAAAAAATTATAAATCATGATTTAAAATCATGAACGAATATAAAAAATAAACGTCCTTTAAATAATTTTTAATACAATTTTAACAATTAAAAGTATGATATTATTGATAATTTATTTTTTCTCTTCTCGTTTAAAAAACTCCCTAATGAAAACATGTGGAGTAGACATGTGGAGTAGGTGGTTCATTTAATTATTCTTTTATTTTGTTTTGAAGATATTGTTGTATTCTTACCTTCCACCTGATGGAGATAAAGACTTTTTTAATTAAGCATGTGATATTGATCTCAAAAGAACAAAAAAATAATAATTGAGCATGTGATTCTTCTTTTTTTTTTTCTTTTTTTCTTTTTTTAGCAATCTCTGCGGTAAAAAAATGTTTTTTTTTTTTTTTTTTTCTTGTTTAAGTAAAGCTGCCAAATAATGGAAGCAGGAAGCTTATGGCCACAATTGGCCTTCATAAAGCCAATGAGCAAACAACTGGTACTGGCACCGTATTAACAGAAGAGGTGCTCCAATTCTCAAGGACCCGAATTTAGATAATGATGGGGTTGAGTTCCTGGTTGAAGGCCTTGGTGCCATTTTTGGCAATGGTAGTGGTGGAGATTCTTTCAGTTGGGTTGACCACACTCAGCAAAGCAGCCATGTCCAAAGGAATGAGTCCATATGTCTTTGTTGTCTACTCCAATGCACTTGCCACTCCCATTTTCCTTCCTTTTCTCATTTTCCAAAGGTCTTCCACTCTTTCTTGATTTGATTATCAAACAAACAAATCCCATGTTTTTTGTTTATTTGTCTGCTAATTATGAACTTTCTTCCTATAATTTTCAGGACAAAGAGACCACCACTCAGTTTCTCTCTCCTTTGTAAATTCTTCCTCCTCAGTTCTGTTGGGTATGTAAATTCAGTGGGATTGCTTCTTCTTACTCTTCTTTTTTTGTTTTGTTTTGTTTTTTTTTTTTTTTTGCTATTAATATTTTTGGGCAAAATTAATTTGTTTGCTGGATGGGCTTCTTTTTTTTAAAAAATTTTATTTTATATGCTGGTGTAGGATAGCTATGATGCAGAATTGCGTAATTGTTGGTGTAAACTACAGTTCTCCAACGCTTGCATCTGCTATGTGCAGCTTGGTTCCGGCCATCGCATTCGTTCTTGCTGTTTTCATCAGGTTATAATGTCCTATCTTCTTCCTCAAAATGTTTGGATCTAGAGATGTCAATTGGGCTAGACTGTCTACCCGGCCCAATCCGCTACAGTGGTCAATTCGGTACGGCCCGGCCCTAACCGGGCCGGTCCGGCACGCCAGAAGGGCCTGGGTTGGGCTTCATGTTTGAGGCCCTCGGCCCAGGCACGGCCAAGGCCCAAGCACGACCCAGGCCCGCCAAGGCCCAAGCACCCGAAGGGCCAGGCACGGCCCACGAAGGCCCAGGCCCGCGACATGAAATTTTAATGAGGTTTGAGGCATTTTATGGCCAACTAGCCGACCTATGTCATCCGGTTGACTAGTCATTTTTGTTTAATTATTCATATTATTTTAATAAAATCACATTTTTTGGGGCATATTATATATTATTTTTTTTTGTCATCAAATTTGAAATTATAAAAAAAAATCTTAAAAAAAATTATTAATCATAAGTGAAACTCAAGTGCATTAAGAAAATTAGGTTAAAATTGAGTTTAGACATAACAGAATCTTCTGGAAACATGGTTTTGTAATGTACTTATCATAGAATACTGCACTCTTTTTTCCTTCACTAAGGTTTTATCCTGATCTCTCCACGGGTTTTACTTGGCAAGGTTTTTAACGAGGCAGTCATTTATGTGTATTTATTCGAATTATCTCAATTCAATAAAATCACATCTTTTCGGGACATATGATATATTTTTTTAATTAAATATTGAAAAAAAAAATTAAAAGGACCAGGGCCGGCCCGTGAAGGGCCAGGGCCCAAGCCTGGCCCTAGCCCTTATGGACTAGGGCCGAGGGCCAGTGTTGGGCCTGAGGGTTTCTCCTCAGGCCCGGCCCTGGCACGGCCCAGGCCCGCCACGGGCCTGGGGTTAGAAGGGTCGTGCCGGCCCGGCATGGCCCTTTTGACATCTCTATTTGGATCTACATTTGTCAAAATGTTTGGAAAAATCTATACTTTACAATTTAACCCATATTTTTTTAATTAGTTTAGTTCAGTTCAACTCAATTTGAACAGTAAGCGCAGTTTAAATTCATGTTTGGTAAGCATGCGGTCCCAATTATATTCTTTTTTTGAACTCAGTTCAATTGTCCAACTTAGTTTAAAGCCCCCTCTAAATTCAACTGTTCAAACCATTTTTGAACAGTAAAAAGGTGTACACTTTGTTTATTTTTCGCGCCTACTAAACACAAATTCGAATTTTATTCTTTAAAATTTTAACTGCACATCCAAACGCCTATTCAAACTACAATTTAAGCCAAACAAATTGAATTTTTCCGTTCAAATAAAAATGTTCAAATCAACAAAATTCAAATCAGTGAAATAAACGGGGATTTAGATAATGGGTACTTTTCCAACTAGTGACTAGGTAGTGTCTTCCGTTGTATTTGAACGAGTAGAAATATAATTTTAGGAATTTACACGATTTTCTGTCTTGATTGGTGTAGAATGGAAAAGTTAGACCTGAGAAGCTCAAAAGGCCAGATCAAAATCGTTGGCACAATATTGTCAATCTCAGGAGCATTGACAGTCACCATTTACAACGGCCCTGCAATTGTCGTCCCTCAATCTCAATCCACTCATAATACTATTTCGGCACCAAAACTATCTTCCTCCATGAATCCGACGGCGGCTAGTAATTGGATCATCGGAGGCCTTCTCCTTGCAACTGCTTATTTATGCCTTGCGATATGGAACATTGCTCAGGTAAATTCCAAATTCATTCTTAGAAAAGGGGGGCAAAAAAGTGTTAGTTTCACTATGAAGTTTAAGCACGAAACTAACTCTATTTTCGATATATTTGAAGGCGGTGGTACTTAAAGGATTCCCATCACAGAAGACCATACTCTTCTTCTATTACTTCTTTGGGACCCTTCAATGTGCAATTGTTGGTTTTGCTCTTGAAAGAGATCCAAGTGCATGGATAATCACACCCGATATTGAGCTCATCTCCGTCATCTATTCAGTAAGCATTACTAATAATTGAATAAGAAAAATCAAAGGAAGAATAGAAGAGCAATGAAACGTGGTTTGTTAAGATGCCTACAACCACCGTGGGACTAAGAAAAGGGAGAATGTTCACTAGTAATAGAAGTTGGAAAAACATTTTGCTAAATTGCTTTTCAGCTATAAGAATGCTTACGACATGCGAAAACTACTTTGGCAGGCTGTTTTTGGAAATGCAGTAACTTATTCTTTGCTAACATGGTGCATGCATAAAAAAGGGCCCGTCTTTGTGGTCATGTTTAAGCCCTTGGAGATCGCCATTGCCGCCTTCATGAGCACCATCTTTCTAGGCGACACGCTTTACACTGGAAGGTAAATCTTTCTTTAGAATGTGTTTTCATATCTTCTACTTGTGACACAATGGCAAAACTAAATCAACTGCTTGTGAAGTGTTCGAGTAAAAGGAGCGATCAAATTCATGAACTTACAAGCGTATTCCCCTTTTCACTGCTTCTTGGCAGTGTTATCGGAGCATGTCTGATCGTCGTAGGTTTCTATGGGGTAATATGGGCACAATCGGAAGACGGAAAGGTTGAAAACCATGGAGTTGTTGATGAGTCACGGTCGCCATTGCCGTCACCCCGGACCCCTCTTTTGGAAAGCCAGAGCCACGTTTGAACCAACGTATTTGACTTCTCTGTTCCAAATCAGCTGAAGAATAATATGGAGAGCCCTTCTTAGCCATTTGCACCAAAATCTAGATATTATATATGATCCGAGATTTTCTTTTCGATTCTATCCTTAAGTTGATAAAACAAAGAACATAATTGGTAGAAGTTCGTAGAGCCATCCCGGCTACAACCAATGAATAGAAACTACACAGTATGAGGGCTGTAAAGTAAAGATCATTTTTTTCAATACTGGTACTACTAAACTACTCAAGATATTTAGGACAAGTTAGATATACCATGTTGTATTATATCATATTGTATCGTATAGTATTGTATTATATTATATGGTATAATTTTTAATATGCACTTAGGAATTAAGGTTGCTGCATTTTGGGAACCGAAATGAACTGTTGTTACTAAAATAAATCATATTGTACAATAGTAGTTTTTAAAGGTGGAGAGTTCTCCAATCATATAAGTTCATCATAAAAAGCCAAATGGTCCTCTGGCAAACCTTAATACTTGAAACAAAGACAATAAGCTAGACATATTTGAATAAAATGCCTTATTCTTTCCAATTAAAATTATCAGTCTTATAGAGCCTGTACAGTTATTAATGCATCCGAATGCCCTGATCGGAGATTTAGTACCACATTTCTTGTCCGAACCAAATTAAAATCAAGGGCTTTAGCTTCAGCCTCCCGAGAAAAAAGGCGCCATCTAAGTTTTTTTGGCCAACGCTGTCATCGCAAAATCAGTAAAATCTCTTGTAACAACTCACATTCTTATAACTTATTTTGTAGTAGGAATAGCATGACTCACATTGCATTTGGAATAATTTCAATCAAGTGGGATCCATTTAGCTGGTCGAGCTTCGGTGTGGCACCATTCCGTTAAGAAGATTAGGTAATAATAGATTAAAGGATTAAAAAAAGTTGTTTTAAAAGGAAATATTTGAGGAGAAAAATGTGTTCCTGAGCTAATCATAGAAAAAAAAAAAAAAAAACAAATGCATAAAAATAACTATTGATATAAGAGAAATTACACAACAAATAATTAAGTAGGAACACATTTGAAAAAAATAAAAAATAAAAAATATTATATAAAAATACATATGAAAGAAATTATTTTCATAAGAGTAAAATTATAAAAGAAATATTTTTTTTAATAAAACATATCATAAAAAATAGACTATAAAGAAACGTTGATAAAATAATTTTAAAAAAAGAGAACATTTAAAATATAAAAAAGAAAATCAAAAGGCAGAAAAAGCAAAAAGAAAGGGGAAAAAAGGGTTAAAAAGGAAGGGAAAAAATAGGAAAAAATGGGAAAAAAAGAGGGGAAAAAACAAGAAGAAGATGTTATGTGGCAGTCCAATGAAAAATGAATAGCAATGAATTGTCTCTTCCATATATGTTTAGATTTAGATTAGATTATATTAAATTAGATTTTTACATAAGTGGTATGATTAAACCATAAGTGGTATGATTAGATTTTGGTGATTCGGAAAAATTTTCTACGTCCACAAAAGAGAGAAAAATAATCACTAACAATTTTATAATTACACACTCAATAATTTTCTCAATCTCTTTCTACCCAAAACCTCTTACACCTTTTGCCTATCTCTCTTCTCAAACTTCTCTCTTTCTCTCAAATGGAGGCACTTGCTCTTTCTCAACTTTTTCTCTCCACACAAACTCATACACAAAGCACTTATTTATAGATAACTCATAACACTTGCCCAAAAACATAAAATAGTATAGTTACCCAAAAAACACAAAAATAGTTACTTTCTTAAAACCAATTTAAAGCAATTACCTAACAATCTTCACATTGACTCAAATTCTCTCAACTCACTCATTTGGGTATCGAATCTCGGCACTCATCATTGCACCCCTCACGGATGACGACGATGCTACTTCAATAAGAATAAACATGTGTCAAGTTTAAACTCTCATCAAACTTGACACGACGAACTAACTTCTTCTTATTCAAAGTATCTTCACTGTTATAAGTCTTTGCCATCTTAACTTTATTACCTTCAACTGTCATCAGCATCTTGTTGCACTCTTTTACTTCTACAACTTCTTTTGCAACAAAAGAAGATTCTTCTTGACATGGTTTCACATTCATAGCTCCACCTACAACTGTAGTCTCAATCAGCTTATACAAGTTTTTAACTTTTTCACCATTCATGTCTACTAAATCACATCTCTTGACTTGCATAAAACCATCATTCGCATAGTACTCACAACTCAAAGTGTCTAAAGCCCCCAAAGAAATCAAACTTCTCATTAGTTGAGGAACATGTCTAACATTTGTTAATGTCCTCACAACTCCATCAAACATCTTCACCTTCACAATACCTATTCCAATAACTTTAGCACTAAAATTATTAGCCATCAACAAAGTACCAGCATCATAGGCCTTATAGGAATCAAACCACTCTTTATGTGCATACATATGAAATGAGCATCCAGAGTCCAAAATCTAAGAGTCGGAAATATTTTCATTAGCAATAACAGAATAAACATTGTCTTCACTCTCATACTTGTTGCCAACAACATTTGCATAATTTGAAGTGTCTTGGGATTCTTGCTTTCTTTTTTTCTTCAAGATGCTTCATCAATTCTGCACATTTTCTCTTAATATGTCCCTTCTTATGACAATAGTAGCACTCAATATCCTTCATTGGTCAGGATTGAGAACAGTCATCTCTTTTATCATAATATCCCACTCGTGACTTGCTCCTACCCCTAGTTGAATTTGATTTCGCCGCTAAAACTTGTTCAGTATGAGACGTATTACTAGATTTTTTTTTATATTTACAGGTTCTAACAGAGTAGTCGACACCTCATCCACAGTTAATGTAGTCTTTCCAACTAAAAATGTAGTCACCAAAGTTTCATACGATTTGAGTAAGGAGGCCAACAAAATTACAGCTTTATTTTCCTCATTAATTTTGACCTCTACACTTAATAATTGAGTTATGCACTTATTAAAATTATTTATATGGTCTCTAATATCCTCATCTATCTTCAACTCATACAATTGCTTTTTCAAATATAGTCTATTTATTAAGGATTTCGACATATAATTTTTCTAATTTTTTTCATAACTCAGAAGGAAATGTTTTATTCATAATACTATATTTCAATTCATGAGTCAATCTTAAACGAATTGTGTTTACCGCTCTCGCTTCTAATTCTTTCCAATCTTCATCTTTCATATTTTCTGGCTTCTTTCTTTACAGTGCTTTCAATAATCCTTACTGAATTAGAACATTTTTCACCGTACTCTACTGTATGCTGAAATTACTCTTCCCGTCAAAACGCTCAAACTGCTCAAACTAGGCATCATCTTGATTTTTTTTTTTTCAGATATTCACCACAGCTCTAATACTACAGTTGGGAAAAAACACACCATTATACTCACGCAGCGAAAAAATAAACTGAAACTGAAATAACTATTAAAAGTAGAGAAGGTAGAGATTTTGGTGGTTAAGAAAAATTTTCTACGTCCACAAAAAAAAAAAATTAATCACTAACAATTTTATTATTACACACTCAACAATTTTTTCAATTTCTTTCTACCCAAAATCCCTTACACTTTTTTTCTATCTTTCTTCTCAAACTTCTCTCTTTCTCTCAAATGGAGGCACTTGCTCTTTCTCTCAAATGGAGGCACTTATTCTTTCCTCTTTCTACCCAAAATCCCTTACACTTTTTTTCTATCTTTCTTCTCAAACTTCTCTCTTTCTTTCAAATGGAGGCACTTGCTCTTTCTCTCAAATGGAGGCACTTGCTCTTTCTCTCAAATGGAGGCACTTATTCTTTCTCCACTTTTTCTCTGCACACAAACCTTTATATAAATCACTTATTTATAGACTCTATATAACCTTTGTTCAAAAATAAAAAATAATAATTTACCCAAAAAACATAAAAATAGTTACTTTTACAAAATTAATTTGAGGCAATTACCTAACAACTCTTCAACATCTCCTCCAATGCTGTAGGACTTGATGGGGGTGACTCCATGGTTGAATGTTTTGGTGCCATTTTTGGCCATGGTTATGGTGGAGACTCTTTTACCAGGCTTGACCACACTCACCAAAGCAGCCGTGTCCAAAGGATTGAATCCATTTCTATTTGTCGTCTATTCCGATGCACTTGCCACTCTCATTTTCCATCGTTTTCTCATTTTCCAAACGTCTTTCTTGAGTTGATCACCAAATAAATAAATATATATTTTTTAAGAGTTTCTCTTATACGGAAAAAAATAAATTATTAATAATTTTCTATTCAGCTGTCATATTATTATCAAAAATTATTTTTGATATGATATTTATTAAATCTAATAGTCAAAAAGACCCTACTAAAAAACTCTTAGAATTTTCCTAAACTTTCTTCTTAATTAACAGGGAAAAGAGACCACCACCCGGTTTCTCTCTCCTTTGTAAATTCTTCCTCCTCAGTCTTGCTTCGTATGTCCTTCAAAGTGGGATTGCTTCGCACCTTCATCTTATTCTTTTTATCATTATTATTATTATTATTTTGGCAAAATAAATATTTTAGCTTGATGGGATTTTTTTTTTTCTTTTTTCCCCACTTGGTGTGGGATAACTGTGACGCAGAACTGTTTATTTATTACAGTTCTCCAACACTTGCATCTGCTCTGAGCAACCTGACTCCAGTCATCACTTTCGTGCTTGCTGTTTTTTCAGGTTAGAGAGAGAGAGAGAGAGAGAGAGAGAGAGAGGAAAGTCTGGGGAAAGTCTTAGATCCAATTATTAAGCTCTTTTTTTTTATTGGCTGCACCTCCAATTATTGAAGTGTTGACGCAGAACTGTTTATTTATTACAGTTCTCCAACACTTGCATCTGCTATGAGCAACCTGACTCCAGAGAGAGAGTCTGGGGAAAGTCTTAGATCCAATTATTAAGCTCTTTTTTTTTATTGGCTGCACCTCCAATTATTGAAGTGTTAGAATGGAAGATGGCTCTATATGTTTTTGATAATATGCTTTTTTTTTTTAATATTATAATTAATTATGATTATGTTTCATTTTGTTAAATTGTATTAATTAAAAATTTATTTCACGTGACATATGATTATATTTTGAGATTATATATATAGTTGAATGATATATTATCACTTTTATTATTGATAATGACTAAAATTATATTTTTCAGGGAATATATCATGGGAGATGTCAAAAATGATCATATTTGAACTTGTAATAATTTATTATTACATGAAAATATCAAATATTATTTTTTTTACAATTGAAATATAATTTTTAAATTTTATCCTTCAAATTAAAAGTTTTTTTCAATAATTAAATTATTTTTTTACTATTTTAATTAATTAAAATATTAAATGATTTAGGATTATTAATTAAGGGTATTTTTGTCAAAATACAGTTTATTTCCATTTCATGCCGTTGTCAACCAAACAACATAATTTTCATTCAGATATTGATTTCATAACTCCAATCAAACTAAAGAATCAGTTTATGATTCCAACACATTTCAATTCTATTCCATTACCATTCCGCCGCGGCAACTAAACACACCCTAAGTATTAGAATAGAAGATGGCTCTATATGTCCATTCAAAAACAAAAAAAACAAAAAACAAAAAAGATATGGATCACAGGACAAGTTTCTACAACCATTGAAATGCTTAGGAAGACATCACATTTTCTGATTCATGTGCCCATTCTTGACCATATGTTGCCACTAATAATACCAAAAGAAAATAGCTAAATAAAAAACTGGGATTTCAATACATATGGTTGGAAAAATCCAAACTTTAGAATTTAGGCTCGTTTGGAATGAGAAGAAAATACTTTAACAGAATCAATTATTTTAGTTTAAGTATATAAAACAAATGGACCTTTAGTTTTGTCCTTTCTATAATTAGGGAAAAAAAAACTCTAGAACCTTGAACAATGACATTTACTTATCCAATACATATTTGTTTGATCGTATTAAAATACTGTATTGTATTATGACAATACAGCACACCTTATATAATACAATACAAGTTACTAAAAAGGACATTAAGTGTAAGTGGAGTATTACATTACAGTTAAATGAGTAAGATTATAATTTTAAGAATTTGACAAGATTGTCTTTCTTGATTGTTGTAGAATGGAAAAGTTAGACCTGAGAAACTCAAAGGGTCAGATCAAAATCAGTGGCACTATAGTGTCAATCTCAGGAGCATTGATAGTCACCATTTACAAAGGCCCTGCAATTGTTGTCCCTCAATCTCAATCTACTCCAAACACTTCTTTATCACCAAAACTATCTTCCCTCATGAATTTGACAGCGGCTAGTAATTGGATCATAGGAGGCCTTTTCCTTGCATGTGCTAATTTAAGCCTTGCAATATGGAACACTGCTCACGTATGATCTGAAATTCCATCTTAAAAACGAGGAAAGAAAAACTAGTTTTTCATGTTTTCTTCATTTTCATTATAAAATTTGAGCATGGCACTGATTTTTTTATGTTCACTACATTTCAATGCAGCGGTGCTTAAGGGATGCCCATCACAAAGGACCGTACTATTCTTCTTTTACTTCGTTGGGACCCTTCAATGTGCAATTCTTACTTCTGTAGAAAGAGATCCAAGTGCATGGATACTCACACCTGATATTGAGCTCATTTCTGTCCACTATGCAGTAAGTACAACAGAAGTTGGAAAAACATGATTTGGCTAAATTGGTTTTCAGTTATGAGAATGCTTTATGTTATGATCTGCAAAACTACTTTCACGGGCTGTTATTGGAAGTGTGATGGCATATTCTATAGTTACATGGTGCATAGACAAGAAAGGACCCGTCTTCGCCGTCATGTTTAAGCCCGTGGGGATTGCTAGTGCTGCATTTCATGAGCATCATCTTTCTAGGCAACACACTTTATATAGGAAGGTAAAAAAAAAAAAAAATCTTATTTTAGAATGTGTTTTTATACTTTCTACTTGTGAAACAATGACAAAACTAAAGAAAATGCTTGCGTAGTGCTTGAGCAAAGTGACTTGTAATAATCATAAAATTTACTAGCATTTTTCCATCGTTTCCTGGCAGTGTTATCGGAGCATTCGTGATCGTGATAGGCTTTTATGGAGTGGTATAGGCGCAATCGGAAGAGGGAAAGGTTGAGAACAATGGAGTTGTCGATGAGTTGCAGTCATCCTCGCCATCTCTGTAGACCTCTCTTCTGGAAAGCAGGCCCGTTCATTTCACCGATTCGAGTTTAGAATTCAAGTTTTGTTACAGTAAAAAACTCTTAGAAACAGTCACGTCTAACTTTTTTACTACAGTAAAAAACTCACATAAAATCACATATAAACTCGAACTAAAAACTCGAATCAACGAACTAAACAGGCCAAAAATTGACTTCCATATTCTTATTCAGCTGAAGAATGATGTGTTTAATACCTTAATGAAATCTAGAGAGCCCTTCTTAGCTATTATACTAAAATCTAGATTCGGTATGCGATCCAACATTTTCTTTTCAAAGAAACATGGCTTCTAGATGTCAGTAAAGTCGTCCCGACTGCAACCAATGAATAGAAGACATTGTTTTAAGGCTACAAATGAAAATATCATTTTTTACATACGATTCAAATGTGAAATAATTTCCTTTGGATTTGCTATATATGTTTCTGGATAAAGCGTAATGCATGAAAGATGTGATGACGCATCTAAAGGCAAAAATTGTCTGGATATAGAATTTCTTCAATAAAATTTCCATTCACTGCGGCCAAAATTATCAATGTGCTATAAATCTCTACGGAACTCATCATGGAAGTACCAAAATTTGAGGACCACCTCCCAATTTTACTATTCTCCATATTTCCACCACTTTAAAGGACCGTAAAAATATCAAAATCTAAGAAGGTACCTAGGCCTACCTGCTTTGGACAATCACCAATTTCCCGCAGAGCACCTATTGGTATGCCGAGTACATATTGATATATTCCACTCCAAAAGCTTACAACACGCCAAAAGGAAAATGATCGGTGGCATGGAGGACTGGGTTTCATGTCTTTAAGTCATCAGACGTGGCTGATGGTATGCAATGTGTCGCCAGAATATCTAGAGTAGCAGCTTTTGCCGTCTTTGTTCGGAGGACCACAATCTGCACGGGGATTATTAGTGAATATAATGGCGGGGAAAATTTTGCACCAAACAAGTAAACAAGCACACAAATTATGAAGGGGATGGGTGGAAAACCTGTTGGTATTCCAAATCAAATCTCAAAAACTCATCTTTGCAGCTTTCTACCATGCTGGCCAAGTTCTTAAGATTCTTCACAGGCTTACCATTGAAAGCCAGAACCTATAACATGCATAAGAATTAGAAGGCATTTGAAACCTCACTTTTTGAAGCAACTGAGCAATAGCAAATAGTATTCATCAATCTCAATCTAACCTGGGTGTTAACAATCTCTTCATACCCAATGTTGATATTAGCCACAAGAACCTACAACAGATTTTCCAAGACATGTCAAGAACCAAAAAAACAAAAAAAAAGGTAGTAATAATAATAAAAAAGGAGCAGCAGCAGCCATCGGCAGAAGAACTGTTCAATTCTACCACATTGCAAGCAACGGACGAGAAGAGAGAGGAAAACCTGAGAAACTACAACAAGCTGCTCATCTGGTGACTGTGGAAGATGATGCAACAGTTTGTCCAATAGCTTCACTGGAGCTTCGTATTCGTAATCCTTTCCATACTGTAAGCACATGTAGGAAGTTAGAATGTGACCTCATGCCCAATGCTCAGAAGTAAAATTACTCCTAGCATTTATACTGACGCCTCTGAGAGCAATTAAAGTTAAACCAGTTACAATGCATGGGACACTGAATGACGAGAATACTTCTACCATGACGGATACTAATACCCCAATATTTGCAACGGCAGAAAGGATAGTGGAATTAGAGCTGTAAATGGTTCTGAAAAAATGGTATAGACGTTGATCCTTGAATAATGAAAACACATTTAAATTATAAAGGTTTTAAATTTAATGTACTTAGGCATAAAGAGAAGTGAAACTGGGCAAGAAAAATAAATCAAATCAAATAGAATATTGATGCTGTAGTACTGACCATCCACTGGATTATTTTCCATCATCAAGCAATAGAAAGCAGATCAAATAAACAAAACTAGTTGTCCGTACAGTAAACAGTGAATTACAAACCTCTGATCGGAAATAGGGAACAGAAACTGCTGTAAAAACGAATCCAGCAATGATATAATATGATGGGGGTCTGCCCCTGTTGTGTGCAGGTATTAGCCTTTTGTGCGTCCCAAGTTTGATATTAAAATTGAGAATCTCAGAATTGCGCAAGACCCTGACTGCAGCACTATCTCCAGTATATTTTTGGGAGATGAGGTAACTAAAACCTATGCGTTCTCCATGTCGGAAAGGTACTGGAAAATAAACAAGAAAGAGACTTTAAGTAACACAGAGCAAGAAGCAGACCGATAATAGAACAAAAGACGCCCAAAAGAGTTGCGGAGCCCAGAAAACATAGGGAAAAAAAATCTTTAAGTAAATTTAAGGGGAAAAAAAAAAGGAAGCCAAAGTAAACATGACATATTGCAAAAGTTGCTTTGACTCTCGCTTTTTCTATTGGAAGCATCATATTTCCCACAATCAAAATGACTCAGAAATTTCACGTGTTATCTGTTAGTTACAATAACTAAAAAGAACAAAACAAAAAAAACATAACAGGAAACAATTACTGTGCTTTTATGCATGAACAACAAACAGAAACAGATATTCATCAAATGGAGATATACCTGTTCCATCATTAGCAATATCAACACCATCAAAGCTGAGAATTATATCAGATGGCTTCAAAACTTGTGATTCTGGAGCTGTGGGATCAACTCTTCTAATGCGAACACCCTTTTGTTCAGGTTTCATACCCATAGACTTGCGCAAATCAGGATTTTCCATTTTCTGCCACTCAATCCCAAGAATCGGAAATCCTGAACAAAAGACATAAAACAAGTTAAGAAAGAAAAAGAACAAATAAGAAAAAGAAAAACCATGTCTGCTATGGTTGGATAATGTCTCGTACAGTATACATTATACAAGTCTATAACTACATAATGTAGCAATGTACTATACTGGCCATAACTTTCCAAATTCCAATAACAACTAACAACATCTAAAAGTCACCTGTATATGCGCCGTTCTTTTCATAGTCTTGAATGAAGTGCATGATAACTGGTGTTGGTATGACATAACCAATATTCTCCACATCTTCATGTTTAAGGGACTGAAATGCAATACCCACACAGTTACCCTTATCGTTAAAAGCAGGTCCACCCGAATTCCCTGAATTTATAGCAGCATCTATCTGCAGAAACAACCATGAAAGAAGAATTATGACAAATTTGAATGGTGGCATAGACCCAACAAAAGGAAGAGTGCCAGATCATTATCTCACAACCTGCAAACCCAGAAGTTCAGTTGACCCATAAACATATGACAGGATCTCTATTCGTGATACGACACCACTCGTCACAGAAATGGTGTCACCTCCAATTGGGTAACCTACAACAGTCACGGCATCTTGAAGTGCAGGCAAGTCCCCAAATTCCACAGGGGATACGCCTTGCCAAAACTCATCATCATCAACTGTAAGCATCGCTGCATCACATAAACAAAGAATTCAACACAACTATCCCCTCATAGAAACGAACGCAACTTCAGGCAATTCCAATAGTCACACTAACACTTACTTCACATTATAGTCCCTCATATGAAAGTCAAAAGTAAATGCCATAACTAAATACTAACATTTACTTCATTACAGCCCCTAATAGGAAAGAATGCATGTTCATGTCAGTATCAGCACCAACATTTACTAGTAAGTGTTTGGTATGAGAATTTGTGTCATGGTTTAAATCATGGTTCGTGACTCACTACAGTGTTTTCTCAAAAAAAAAAAACACAAATAAATCAAGAATGGTTCTAAATCCATGAACTAAACGTCTATTAAATTATTACTAAATAATCTTTGCCCCTTTTACTTTTTTCGGAAACTTAACGAGTCAAAGGCTACGGTCCTCCGCCTATATTGTAACGTGTAATGTGAAAGGTGTAACATGGCATTTATTCAGTATAATAATAATATATTTTTGGAAAAGTGTGAAACAGGAAATTTATTTATCCCAAACTAGTATTACTCCTTGTCGAAATCATGGTTACATAGAATAAATATCATGTTATATACTCACTTCTTGTAGTGGATCCCTGGACAGAAGACAAACCCATAATGTTTTACTTTATTATCTAAGGAATGAGAATAAACTCCAAGATTCTGTCAAGCGTGTATTCTTATCATTCTCAATCCACAAACAATGCACAAATGAAATGGGAAACCCCCAAAAACTTTCTGCCAAACAATCACTTTCACATTCCACAATTAGAAGGTGAGAAAAAACCCACCTTTAAGCAAGCAACAATCTCAAACACCAAACACAGAAGAGAGAGAGAGAGAGAGAGAGAGGCTTTTCAATACCGATATCACACTCGGTTCCAATGGCGAGCACGGTGGCCAAGTACTTGGTGTCGGAGCCTCTCTTCTTGAGCTTGACCTGCGTGTAATGCTCCACAGAGTGCGCGTTCGTCAGCACTCTCCTCCCACCAATCACGAACCCGCTGCTACTCGAACTGTACTGCCTCTTCCTCTGCCATGGCAAAGAGAAATTCGGCTCCGTGTGGACGCAGAACACCTTCACCACGGCGTCCATGGCGGGAACCACCCTCGCCGCGAGGCCGGGCTCGGAGGCGGTGGAGACGGCGATTTCCATGGCCGGCGCCGTGAAGTCGCCGTTCTCGAGCGGCCTAGGGATTCGTCTGTTGTCGGGCTTGTCGGAGGTTTTAGGGAGCTTCTTTGGGCGGCCGCGGCGGCGGAACTGGGGACTGGGGTCAACGATTTCGACGTTGCTGACGGAGAATACGTCTTCGATGTCGAACGTCGCCGTCGCCGTGGTGGCGGCGGCGGCGGCGGCTGTGTTGGAGGTGGTGGGTGGTGGGAAATCTAGGTTTTCGAGGGTTGGGGTTTTGGGTTTACGGCCACGTTTTCTCTTCGTCTCTCCCATTTTTGGGGGGAGATTTTAGGATCTCTCAATCTTCTTCTTCTGAAAAGTAATATGGAAGGAAATGGTCTCCCTCCCTCCCTCTCTTTCTGCAAAGAGGGAAATATCGAAGGAAAATGCGGGAAGAAGAAGATGGAACGGAAAAAGACACCGCTTTTTTTTTTTTTTTAAGGGTTTTTGCATATCGTCCTTTAAATTTTTAATTTTGACAAACTTATAAAATTATTATTTTACTACATTTATTTAAATTTTTTATTAAATTTAAGAGATTTAAAGTTAAAAAGTTAAAAAGTTAAAAAATTTGTGTTACATTTAAATTAAAATGTTAAAATTTTTTATTGAACATATTTTTTCTACACTAATTTAATGCAATCATCATCACAAAATGGAGCATATTGTAATAATATTTCAAATTTAAGAGGTAAATTGTTAAAATTAAAAATTCAAGAGATGAGTTGCTAAAACAATATAAGTTCAGAGACAAATGTGTAAAAAACATTTTTTATAGTTAATCTCACCGATACACATAAACTTTGAGGTTATTTCCAATTCCCCTTCTAACTTCAAAAACCTCCACTTTTTTGTTTTTAAATTAATCTCATTTAACCCATTTTATTAAATTTTTTGTTAAAATCAAACAAAAAAAAAAGATTAAGGTCCAGTTCATTTCACCGATTTCAATTTAGAATTTAAGTTTTATTATAGTAAAAAGCTCTCAGAAACAGTTACGTCTAACTTTTTTACTACAATAAAAAACTCTCACATAAGATCACATCTAAACTCGAATCAGCGAACTAAACTGGCCATAAGTATGTTTTTTTTCATTTATTTTATATAAGAATTCTAAAGGTTTGTTTGGTACAGTATTTTTCCTTCTACAAAGAATTTGAATAAAAAAATTCCTATTAATAGTCTTTTCACAAAGAATTTAAATCAAAACATTCAAACCCAAATTATAATTTAAATACACTTCCAACAGGCCCTAAAAAAAACAACACATGATCGCATTATCTCTTTTTTTACACTACAATTTGAAGATTTAAGACGTCAAATAGACGACGGTTTACTAGAAAACCATCGTCTAATGTAACTATCGTCTAATGTAAAAAAAAAAAAAAAATGCGCTACTGAGTTTTTATTTTTTGCAGAAAAATTTTAAAAGGATTTAACGACGTTTATTAGCTTAACCATCATTAAATCATGCCTAATGGGTTAATATTTTACACGTGAAATTTTACATTTAAAACGCTCTTAGTATGGATTTCTATGTTTTTTTTTTTTTTTTTTCCTGTTTTACGTCTACGAAAGAGACTTCCCATTGAAGATGTTGAGATGATGTTGGAGTTTATGATAGCTGGGCCGGCACTGCCTTGGATGAAGTGGTGGTCCAGGACCAGCTGAGCAAGTGGGATGATTCCCAGGCCCAAGAAGAGCCATTTCAGATGGCTGAAACGACAGAGGAGGGATGTCGTTTGGCTACTAAAATTAATAAAGGTGAACAATCGAAGGAGATGAATCCAGATGGGGAGGTACAGAACACGCGCGAGGGCAGAGCACGCAAAATGCCAGGCAGATTCAAGGATTTCGTTATGGCGTGAGCCTTGAGTGTTTTGCGGAGGCCGTAACCGTTTTTCGTTATTCCTTATTTCCATAGTATTTCTTATTTCAGCAAATAATTTGTTACGTGGATTGGGAGAGGTATAAATGGGGAAGAGATTTGTAATGTGGGGATTATCGATTATCATCAAGAGGAATCTTCCTTGTAAGGAGTTGGGCACTGACTTGAAGAGTGCGATTTTACCGTTTTTCTTATCACTGGTGCTTTCATTGAAAGACGCCATGAGAAACGAAGAACTTGCAAAGATCATGAGGGCTATGAGGCAAGTTTCAAGGAGCATACTGAAGGACAGTTGCAGAAATTCACTTCAGTCTTAGAACAACACATGGTGAGCACAGAGCTGCGTCTTGCTCAGGTCACTCAGACGGCAAAGGATTCTGGGATTTGTTCGGCAGTTTTTGCTGGCCAAACAGGCGAAATGGCAGAGACCAACCAAACGATCGGAGGGCGTGGAGTTTCTGAGGGACGGACTCCTGATCTAAATGCGATCTTGAGAACCTTGCGGGTGGATGTGCCCCAATTCGATGGGAAGGAGGTGGAGAATTGGATTTACAAAATTGACAAATTTTTCACCATGCATCAGATCGATCCAGTGACCCGTCTCGAGGTGGTAGCTTTCCATCTTGATGGGGAACCAGCAACTTGGTATCAATGGATGGAAAGAGGTGGAGCTCTCACTGGGTAGGATGTTTTCCTCTGTGAGCTGCGAAAACGATTTGGAGCGTCAATTTATGACGATCCTTTGGGAAGAATTGCGAAGCTAGTTCATACGGGAACAATATCTCAGTACCGCGCCGAGTTTGAGAATCTGATGACCCGCATCAATGGGGTATCCGACGCACTGTTTCTTAACTTCTTTATTTGGGGGTTGAAGTTGGAAATTAGGAGGGAACTGTTGATAACTCACCCAGGGAGTTTAGCTGAGGCTATGGCCAAAGCCCAGCTGTTCGAAGATCAGAATGAGGACTTGATAGGCAGGACAAGGCGCGAGGGATACCATGTGGTGGACGGTAACAGCCGCGGAATGTCTGGGGGAATGGTGACTGGGGTCAAAACTGGCGTAACAGGGCATACTTTCCAAACAGGCCGACGAGCTTCCTTCAACCAAAAAGAGGTGATACTTTCCAAACAGGGAATACCAAGCTGCCCATTAAGCGCCTCACGCCCACTGAGATTCACGAGAAGCGAGCGAAGGGACTCTGTTTTAGTTGCGAGGAGAAATACCACCTTAACCATCGGTGTAAGAACAGGGTATTACTCATGTGCGGAGAGGAAGGAGATGGAAATTCTGATGAATACCCCGGCACAGGATCAGAAGAGTCCGAGCGTGAAGAAGAAATTGAAGTAAGCCTAAACACTTTTTCAAATTCTGTGAATCCCCATATTTTTTGAATTTCTGCGAAATTAGAGACAGAAACATTGGAAGTGTTGATTGATATGGGTAGTAACAACAATTTCATTCAAGAAGCATTGGTGGATAAATTGGGGCTTACTTGGGAATTAGCTAAACGTTTCAAGGTTTACATGGGGAATGGGCAATCTCTGGTTGTGACCGGAAATGCGTGGGCGTGGAATTGGAATTACAGGGAAATAGATTCACGGTGGATCTATATATCCTTCCAATTTGGGGGCTGGATATAGTGTTGGGTATGCAATGGTTAAGGACTCTAGGGCACTGCATTCATGATCATAATGCATTAACCATGGAATTTCAATGGAATGGGAAGAGCGTGAAGTTGTCTGGAAGTACTGAGGTAACAACAAGGCAGGTAACTTTTTCACAGCTGAATTTTTTTATCAGCGGGGGAGCTGTGAGCAGTTTCTACCGAGTGTTGGCAGTGCCACAAGGAAAACAGCCAGTAGAGGGGGCAAGTGTGGCGGAAATTGCCTAGATGGAAGCCTCATTACCATCCATAGGAAAAGGCATTATCAGAAGGTTTCAGGAGGTTTTCAAAGAACCTTCACAGTTACCCCCTACCAGGACTGTTGACCACCGAATTTTCCTGCAGCCCAGAACTGCCCCAGTGAACGTTAGGCCCTATAGATATCCTTATTTCCAAAAGGACATCATGGAAAAATTGGTTAAAGAAATGTTAGATTGTGGTTTCATTCGACATAGCAGCAGTCCATACTCCTCGCTGGTGTTATTAGTCAAGAAGGATGGGTCATGGAGGTTTTGTGTCGATTACAGAGCTTTCAACGCGATCACTGTCAAGGATCGTTTTCCCATTCCCATAATAGATGAATTACTTGATGAGCTAGGCGGCGCCGTTGTGTTTTCCAAGTTAGTTCTACGGGCTGGGTATCACCAAATTCGGATGGATAGGAGGGATGTACATAAAACAGCATTCCGAACTTCGAGGGACATTATGAGTTTGTTGTAATGCCATTTGTGTTGTCAAACGCCCCATCGACGTTTCAAGCCGCCATGAATCAGATTTTTAAGCCATTCCTTCGAAAGTTTGTCATCGTCTTCTTCAATGATATATTGGTTTATAGTAGGAGTTTGGCTGAGCATGTGACACATCTCCATGAAGTGCTGCAGTGTCTACTGCATAATAATCTTTTCGCTAAAGGGAGCAAATGCCAGTTCTTCCAAAGAACCATTGAATACTTGGGGTACTTGGTCTCACCGGAAGGAGTTTGCGTCGATCCATCAAAGGTGGAGGCCATGGTTAGCTGGCCACGACCAAGGAATTTGAAGCAATTAGGTAGAGGCTGTTGCAAAGTGACGGCAGTATCTTCTCGAGCGGTATTTCCTCATCAGAACAGATCACAAGAGCCTAAAAGAGCTCTTGACCCAGGTGATTCAAACACCAGAGCAGCAATACTACTTGCGGAAATTGATGGGCTACCAATTTTCAATTAAGTACAAGGCAGGTTCGGAGAATTCAGCGGCAGACGCCTTGTCTCGGCGGCATGAGACCCACAATACCCAGTTTTGGGCTGCTTTTTCATCTGTCAGGTATGATTTCTTGCAAGCCTTGCAACTTGAAAATTTAGAATGTGAGGATTTGAAGGGTTTGCACCAACAATTGGAGAACAAAGACCCCACAGCCACAGAATATACTAGGAGGGATGGTATTATTTTTCATAAAAATAGGTTCTACCTTAGCAAAGACTCCAAACTGAAGGGACTTATGCTTAAGGAATTTCACGAGACCCCTACAGGAATACATGCTGGGAATGAGAGGACTTATCAACGCCTATGTGCAAATTTTTATTGGCAGGGAATGCGGAAGGATGTCAAAGATTTTGTTGCTCAGTGTATGACTTGCCAGACTATCAAGTACTCTACTACATCACCTCAAGGACTACTTCAGCCACTGGAAATTCCTGAAAGAGTATGGGAGGATCTAGCTCTAGATTTCATTGTCGGGTTGCCAAACTCAAGAGGCAATACAACTATTTTGGTGGTTATTGATAGTTTAACTAAGTATGCTCATTTCGGGGCACTACCTACATCGTATTCAGCCACTAAGGTAGCGGAACTTTTTTGTCACATGGTAATCAAGCTGCATGGGTTGCCTCGGACTATAGTCTCGGATCGGGACCCCATTTTCACTAGTCAGTTCTGGCAGAAGCTTTTTTAGTTCATGGGCACAAGGTTGAAGATGAGTTCGGCCTACCACCCATAAACCGACGGACAAATGGAAGTGTTGAACCGTTACCTAGAGCAATATTTAAGAGCCTTCGTTGCAGAACATCCAAAAAAATGGGGTGAATACCTGGTGTGGGCGGAATACCATTATAATACTAGCCACCAATCTGCTATTGGAATGACACCCTTTCAGGCCTTGTATGGGCGACCACCTCCGTCGATTCCAGCTTACGTAAGGGGCACTTCACTAATCCAAGCCGTGGATGAGAGCTTAAGCAACCGAGATCTTATTATGCAACAGCTACGACAGAATTTGGAGCGAGCTCAAAACAGAATGCAGCAAATAGCTAACAAGCATCGCAGGGAGGTGCACCTTCGGATTGGAGATTTGGTGCTAGTGAAGTTGCAGCCATACCGCCAGTCCACGGTAGCTAAGAGGTTGAATTCAAAAATTTGCCGTCGATATTTCGGGCCTTTTGCTATTATTACTCATGCAGGACCGGTGGCGTATACACTTCAGCTGCCACCAGAAAGCAGAATTCACCCAACTTTCCACGTCTCCTTGCTCAAGGCGTACAGGGGAGGACAAGCCGATACAAACTATCCACTTCCTGAATTCAGCCGGACCAATAGGCCACTGATAGCACCGATAGCCATAATGGCAAGCCGCATGTTCCATAACCGTGGAAAGGATGAGAGGCAGGTCTTGGTGCAATGGTCTCATAGTCCACTAGAGGATGCTACTGTTGGAAATAGTGTCCTAGAAGCATGAGATGTAAAAGGATATTTATTATTTATTTAATAAAAGAGTTTATTCATCATTTTATGTGCATATATTTAAGAATATTTTATGAATATCAAATAAAATTCCTTGATTATTTATGTAACCTTAAACATGGTATATAAGTATTGTATACGAGAGGATAATGTTTAAGGATAATAATCAAAAGTAATTGTTGATAATGAATTTAATTAAAGTTCGGAATCTTTAAATTAAAACATTATTAATACATGTCATTCCCATTTAGAATGGAACAGTGTTATTCACACTGTTAATATGGCGAGATATTGAATGAGTGTATTTCGCATAATGAGATTATGTGGAACATGGACGCAGACACAATATGAATTTCTAATAATTTTCGTTAAGCATAGAAATTCTAATTGAGTCTACCGATGGTCATA
>NW_010367715.1:48379-49095 GCF_000414095.1 Morus notabilis
GCCCAGGCGTGCCCCGTACGCGGCCAGGCCGCGACCCAGCGCGCTCCAGCGCGACTGACGGCCCAAGTTCGTGATTTGATTCCGAACGGGCCTAAAGGTTTTCGAAACCCTCGTAACGCGTGCCGACGGGCCCAGAAAAGTTCCGGATCCCGAGGAAGGTGAAATCCATCCCGGAGACAAAGAATGAAGCCGAAGAATAAAGAATTCTAGAATCGAAGACCCGTTGATGTAACGGAAGAATATAATTATTGTAATTATTTATTTATTCGATTCAATTGAGTTGTAATTTATTTTTCCATGGGACCCGGTCAAATCCATCTCAATAGGTGATTGCATATATTTATATTTTGTGTTGATAATTATATATTATATGTCCATACATATAACATGCCATATAGATATAATGTGCCTACTCATATGTTTTATAACATGCCATGCATACACGTGCATTCGTTATTGTTTATTTTATTGATTATAAAAGTGTTTTAGAAAAATAAAATAAAATAAGAACCATGCGCTGAAAATCGATTTAATATGATTAAATTGATTTAAGTTGCAAAATTAATTTGCAAAATAATGTTACATGTGAAATTGAATTTAAGAGTTAAATTTTGGAATTTCACATATCTGAAAAATAAATTGTTTATTTTTCGATTTGAAAATCATGAGATGTTTTTTCAAACAAAATACATATTTGCAAAATAATGAGTGGGAGA
>NW_010367715.1:49135-49409 GCF_000414095.1 Morus notabilis
TGCGGCGGCACCGATTCCGCACTCCCTACGGAAAGTGTTCTTTCGGATCAATAACAAGGTTGACTTCCTAGCGATAGGATTCAAGGATGTATTTTCGGTTTGACCTACCCTACAGCGGCACTCCGAAATTAAGTCTGTAGAATCTGAAACGATGGATTACACTCATAAAAATATAATCAAATTGTTGATCATATTTTTGACCAAAATTAACGGTAATTAATAAATATGAAAATATGAGATATTTTGATTGTATTTATTAATTGAGAATGTCTCG
>NW_010367715.1:54844-55076 GCF_000414095.1 Morus notabilis
TCCATTAGAGAATCAATGGTACTCAAGGATAAAGAAGTAATTAGAGAGGTTAACGGATTTTACCTTGCTTTAATTATGAATTATTTATGGAGGATTGATCTATATGTAATGACTATATTAAATGGACACTTCGCAGTTTAGAAGTAATTAATGTCTATAATTTCGAGAGTGCAATTTCAAGTTTATAGTGGAGTAACTATTGGAATTAATAGAATTAATTAATTAATTAAAG
>NW_010367715.1:55234-64512 GCF_000414095.1 Morus notabilis
TTGAGAATTAATTATTATTTAAATAATGTGATTATTTAAATTTGAATTTGAACACATCTAGATTTTTCCATTTAAACTTATTTGATAAGTTGTTCAATTTAGAATTCAAATTAATTTAAGTTTGACTTAAATTCGAATTTGAATCTGAATTAAAATTGGACTACAGGATAAATGATGATTTTCTCTTCCTTCCCTATCTGATATTGGCGCCACACAGGGATGAGAATCCCCTTAGAATGGCCGGCCATATAGGATAGAGGAAAAGAGGAGATTTGGTTCAAAAAATTCAAATTCTATTTTGAAGTTTGACTTCTACTCTTTAAATATGAGAAAGATAGAAAATTGTAGATAATTTTTGACACATTATTTAGCCCTAATTGAGTGTGCCGAAATTCTCATAGAGTGAAAAATAGATAGCACAATTTTTCTCCAAAAATTCCACATCGTGCATGCGTTGGTATTTATGGAAATTCGAGTGTTTCAGAAACCTATTTTTGTCTCACGTGTGCCCACACACACGTCTACGTGGAATCAAGGAATTGACGTGGAAGACTTTGGTATTCTAAACACAAAACTTAGAGCAAGGACTGTTCGTGGTCAAAGAAATTCAAGTTATCATCCGAGTCGGCTTCCAGGTATTTTAGGGTTGATCCTTGAATGATATAAATTAATGTGATTAATTTATTCGTGCATAAATTAATATAATCTATAGAGTATCTCAAAAATTTTATGAAAATTTTTGTCATACACGATCCGCTGTTTTTCCCACGCTTCCGCACCCGAATTCGATTCGGGAACCAACAGCTACATGGGAGGACCTTGCTGCTTTCAGCAAGCTATACGACATGCCCAACCTTGAGGACAAGGTCATTTTTGAAGGGAGGGAGAGTGATAGCTGGGCCGGCACTGCCGTGGATGAAGTGGTGGTCCAGGACCAGCTGAGCAAGTGGGCTGATTCCCAGGCCCAAGAAGAGCCATTTCAGATGGCTGAAACGACAGAGGAGGGATGTCGTTTGGTTACTAAAATTAATAAAGGTGAACAATCGAAGGAGATGAATCCAGATGGGGAGGTGCAGAACACACGCGAGGGCAGAGCACGCAAAATGCCAGGCAGATTCAAGGATTTCGTTATGGCATGAGCCTTGAGTGTTTTGCGGAGGCCGTAACCGTTTTTCGTTATTCCTTATTTCCATAGTATTTCTTATTTCAGCAAATAATTTGTTACGTGGATTGGGAGAGGTATAAATGGGGAAGAGATTTGTAATGTGGGGATTATTGATTATCATCAAGAGGAATCTTCCTTGTAAGGAGTTGGGCACTGACTCGAAGAGTGCAATTTTACCGTTTTTCTTATCAGTTTGTGGGATTCATACCTGAGGTTTTGGGAGAAGAGAATGAACAATCTACCTAACAAGTAGTTTAATGTTTGTTTGGGCTGGAATTTGGGAAGTTTACGGCCCGTTTAGTAACGGTTTCAAAATAATTTTATTTTGGAAAATAGTAAAAAATAGGCCAATATAAAAAGCTGAAGAAAGTATATAGGCTAATTTTTAGTTATAGAAATTAATAGGCCATAACTTGTCAAATTATGGTTCATAACCAGATAAGTTATGGACAAACTTGTCAAGTTATAGTTCATAGCCAGACAAGTTATGGACAATTATGGACAATAACTTGTCAAGTTATGGTTCATAACTAGACAAGTTATGGACGAAAATAGTAATTTGGCATATTTATTAACTTATGTAAACTATTGGCCTATTAATTTTAATTCATCTCAAGTCTTGGCCTATTTTTCTCTTTCTCCCTTTTATTTTCAGTATAAAAGTGAAAATGATATTATTTTAAAAACTATTCTGCGATCGATTCTGAAATTACGTTTTGTTGGTTTTTAAGAAATTGTTTTGAATATAGTAAAAAAGTAAAATCGTGTTTAGTTATATTTACGAAATTTTGTTTCGAGTACATGTAATTAATTATGTTAAATTAATATATTAAGTAATTAAAAATTGATAATCACTTAACAAATAAAAATTAATATAATAATAATATAATAATAATAGATATGTTATAATTAATGAGTACATTGGTAATTAAACTGTATATATAATGAATTTGTATGCTAAATAATATAAAAATAGTACTTATAAATCAGTTATAAGTAATTATTATGTTAATAATGTACTAATATTTATTAGTTTATAAGTAAATAATAAGTGTATTAAGAAAAAATAATTAGTATATAAATAATATATTAATATTCTATTTACTATTTCAATAATTAACTTTTAGTTAATAATTAAATAATTAGTTACTAATATTTATTTAATAATTTATTATTTGATATATTGCATGATCAATTTTTTATAATTATTCTTTAAATAATGATGAATTGTTAATTATCAATTATTAATTACTATTGATTAGTATATTACAAGTTATTATATAATTTAATATTGATTATTAATTGAGCAATTACTAATTTTTATTTATCAACTATTTACTAATTAATATATTATAATTAATATATATGATTGATATATTAATTATTAGTTATTTATTTAAAAACCTATTATTAATTACTCTATTATTAATATATTAAATTAATAATTAAGTAATTACTATCTATTTATTAGTTATACTCATATCTATTTATTAATTATTAATTAATATATTATATAATTAGTAATTAATAATTTAATAATTTAATGTAACATTAATAGTAAGTACTAGAAAATGAAAACGGAAAAGAAAAAATAACTTCTAATTGTTTTCTAACTTCCTGCACAAAAACCATTTTTATTGTTTTTTGTTTTCATTTTCGTTTTCAAAATATTTGCTAAACAAACACAATTTGCACACGTTTTCATTTTGTGCCTCAAAAAACATGCGAAAACGTTTTCAAAAACAACTAAAAGACAGTTCCAAAAGCACCCTTAAGATTTTAGGTAAGTCAAATTTATGGTGCCCAAGTAAATTTGTGGTGAGAAATTTATAGGATTAATAGCTTCTTTAGTTTTAATGTTTGTTGTTTCTGTATAGTAGTAGTTCATGTTGTCTCAATAGGTTTTCCATTGATTTTTCATCGAGTTATTGTACAATTTTGTTGTTACAGAATTTTATCTCTATTCCTTAGCTTTGAATTTAATATCTTTCACAAAAGGTGATTTATTTTTTGCTATTTTAATTTGTTTGTTCAAGTTTTATATATTATGTTCTCTAGATATAGGTTAAATCATTGGGATTGGATGGACTATATATCTTAATATGTTAAAATTTTGGAATGGTAATGTTTAAAATGAGTGGCTCTCTGATCATCATGTTCATGTTCTAGTTCTACACTTCTACTTAAGATCAACTTTTTTTCAACGTTAATGGTATCTAGTTCTATTGACTTTAATTGTTTTGTCGGTTAAAATTGCAAGTTTAGCTATTTATGTTTTTAGTTTATTTTAAGAAACCAATCTTATATTTTCTTGTAGCTTTCTTCTTTTTTTTTTTTTTTTGAAAAATCTCTTGTAACTTTCGAAAAGGTTTATTGGTTACAATTCACTTTATAATAAATTGATTGGTTTGAACACAAGTTGTTTGACAAAACACCTAAAACAATTTTTTTTTCAATTCTCATATTAATTGTTGATGACTGATGCTGAAGAGTCTTGTATTTGCTTATTTGGAATGTTTTGTAGGGAATGAGCTTTGAATTTGAGCTATTTTCAAGGGCAATGACTGGTCATTTTATTACGTATTTGGTTATTAGAAATCAATTCGTAATTGATTAATTGAGAGCAATGAGATCTTTTCTTACGCAACATGAACTTTTATTATTTTTATCATTGTATTCTCCTTGGATACTACTTTATGCTTCAGAACCCTTTTTTTTTTTTTTTGAAGTTCCATCTTTCTTTGCAGGTTATAGAGAAGCAAAGACTTATGAAAATTGAAGGACTTTCTAGTAAGCTCAACTATTTTGATGAATTGAAAAATATAAGTTTCAAACATTTTTTAGAGAATTTGTTGGATATATGTTATTATTATTATTATTATTATTATTATTATTATTATTACTATTATTACTATTATTACTATTATTACTATTATTACTATTATTACTATTATTACTATTATTATTATTATTATATCTATTTTATCTTGTAGTTTTTGTATCACTAATTTATAGTAGAATACAAATAGACTGGAAGCTTTTTTTTTTTTTTTTGGGTTAGAATATCTATTGAGTATTCGATTATTTGATACAAGAGGATTGGATGTTGTTCCTTATATTAATATTCTTCGTATTGCCCAACTTGGTACACATTTATGATTCATTCAGTTTTTTTTCAAACAAAAAAAAATAATACTTTAGACGACGTTTTTTCATTGTTTAAAGTGCTTTAGACAACAGTTTTATAAAAAAATATCATCTAAAGTTAAGTGGCGTCATAATACTATGTTACCACGAGATGACGTTTTTAAATAAGTTTTTACGATGTTTTTAAACCGTCTTAAATGTTTTGTACATAAATCATCGTCTAATCCTTTAACGACGGTTTTAAACCGTTGTTAAGTCACATGTTTGTTCTAGCGTCTTTTTCCTTTTTTGTTTTAAACAAAATTCTAACATAGTGCATTTATAGGGTTATTTTAATTCAATGATAAAGTAAAAATTTTTAAAATTCGGAGTGCAAACTGAGAATGATCCCAAAGTTTAAGGAACACCAGTGAGATTAATTTATTTTTTAGTAGATTTTTGCGAAACAATTATAAAAATTATCCATTATTTCTATTTTTTTTTCATTTTTAGTTAGAATCCAACATGCCACAAAAGTGCGGTTGTAGGCGTAGTCCTAGAAATGTTTTCTTTTTGAGAAAGTTGCATGGATTAAAGACACTCTAGCGGCGTCTCGTAGATACAGGTGGTAGTCTGATAGATTACCTTTTTGAATGGCTTCCGGTAACTTATGCGTTCGGACCTTTGATCAACCTCAAAAGGATCTAGTTATGCAAGAGTCAGTATTTAAATATTAGTGTTAGAAATATGGCCGTTATAAGGGGTAGTTTTGTGCTTTTCCCTTTTTTTATTTTCTAACTAACTATGGAAGTAAAAGTCTCTTCATAATCAAAGTCCATAGAAACTTGAATCCCAATCAACACCAAGCTTTCAACTCTCACAAGATGTAAACAAAGATCCAATAAAAACGATTAGCATTGTATAATTCTTATTCTTTGATTGTGGGATTTTCTATCCCTTGATTGTAGATATCTCACGTTTAAGTTTCCCTATTGGCGGCAGTATTTTACTTGTATAAATACCCTCTCTCTTGTTCTCATCACAATACACAAATCAGAGAATACAATTCTTTTATATTCTCTATTTTCTCTTACTATGTTTTCAAAATTAATGAAAACAAATGGAAGCACAAATTTGCAAGCCCTAGAAGATGAGGCGGCAAATTCTATCAAGATCATCATCACAAGGGAGCAAGATGAACAACTTATCAAGCTTCAAAGGTAAGCAAGGGAAGAATAGTCACAAACAATCCAAGAGATACCCTACTTTCACCGTTTCACGTACTCTTTGCCCCATGCACAACCGCACGTCCAATTTCTCCCCTCTATTCCTTCCCCGACGTCAATGTCGCCCTCTCTCTCTCTCCTTCCTTTCCATGCATGCAACAACTCTCTTTCTCTCTTCCCGCTTACACAATTCTCGTTCTCTTTCTCTTTTTTCTTCTCTTTTCCATGATATAGTTATTGGTTACTTTGAAATATGAAAAATGGTATATCCAATGAAGATGAATAGGAGCGTTCTTTTGGCCTATGTATTCTTGTTGGGATTTATCCCTCATCAGACACAAAAAAGGGCTCCACTAGTGGTCTGTCCACATGCAGAGTCCCACCTTGTGGGCCCACCTCTTCACATGGGGTTCTGTAAATATTGACTCCTAATAGATATTGGGCACTTTAAAGGAACTCTACAAGTTTTAGGCTTTAATTGACATATGCAAGTAAACATAAACTATTACAAAGAATGTCACAGCTAAAGATACTTAAAAATCGTAAAATTAATAAAAATCACAAATATATACATGATAAACTACAAAACTATCACAAAATCTAAAATACTGAATGAAGTACACAAAATAACAAGTATGATTTTGCTCAATACAGAAAACTTAAATGATATCAGTACCTATGATAAAAGTCTATACAACCTTAAAAACCATGACATATTGCCTAAATATCTCGATAGATATTTGGGTGGATGCTTGTGTGAAACGACACAAAGGGGAATGACTATGTCAATGTGAAACGACGCGAAGGGGAGTGACGTTTTGGTGAGAAAAAAAAAAGTTTATTAAACACGAAAATTAAAAGTCCTATATTATAATCTAGTACGTGAACAACAAGCTAAAAATTCTTATGTAAGAGAATATGCATTTGAGTTTGACATTTCAGTTGTAGCAGGTATACTACATCATGATCAAACACTAGAATAGACTGCTAATTGAGATTTTAATAGAATGTACGACTTTTTAGATAGAATTGAAAGGAAAACTAAAACATCAACAACGACAACATTTATATACAAATGAAGACTATTTTGTGTGATTATTTGCTTGTCTTGTTCTAGAGGGGATTAGCCCATGAATGATGCATTTATCCGCATTAAAAAACATTAAAAAAATGATGTGTCTTTGACAGAATTTTCACCAAGAATCCTAATGGAAATTGACTCAAAACTATTACTAGTCAGTCAAACAGCTACGATGAATTCGGATGAATGCATGCAGATGAAGTTACTGATCAATCCTAAAAAAATCACCCACTCTTTTCGTCAAAATATTAAAATAGTATTATACTTAAATTCTTTTTTTTGGAAGAAAAATACATGTTATAATAGTGTCATCCTACATAGAGGTGTCAAAAGGGCCATGCCAGGCCGACACAACCCTTCTAACCCTAGGCCCGTCACGGGCCTAGGCCGGGCCAGGCACGACCCTATACAGTACAGGGTCATGCTTGGGCCGGCCTAGGCCCATGACGGGCCTAGGGTTAGAAGAGTCGTGCTGGGCCAACACGGCCCTTCTAACCCTAGGCCCGTAATGGGTCAGGCACGGCCTTGTACAGTACAGGGCTGTGCTTGGGCCGGGCCTGAGGAGAGACCCTCAGGTCCAGCTCTGGCCCCAGCCCTTGTCCATAAGGGCCCAGGCCGAACCCAGGCCTAGGCCCTTCACGGGCCGGCCCTGACCCTTTTCAACTTGTTGAAGCTCAACGGTCCAATTTATAGTCGTTGAGCACGCACCGGTCAACCGGGGTGGGCGAAGGTAGAGGCATCATCGGTCGACTGAATTACACTGGATTCGCATTTTTTATCATATTTAATGACAAAAAAAGGAAATATATCATATGGCCCAAAAAGATGTGATTTTATTGAAATAATATGAATAATTTTACAAGTAAATGACTGTCTCGTTAGAAACCTTGCCAAGTAAAACCCGTAGGGAGATCGGGACAAAACCTTAGCGAAGGACAAAAGAGTGCAGTATACAAGGATAATTAAATTACACTGCGGCCGAATTGCTTCCAGAAGATTATGTTATGTCTAAGTTTGAAAAATAGTCTAGAAGTGTATCATCTGTATAATTATAACGCCCTCCAGAATTAAACATGTTTAATTATGCTAAATTGTGAGTTATTAGTGTGCCTAATTTGATTTTCACAATTAATCAATGAACTTTAAATTATTTTCAATATTTATAATTTCACCCCAAAAATTTTTAAAAATACACTTAACTTTTATTGCATTTTTCCTTTTTTTTCATTTTTCCCTTTTTCCTTTTTTTCATCTTCTTTTCTTTTTCCTTTTTCTTTTTTCTTCTTTTCTTTTTTCCACTTTCTTCTTTTCCTTCCCGTGCAGCCTAGCCCCCACAGACCCCTCTCTCTATCTCTCTCTCTTCTTTCTTTCTTTTCTTTTTCTTCTTTCTTTCCTCTGGTTCTCCCACCGCCAGCCATCTCTCCCTCTTTCTTTTCTTCCACTGCCGGCCACCACCTCCGGGCTCTCTCTCCCGCCGATTGTCTCTCTCCGGTTCTCTCTCCCTTTTTCCAGCCATTTCTCTCTCTCTCTCTCTCGGCCTGTTGCCGAGACAAAAAACAAAAAACAAAAACGGGAGAAACCGAGGAGAACAAGACTCTATCAACTAATTTGAGGTAAAACTGAAACCCACTCTTTGATTTAAATTTTAAGCTTGAGAAAGTTTAATTTTGGTTAGATTTGAATTTTGAGTTAGGGTTTGAATTTGAACAAATGTTGTTAGAATTGAATTAAATTTGGGGGTTTTCAGTAATTGAACTTGTTAAATTGATTGGAAACTGATTTTGATGGGTTCTGGAGAATTTATTTTGAAATTGAATTTGAATTGCATGTTTGGCATTTTTCCTATTTATGTCGGCATGCTGCCGAAATTTTTTTAAAAACTTGTTTTTTAAACTGAAATTAAATAGGAAACCAAACTCATGAATTGGATTTAAATTTTTAAAGAACCCCCAAAATTGAATTATAAAATCGTTTGTGAAACTTGGATTTGAGTCAAGGCATACTAATAGAAAATAATTAAACATGATTGAGCTCAATTCGTTTTAGGAATGAGAAATATATCCTAAGACACTGCTTTTGTGATAAACCTAGTGGAGAAGATCGAGTATTAAAGCTTTAAGGAAAGCGGAGGTTAGAGTGACGGGAAGTTAGCCACAGGTTTGACATCCGAGAGGTAGGATATTCTTACCTATTTTCTTGTTAGCCTATTTTAAAGTGTTTTGGCCAAATAATGTTTTCAAAGATAAGAACATGTTGATAAAGAAAAGTATTTTCAAGATAATAGCTTGATTTTTCGCTACTGATTTCATAATGGATTGATTTTAAGTTTTAATGAACATTTTCGTAAGATAAGATACCTTGCGAACTAGTAAGCCCGCTGATGGCCTAAATAGGATATGGAAATCGTGTCCTTGGGGCCAGAACCCGAAACCCGTACGGGCCACTATGGTGGCGTTTGGCCTCGTTTTGGTCGTGAGTAATTTAATTACTTAAATTACTTGATCGTTGCCTGTAATTGTTGGTAGCCTGAATCGAATTCGGGTGCGGAAGCGCGGTGGTGCGGGGGGGAAGAGGCGGATCGTGTATAACAAAAATTTTCGTAAAACTTTTGAGATACTCTATAGATTATATTAATTTATGCACGAATAAATTAATCTCATTAACTTATATATAAAGAACT
>NW_010367715.1:68081-70163 GCF_000414095.1 Morus notabilis
AGGGCATCAGCCACCACATTAGCTTTTCCAGGATGATATTGCAGAGTGAAGTCGTAATCTTCCATATACTCCACCCATCTCCTTTGCCTGAGATTCAAGTCTTTCTGAGTAAACAAGTACGTCAAACTTTTAAGGTCAGAAAAGATCTGAAACTTTGCTCCATAGAGACAACATCTCCATATTTTCAGAGCAAATATTACCGCTGCCAGCTCCAAATCATGAGTGGGGTAATTTCGTTCATGTGGTCTTAATTGGCGAGATGCGTACGCTACCGCACATCCACCTTGCATTAAGACACAGCCAAGCCCACTCCCCGAGGCATCAGAATACACCTCATATGGTTCCTCACTATTAGGAACAGTCAAGACTGGTGCACTTGTCAGTCTGACCTTCAATTCCTGAAAAGCATTTTCACACTCAGCGTCCCACTAGAATCTGACTTCTTTCTTGGTCAACCGAGTCATTGGTGCAGCAATACTCGAGAAGTCTTTCACGAAATGCCGATAGTACCCTGCAAGTCCGAGGAAATTGTGAATCTCCACTACATTCTTTGGCCTTTCCCACTGTAGCACAGTCTCGCTCTTGGAAGAATCGACAGAAATTCCTTGTCCTGAGATCACATGCCCAAGGAACTTCACTTCTGTCAGCCGGAAGTCACACTTCTCCTTCTTAGCATACAACTGGTGTTCTCGAAGAGTCTGAAGAACAATTTTCAAGTGCTGCTCATGTTCTTCCCAGGTCTTTGAGTAAACTAGTATGTCATCAATGAAGACGATCACGAACCGATCCAAGTACGGCCGGAAAACACGGTTCATTAGATCCATGAATGCAGCCGGAGCATTTGTCAGTCCAAACGGCATTACCAGAAACTCAAAGTGCCCATACCGAGTTCTAAATGCAGTCTTCGGAATGTCTTCCTCCTTGATTTTTAGCTGATGGTACCCAGATCTCAAATCAATCTTAGAGTAAAACTGTGATCCACCCAATTGATCGAATAATTCATCGATCCTTGGCAGTGGGTATTTGTTCTTCACAGTTACCCTGTTCAATTGATGGTAGTTAATACACAACCGAAGAGATCCGTTGTGCTTCTTCACAAATAGCACTGGTACCTTCTCAATTAATAAATATAATCAAAATATCTCATATTTTCATATTTATCAACTACCGTTATTTTTGGTCAAAAATATAATCAACAATTTGATTATATTTTCATGAGTGTAACCCATCGTTTCAGATTCTACAGACTTAACTCCGGAGTGCCGCCGTAGGGTAGGTCAAACCAGAAATACATCCTTGAATCCTATCGCTAGGAAGTCAACCTTGTTATTGATCCGAAAGAACATTTTCCGTAGGGAGTGCGGAATCGGTGCCGCAGCGAAGCCTCTTCCGAATCTCACGGTGTTGAACTAACGATGGAGACTAGTGAGTCGTATTGTCATACAACCCTCTCCCACTCATTATTTTGCAAATATGTATTTTGTTTGAAAAACATCTCATGGTTTTCAAATCGAAAATTAAACAATTTATTTTTCGGATATGTGAAATTCCAAAATTTAACACTTAAATTCAATTTCACATGTAACAGTATTTTGCAAATCAATTTTGCAATTTAAATCAATTTAATCATATTAAATCGATTTTAGCGCATGGTTCTTATTTTATTTTATTTTTCTAAAACCCTTTTATAATAAATAAAATAAATAATAATAAATGCGCATGTATATATGACATGTTATAAAACATATGAGTAGGCACATTATATCTATATGGCATGTTATATGCATGGACATATAATATATAACTATCAACATAAAATATAAATATATGCAATCCACTATTGAGATGGATTTGACCGGGTCCCATGGAAATTATAAATCACAACCAAATCGAATAAATGAATAATTACAATAATTATTTTCTTCCGTTACATCAACGGGTCTTCGATTTTTGAACTCTTCATTCTTTGGCTTCGGGTCAGATTTCACCTTCGTCGGGGTCCGGAACTCTTCCGGATCTGTCGGCACGCATTACGAGGATTTTAGAAAATCTCGGGTCCATTCGGGGTCCAATTCCTGAATC